>NC_068413.1:5807709-6120209 GCF_023724105.1 Carassius gibelio | reverse complement strand
CAAGTTGATCTCTACAAACTGATTATCTTAAAACACTATTTAAATCTAAAAATAAATATGTTTTTTTTTTCATGCTTAATTTCACTTTTCAGTTTTGTTCTATATTTTATTATTATTATTTTTTTTTACATTTATTTAGATAATAATATAGAACTTTAATATTAACCTTTTATCAGTTATTGGTCTTATCTGTATCTGACACAATTTTAATGTTGAGACATTCCTAAAATAGGAGTATTTCCATTTATTCACATTGCTCTCTAGAAGAAACTATTGACTATCCCCTGATAAGTCATGACTTTGGTTCTACTTTTGATAGAAGTGTTATTTATTTAAATTTTATTTATAAATGTATTTATACACTTTATCAATATTTTTATTATTGATACTGTATACTATAAATTAAACTTTTATTTTTACTAAACATTTTTTATGTTATTTTTTTATTTTCAGTTTAGTCAGTCTTTTTCAGTTATTTCTGTTTTATTTCAGTTTTTAGCTGTTTTGTTATGTGTATAGTTGTTTTAGTTTTCTAAATCGCTTTAATTGGTTTTAAAGTATAGGCTGTTCTTCCAGTGTCCAGTGTTGTCTTACAAATAAAATCACCGTGTTCTATTCTCACCCCTAAAACTGAGGCATCAGTCTGTTATCTGTGTGTGTGTGTGAGAGAGAGAGAGAGAGCTGCATTTCCTCCACCTTTAAGGCTAGCTGAACATCTTTCCATACCCGACATCAGTCTCTTTGTCTTTCCACACATGTCCCACTTTCTTTTCCCTCCATATGGCATTTATTTATCTTCAATCCCTCTATCCAAAAGAGTGGCCCTCCGTCTTTCCTCAGAAAGATGATTCACAAGCGGTGGCCAGAGTCACGCGCCGTCTCTCTCCTCCCTCCTCACCCGCTGTGTCCGTGGCAACAAAATGCGTCCAGTGTTTGTCTTTATTACTCAACTCAGTCAACTTAAACGGGTACAATGAGGTCTTACGGCTGAGACGTTACCAATGCCAGCTTTGGGCTGAATGGAACGGGTTGCACATTAACTGGTTTTGGGCCAAAAACATCTCAGTTTCCCTCTGTGGTGAAGCATAGTGCAATTGCTTCATTAATGTGCACTTAACCAGACTTTTTTTGTAAATTGGGATCATTTAAAGAGATAGTGTATAGACAACTGGTCATTATTGCTAAATCAATTTTTTTAAACTGTATTTGTTCTGCGGTGACTGTATTTACAGTATTTCACCTCTGTGTCTGCAGAGCTCCAGAGATCATCCTGGGTCTGCCGTTCTGTGAGGCCATAGACATGTGGTCCCTGGGTTGTGTCATCGCTGAGCTGTTTCTGGGCTGGCCGCTCTACCCCGGAGCATCTGAGTATGACCAGGTAAGACTTGTCGAATTCTTTAAATGGATTAAAAATGGAAACGGTAAAGAGCTGGGAGATTTCATATCCAGTATGCGCTGGCTTTCAGCCTTGTCTGAGGGTTCCACCGTTAGTATATTTGAGGGTATTTCTTGTACTGTATCTTGGCTGTTCCCGTGTTCCTGTTACTGAGGACGGATTGGGACACTCTGGGTGCCAGCTTCTATGGATACCCTCCCTTGATGCCCTGCTTTGTATAAAAATTGCAGAAAAACAAGTCTTGTTACTGAATATATATACATGCAAACATTATGGTCAATAAGTTTTCAGTTTTTTTTAATTAATTTTTTTTTATAAAGTAATTAATTTATTTAGCAAAAGTGTGTTAAATTGATTAAAAGTGACAGTAAAGAAAATGATAAAAAAAAGAGAGAGAGAGAGAGAGAAACTGACCATTTTATTCATCATACTAGAGGTCTTCACAGTGCACCCGAGACCCGTCAACCCGGGACCCGAACCGGGACCAGTACTGGTTCGGGTCTATATTTTAAATGATCAGCCGGGTCCGGGTCGGGTCTGAATCTATTACCTCGGGTCCCTGGTCTGTTTAACATTGTGTGTAATACCTGTGCGATCGGAGTCATCAGACTCGGAGAACACCAGGCCGTGATCAAACACTGCTTGTGTCTTTTGTAACTTGCAACTTGTAAAATTAGGAAAAGAAAAGTGTGAGCCAAAAAAAAGTGATCTCTCTCGCTCGCTCTCTCTCTGCCGTTAGAAGCAGAGCGCGCAGACTCAGAGTTAATGCAAGTGCCCGCACGGTAATAATGCCTGCAGGCTTGACACACTTATATTTAATATATTTCAAATCAGCAACACTATCTGAGGTGAACTGTAACATGAATGTTTTCTATGACGCTCAAATGCGTTTTTTAAGTTGATACAGCTTGATACAGCATGATTTAAAGACTATCAAAGCTAAATATTTCCACACAAAATATGAAGTAACATTGATCATAATCAGAAATGTTTATTGAGAATCAAATAATATTTTAGTGATTTTTGAAAGATCAATATTGTAATGATGCAGCACATTTTGCTAGGCGTCTCGGAAATAAATGACATTTTATAATTATATTATAGATTTTTTTTTTTAAGAATATTTCACAATATTGCTCTTTTTTAAATCAAATAATTACAGCCTTGATGAGCAGAAGATATTTATAAAAAAATCATGAATAGTTAGAATATTTCCGAACTTTTGGCAGGTATTTTAATAGCCTAATAAAAATGATATTAATATTTATTTTTATATTATATATTTTTAATTATTATCATTATTATTAAATGCTGCTTTTTATTTTTATAGGACTATAGTTTGTATTATTTCAATATAAGATATATCTTTTAATGTGATTAAATTTATATATATATATATATATATATATATATATATATTTTTTTTTTTTTTTTTTTTTTCACATTAAAAGATATATCTTATATTGAAATAATACATTGATTTTTTTTTTTTTTTTTTTTATAATAAGTGCCGGTCAGATTTTCCTGCTTTTTTTGTCTCTAGTGAATCACATGCCTGTTAAAAAAAATTTAAAATTACATCTAGTATCGCAAATATAAGAAATTAAGCAGCAGTTGTGATAAACAGTCTTAAAAGTCACATTTATAGTACGCATGTTTTATATTTAACACATTGCGACAGTGACCACACTGTCGACTTACACAGCAATC
This sequence comes from Carassius gibelio, assembly GCF_023724105.1. NCBI lineage: Eukaryota > Metazoa > Chordata > Actinopteri > Cypriniformes > Cyprinidae > Carassius > Carassius gibelio. Next base: position 6,117,103 of record NC_068413.1, on the reverse strand, counting down.
ACTGGCATACATTTAAGCTTGGTTTAATATAAATACTTGCATTTCAATGCATTATTCTCAAGAACCCAAGCTTTCAGGAGCCCATTGACCCATGCCATAACTCATCCTTGGGTGTTTCTGTTTTGTAACTCAGTGGTCAGTGATGATACAAGTAGATAAATAAATAATGTAGTTAGTAGTAGTTCCTGTGGCTCAGTGGTTGAGCATTGCGTTAGCTTCACAAAAGGTTATGGGTTAGATTCCCAGGGAACACGCATACTGGTAAAAATGTATATGCTGAATACACTGTAAGTCGCTTTGGTTAAAAGCGTCTACTTAATGCATAAATGTAAATGTAATGTGATTCATTTGGAAAACGATTCATGAAATAATATTTCCAATAAGATATCCAATCAGTGAGATGAATCAGAGGAGTCTTGCTTTTTTATTTATTTTTTTAAAGTGTGTGAGATTGTGTGTATGTGTGGCCCTGCCGAGAGAGAGATCTCCTTTCTCAGAAAATGGCTGTTAAAACATCCCTCAATTACTGTTTGTGCTTAAGAGAGAGAAAACAAATCTGACTGTTGGCTGGGCCCCTGCGCTCTCAGCTCTCCTGAAGTGCTCTGTGTGTGTGTGTGTGTGTCGTCTCTCTGACTTTCATCTCTCTTTTGCCCCTTCGTAGTTCTGGACACATGCCACAAACTGCCCAATTAGCCCAGATCCAGAGCTCTACAGCGAAGCCTTCTCTTAAAAATAATTCTGGCCTCATGGAGCAGCCCAGAGCCAATGTTCTAGCTCTAAGCAAACCAAACCCGACTTTAACAAGCTCTTAAACACAGCAAAAGATTTGCAGATTTGTCTCCCACCGATTTTGTCTACTACAGAGTAATAGGGTTTTTTTCAGCCCCTCATTTGGTGCATTTATGAGGTCTTGTGATTGGGAAGCAGCCGAGTGTTAAGGATTTGTAACATTTCTCTTCGGCTTCCCTATTTACTTTAGATTTTCACTTGGATGCAAAACTTGAGAAGTTATTTCCAGTCTTTGCCGCTCATTTCTAATTACAGCACTTTGAAATCACCGGCAAGAATCCTCAGAAAGTGAATGGAAAAATGGTTTCACAATATGGTAAATGAGCCAAATGCGGTTATGAGCTCGGTCTCAGGATACGAGATTGGCTGTTTGGCAGGGGCTGTGGAAGAGATTATTATTATTATTATTATTATTGTGAATTCCTTCGGCTGCCAAGCTCTTGTATTTACATCTTTCAGGTGTGTGAATGGCGTTCAGTGTAATTGCGGCGTCCGGACAGACCTGTAAAAAGAGGGTTTGGCAGGGGAAATCAGTCTCATGGTGACAGCATTCATCACAGATGCTGTTTACTCGGCTTCTAATGCTGGAATGTTGAAGTTGTGTCATCAGCGTGGCAGCCAAGTGACTGATATGTTTTCGAGCAGACAAAATGTCATCAGTCTGTTTTAATGCAGCTCACTGTTGCTTTTCCCAGAAGTCCGCTTACGATATTAGTCAAGGTTTCTTGCACCAAAAACAGAATCGTTTCATTTTTCATGACATTTCATTTCCACCCTGATCATTAGAATTAAAGGCTGTTTTTGCTACTACAGTATCATTTTAGACTTGCATGTCGTAGAAAAAACCTTGAAAAAAATTATAATAATTTTATTATTAAAAAATATGTTATAGAAACTGTAATCTGATTATGAGCATTTTTAAAAGGTAATATAATCCAATTAAAAATACTACATTTAAAAAAAAAAATGTAATCACTTACCATCCAGCACCCCAAATATACTATATACTTAAACTATAGATTATATGCATTGACGTTTTAAAAACTTTGATGTCAGCCTCTAGCATTTCTGTTTTGAATAAATTGCTAACTAATAATATATTCAAAATAAAATCCATTTAGAAAATCTCCTTAATTTCCTGCAATATTTAATGCCGCTTTAAATTTGCATGCTGTGTTGGACCGAGAGGTCCGTCTATGATGTTTAGATCCTCTGCTAGTCAAATATCTTCGCTATACCAGTTTGCAGGTCAGAGATCTCCAAACGTAATATTTCTTTTTTATTTTATTTTATTTTATTTTATTTTATTTTATTTATATATATTTTTTATATTTCTTTTATTTTATTATTATTTTTCAACATGAAATACAATTTGAACTCACTTTACTTTCACTATCAGAAGTCAAACAGGATATTTAACGGTAAAAATAAAAAATTATTTGGACTGTGTCATTTTTAATACTATTTTACAGCTTAGCTTCATTAAACTGACTTTGCATTGTGACTGTATGTCTATGTACTTTATATTAAACCTTTATATATAAAACAAGCAAGAAAATCACATTTTCCAAGTGAACATGTCTAAGTAGTGAATATCCAGCACCTAAAGTGTGACGTTAGTTGTAAATCTCCTTTGGCCTGTGTTTATGTCTTCCACCAGATCCGGTACATCTCTCAAACGCAGGGCTTGCCAGCAGAGTATCTGTTAAGCGCAGGGACGAAAACAACCAGGTTTTTCAACAGAGACCCCGACTCCACCTATCCTCTATGGAGACTGAAGGTAAACTCCCTCACCCTGTTTCTCTTTCTCACTTCCTTAATTAGTCTCATTTGGTTCGCATATAATATGCACCGACAATGTTCTCTCTCTCTCTCTTTCTCTCTCTCTCTTTCGCTCTCATTCCCTCACTCTCTAAACTAAGTTAAATTGACGCATCCACTACACCCTGTAAACAGACCAAGAGGCTAATGTGCGCTAAATGGGTTTTGTGTGAGAGGACTTGGCAACCCGAGCGACGTGGGATAAATCCTGCTTAACGTCCCGATCTTATTCTTCCCTCTTTCACTCTTCCGTCCCTTTCTGCTCTGTTTCTCTCCACATTCCCCCATCCTTACTGCGCCGGTGGCTGGTTGCCCATAGTCAATAGAGTTTCTCTCTAGATTAACTTTTGGTGAACTTTGCAAAGCTTCACATGGGGAAACTTTGAGATTATTAAACCCCAATGCATCTCTAAGCTGCATTCCTAACCCTCCATATATATGATACAGATCCAATAAAACTAGAAAAATGTGTTCTCCTACATAGTCAATACCCCTTAAACTTTTTGGCCCTCAGTGCTTGTGTCTTGGACTGTAAAAACACTCAACCCAATGTCAAGTACTTCCAAGAGATAAGGTTTTATCTTTCATAGTTCAGGAATCTTTCAGTTATGTTCCGTTTAAGTGTCAACATTGCCTCAGATGTTTCTATAAAAAAAGAAAACATACTGTTAACTTAAAATTAACATGGATAGCACAGCCCAAATGATTTGTACTTGAAAGGGATTGAGAAATATTTAAGTTTATTTTGAAATCTCTGACTTGCTTTGATTACAAATTTGGTATTTTTGCACATTTGAGCACAGTTTGAGAGTGTGTTGAGATCTCTTCTATAGAAAAACAGTTCTCATTGACTTCCATTGTATGAAAGTGAAGAAGATGAACTCACTCGGTTTATTCCTGATGTTGGAAGCGCTTCTCCGGTGTTTTATTCATTTTTTTCAAGTGGAGCCATCTTGAAAGATGAATCAGGATGGTGTTGATAGTATTCCTGTTTGTATTTGCAGACACCTGAAGACCATGAGACAGAGACGGGGATCAAATCTAAAGAAGCTCGCAAGTACATCTTCAACTGCCTGGATGATATGGCACAGGTAGGAGTTTGGTACCACAAAACCTGCTTCAGCTTCAACAGAAGCGGAAATCTGGCTCACGGCTAATAATAACCTCCCTCACCCTCAAAAATGTTTTGTCTCCAGCTCTGTGTGGCAAGTTTCCAGTAACACTCACACCTCTGTTATGCAGAAAACTTTGATGTTATGTAATTTAGGCCATGCCTCAGAAGCACAATGGTGCATGGGAACCTTATTCAACTTGGAGCTATTCAGTGATAAGACACATGACTTATGACCTTCTGCCTTCTGCGAGTTATTGAAATCGGCAAGCCTCATCACCGGCCGGTCGTCAGATGTCTGGACGGGCCGGGTCAGGCTTCTGCCAACAATGACGCAAACCTCAATCTGGATTTTTCCCATAGGAACGGACTCCATCCCAGTTCATCAGATAAAAACGGCTGATCTAATTCACAGCAAATTCAGATGAATTCATGGAAATATGCTTATGCTTGGATACACTTAATCTATAATAAAAAAAAACTTCATTAACATAAAAGAATGAAAGATAGTACTATTTTCAATAACATAGGGAGTATTGATGATAAAAAAACAGAAACAATGTAAAAATAAACAAATAATAATAGTAATTAAATTATTTTAATATATTTATATTATTATTATTATAAGCAATCAAATAAATATGAGTTATTATGGGTATACAAATTTTTATTTATTTATATATTTCATAACAAATCATAAAAAAATCATTGAGAATACAACTAAACAAACAAAATGAAAATAAATGATTATTAATTTTGATACTCATTTTATACTCGCAACTCATTTTTATTTGATAAAAATTAGGTGTTAGTATAAAATGAGAATCAAAATTAATAATAATAATTATTATTATTACTATCAAAAATAATAATAATTCATATGTATTATTATTATTGTTTGTTTGATTTCATTGTTTTCCTATTATTATTATTATTATTAATTAAGAACCGCTAATAAAACAGAAACAATGTGAAAATAAAAAAAATAAACTAATAATAATAAAATCAAGTTAATCAAACTAATTAATAATAATAAATATACAAAATATTATACAAAATTTACAAATAAACAAGCAAATCTCTCTCTCTCTCTCTCTCTCTCTCTCTCTCTCTCTCTATATATATATATATATATATATATATATATATATATATATATATATATATCTGTCTGTCTGACTGTCTGTCTATATATAAATAAGTCACCTGCCCTCAGATAATAGTTTAGACGCGAAATACATTTGTAGAACATAGAATATGCACATCTGTGTGTGTGTGTGTGTTTCCACTGTTGCAGCTCTGTCAGTTTGTATGTGGAACATCTGCACAGCTGTCTCATGATCTGCACCTGTCTTTAAATTGTTGCACTCAGAGATACAGCACTTGTGTATTTAACCGTTTTAAATACAACAGTCAGATGTGAAATGAAGACCAAGAAGATTGATTGTTCTCAGTTTCATCATCTTCAAGAGACCGTTCACTAAGTGTGCGTGCGGAACTGTTTTTGCAAGATTTGTGTACGGTAGCTATGCAGTCACTCCCTTCGCTTGCAGTTCATATTCTTCATCCTGAATGATTATTTTTCGTCATGTGTCAAAGATTATTTCTTTATTGTGCAGCAGTGTGATGGAAAACAGAGAGAGAGAGAGCGAGAGAGAGAGAGAGCAGGACTAAAATAGCATGCATAAAAGAGGACTGTGATTTGCGCTAGTAACTGGCGGTTTATCTGATAGCTCGGGGAGGTTAGGCCACAGATAAACAGCATGGCACTATGAAAAATGCGTTAGCCATCTCTGACAGGGATTCCCAAGAAAAAAAAAAGCTCTGCTGCACTGCTTTAAACCTCTGGCAAAATGTCCTATCAGACAATAAAAGCATGGTTATTTAAATAAAGGCACTTTTATGTCACAGGGGTTGATTTTCATTAACAAATTTTTTTTTAATTTTCTTTTAATTTCTTTTATTATTAATTTGAATTTTTTTTTTTTCTTTCTTTTTTTTACTCTTTCCCCATGGTTTTGTGTTTTATGTTTGCTTTTTATATTTAGTAAATATTTTGTTATGTTTTCTTCTTACAGATTATTTTATTTTATTTAGTGCTGTCAAATGATAAATCATGATTATATTCCTTATATATTTTGAAAATATTTACATATGTTTATACATTTATATATTTATATTTTATATTATATATAAATATTTTTAATATATATAAACAACGTATTTTTCTTAAATATATACATGCATATGTTTGTATTTATATATGCATAATGCATACACACAGTACATACTCATATATTATGTAAACAAAACTTTTATTTTGGATGCGATTTAATCGTTTGACAGCACTAATTATATTATATTATATTATATTATATTATATTATATTATATTATATTATATTATATTATATTATATTATATATTACAGATCATTGTATTCCTTTGTAATATAAAGTTCTTATTTAAAAAGTCCTTTTCCATGTCTGTTTAATTTATATTTGCTTCTTTTCAAATATTAATTTGCATATACTAATATAACATAATAACATAGCATAACATATTTTTTTTTATTTATTTTCCTTTTAGTATTTAGTATTTTAGTATTTTTTTTCACACGCTCAGACGGACGGGAATATCTGACCTGGCATCTGAAGCGTTCCTAAGTAAATATCTGTAAATGTGAGGGCAAATATTTGGGAATATCAGATAGGTTAGCGCTGTCCTCTTTTTGACTGACAGACCTGTGTATATTAATAGAGTTGTACACGTCAAGCACTGCAGGGGTTCTTCACACAAAAATACTCACATGTATTACTTACAAAAGGTGCAAGATTCAATCATTTAGGAACACCCAGGCTAGCATTGAACACACATTAGACTACTAAAGCAATTATGGGAGCTAATTTACACTGCCGCCTGTGCTCATGGGTTATTACGGTACTGTCCAGTGCATTTACAAATATTAACTTTATAATTTTGCATTAAAGCATTACAGCAATACTTTTTTTTTTTTTTTTTTTTACAATTTCTGTTGCTGATTGACCTTAATTATTATTTTTAGTATGTGAAATTCAATGGAATTCTTTGGGATTTATTTTGTTTTCTGAGGAATTCTGTGGACATGAGTTAGTCAGTGTTACATAAAAAAAAAGAAAAAGGCAAGAGCTGGTTAACCTTGTTTGAGGATCCCTAAAGTACTTGTATGTCTCAGTACATAGTCAGACTGTCTCTCTCTCTCTCTCTCTCTCTCATTTCTCACTCTCGTCTTCTCTTTTTGCTATGTGCAGGTGAATATGACAACAGACTTGGAGGGCAGCGACATGCTGGCGGAGAAGGCAGACAGAAGGGAGTTTATTGACCTGCTGACCAAGATGCTGACCATCGACGCAGACAAGAGAATAACGCCCATAGAGACCCTCAACCACCCCTTTGTCACAATGACACACTTGCTGGACTTCCCACACAGCACACAGTCAGTTGAACTACACCAACAGTAAGGTTATGTAGTTTTATCTACTCATGTTTAGATTGCTGACCATGGCTTTTTTTTTTCTTGCAGCGTCAAATCCTGCTTCCAGAACATGGAGATTTGCAAGCGTCGGGTGAACATGTATGATACAGTCAATCAGAGCAAGACGCCCTTTATAACACATGTAGCCCCCAGCACCTCCACCAATCTCACCATGACCTTCAACAACCAGCTTAACACTGTGCATAGCCAGGTCAGTATCCACACACACATCTAACTAGCCACTTACCGTTATATTGCTCTTAAATAAAGGTAAACCACAGCTCTAACCCCATACTTTTTAAATATTATTTAGTCTTTGTAAATTGCAACAAAAAATAAAAAAATTGTCATATAAGTTTCTAAATAGCTAAATCAAGTTAAATGTACTTGAGAATGAAGATAATGAATATAATTAAATACATTACAAGGACATATACAATAATATTTAAATATGTAAATAATTACATATTTGTAATTTGTAAATAATAGTTAATAGTATATTGAATATTTGCAAAGAAAAAAAGTATAGAAAAATAAATAATTTTTGTCTTGATTTCCAGTAAAAATGCCCCAATTTTTTTTATTTTATTTATTAAATTAATTAAATTATCATAAATCATAAATCATTAAATAATAATAGTTTAGTGTTATTTCTTTTTTTACATGATTAAATATTTGTAATTCGTTACTAATAACTTTTAAATAAAAAAGTTGACATTTGTAAAACAAATAAATAGAATAAATATCAGAATTTTGCCTGATTTCCCATAAAATATTATTTAAAAAAATACTTAAGCAATAATTAAATAAATGTAAAAAAGAAATAAATAATAATAAATAAATAAAAAAAAATATATATATATATATATATATATATATATATATATATAACAGGACAGGATCATAAACAATAGTTTACAAAAAAAAGATTATATATTTTAAACATAATTCTCTCTAAACTGTGTTAAATGCTGTGATTATACCATGCTAAATTTAAAAGCATTATTGATGGATGTTTAGATTTTTTCTGAAAAAAGTAACTATTATTTTTGTGGAGTATTGACCAATTTCATTTTTGAGCACCTCATAAAATGTTTATTTTTGTTTATTTTTGATAATTTATTAAGTAATGCCTATGCCATTTTAACCTCAAAACAACAGCTAGCTCAGAATGCACACACAGCGCCAAGCTACGATAAACTTTATTTGAATTCAGTTAAAACAATCCCTAGTTCAATTTAGTTTCTCTTAAAGCTGCAGATAATTAATTGTATTACATGCATAGACTCATTTGCTATGGGACAATCGAAAGAAATTAGAGTAGCATTGGCCCATTGACCACTGGCAAGTATCGGATGACTTCCTTCAGTGGACAGAACACTAGTCACATCATGGGCCATTTGGGCTGTGTGTGTGTGTGTGTGTGTGTGTGTTTCCAGCCTTGCAGCCGTCTGTCACAATGTGCTGATTAACAACATGACAGCCTCTACTTCCTGCTTGGCTTGCATTATACTACTTTGCAGCCTTAAGGATTGCACCACTTTGTTTCCTTCTCTCCTTTTGTTTCCTCCTGTTTTGCCTCAGTGCAGTTTAGCTTCACCAGGGAGCGCTTGTCTAAACTGCTGACAGAGGGCCAGGCACGAATCCCATAATGCCTTCATTTTGAGTTCTTAGATGGGCTCAAACTGTGACTTTCCTCTTCGAATAAACATGTCTAAAGTCAAAAAGTCACAGGGCTGTAATGTTACAGCATTCCGGCTTCTCTCTAATGTCATGTGAAGAACGTTGTGTAGGGCATTCGATGTGTTAGAAGAGAAAGCTTGTGTAGCATTAGCCAGCTGTGAGGCTGAAGTGTTTATTTTGTGTGATGAATGCCATGGCGGCGTATTGATTAACTCTCTCCCCTGGTGCTCGTCGGCTTTGTTAAACGGAGAAAATGAAAAATGAAAAGCGCTGGACTGAATTCTCCCCATACAAACCTTAATGAAAAGTCTATAATTACTAGCGGTGACATGAGATGAAACAGTATTGCTTTAGTAACAGATGAAAGTAAATAACACTAGCCTCTATTAAACGAACAGGTTTTGATTTTAGGCACATCTTTTTTGTCTTTTGTATTGTTCAATTTGGTCCATATCTTAGAAGATATGACAGGCATGTTACATGGAAGTGTTCATGGAAAAGACCTATTCAGATTTGACCCTTGACCTCGTATTTCTGTCAGTTTTGTGCCTTTTTATTGTCTGAGATAGTACAGGAAAACAAGTGGAAAGAAAAGGGCTCAAAACTAAATTTCTTTGTGTGCATGAGCATGTGCATCAACCCCTAAGCCATAGCTTAGACAATTTTTTTAGTTTTCAGAAGTTCAGAACAAGCACATGCGATCAAGAATAATTTAAACTTACATTTTCCAAATCGAGCGCCAAATTTCAAAATATTGTTGTTGGAACATGTGTGCAGACTCCTAAGTCATGGCTCAGACCTTTTTTCAGTTTTGAAAGTTTTATGGAAACCAGAGCAGGCCAGACTCAAACCCACATTTCTTATATTAGAACCAAGGCTCAAAGTTTTTATGTCCTAGCATGTGCACAGACTGCTAGGCCATAGCTCAGGCCATTTTGTTTAGTTTTGGGAATTCTGAATAGGCGCATGAGACCATGAATAGGCCAGACTCAAACCCAGATTTCCCAAATGAGCTCCAAAGCTCAAAATTGAGCTTAGTTTTAGAAGCATTCAATATTGATTTAGTTTTAGAAGTTCTAAACCGGGATCATAAAATATGCCATGAATTGTCTTATATTGATAAGATTTGAATTGGCACTTGGGAACAAAAGCAGGTCAGAATAAAACCCGCATTTCTTATATTAGCACCAAGGTTTAAAATCTTGATGTCTTGGCATTTACACAGACCACTAGGCTATAGCTCAGACCATTTTTTAGTTTTGCAAGTTCTGAATTTGCGACCTAAACCAAAAGCGAGTTAGATTCAAACCCACATTTCTTATGTAAGCACCAAGACTCAACATTTGAATGCCTTAGCATGTATGTAGACTGCTAAGCCATAGCTCAGACCTTTTTTGTTTTTGTTTTGGAAGTTCTTGGGCGCATGGAACTTTAAACAAGCCAAATTCAAACCCACATTTCTTATATTAGCACCACAGACTGCTAAGCCTGTGCACATGCCTTCTGAATACATGCATGCAACCATAAGCAGGCCAGACTCATTCTTTTCCCAATTGTGCTCTAGAACTCAAAATATTGATATTGGAGCATACACACTAACTACTAAGCCATGGCTCGGATCTTCTTTTTCATTTTGAGCCGAAATCACGCCCTTCCCATCTCTCTGGCGATGTTACCGCACTCATATTTTTACTTCTGGCTATATTTTTGTCTAGTGTTTTCATTATAGAGAGAGAGTGACTATGATGGAAGGACCTGCACAATTCTTATGAGAAGCACATTGGGTTCACCGTTCTAGATGGAGGAGAGGGAGTTCCCTCGTTCATCAAACCTCCTAGACGGCGCAAATTCCACATTGATAGATGAATAAACAGATGAATGTGCTGCAGTCAGGCCGGATTAAAAAGCACTGGAGGAGAAATCTAGTGCAGAGGTTTTGGAGAACAGATTTTCTCTCCCCCCACCAGTTAGATCTGTGTGTATATTTAATCATAGCTTTAGCGCAAAGAGGAATCATTATCTGCTGCTAATGAGACTGAGCAAATTGAATGAGTTGAAGGATCCTAGCATTGATGGAGACTGTAACACAAGAGCATTGATTGAAGCTCTCTCACCACCTCTTTCCTCACGCTCAATAAGTCATTTTTATAGAAAATGCCTGAATCCTAATGCTGTCTGCACACAATAACAGCTAATAAAGCATTTTAGTTGAAGTTGCAGAACAGTGTTATGGTATTCGCTCTTAGAAAATACTCCAAATTTAAAACCAATGCTTCCTGTGCTTGCTGCCTGCAGTTTTCATCAGCTTACATTTTTGTACATCCATTCTGTATATCAAGAAATATTTTTGAGGAGTTTATGTTTGTCATTTGCTATTATTTGAAATTTTGCCCCTCATCCTTCATTGTTGCTCCACCCAATCGCCACACCCACTTCCTCATGCTTTTGTTTGTTTGTCTTTGTATTTTCCTTTGATCCCATCGGTTCCTTTAGGCCACCAACCTGGCTCCCTCTTCCACCAGTGCCACCCTTTCCTTTACCAATCCCGATGTCTCCATACTAAATTACCAATCTGCACTCTACCAGCCTTCTGCGGCCCCCATGGCTGCTGTGGCCCCCAGGACCATGAACCTCCAACCCGGTGCACCACAGCTCTGCGCCGCCCGCCCCGATCCCTTCCAGCAGGCCCTCATCGTCTGCCCACCTGGCTTCCAAGGTGAGTGCTAATTTAATTTATATATACGAAACCTGGATATTCCTGATACATAGGTTCAGCTTAGCTACATATTATATTTAAGTTTATTCAAAAATTGCAATTCTGTCATTATTTACTAACCCTTAAGGTCTTTTCAAACCTGTTTTACTTATATCATATAACAACAGTTAAGTATCTGCTTAAGGCAAATAGTATCATATTAATGGTCCATAAGACTAGTACTGCTATATTCCAAGTCTTCTGAAGTCAGATTTATGTGATTTATCAGTGATAATATTTCACAGAAACTTTCAAACTAAAAAATAAAGTTTTAATCGGTTCATAATAGAAAGATTCGAAGCCATTAAAATGTTTGGAGTCAGTAAGTTTTTATTAATTAATGTGATAGAAATAATAGAAATTAATTATTATCCAGCAAGGATGCATTCAGTTACTTAAAAGTGACAGTTATGACATTCATAAAATATTTATTTTTAAACTTTTCTATTAAACTTTCTACTTTGTGGTTTCCACAAAGATAAGAAAATTCAGCTTTGCAATACCAGAAATAAAATTTGTTTTAAAATATATTAAAATAGATTTTTGTTAATATTTGAATTATTATAAATATTTTTTAATAGTACTGTAACTTTATGCACTACTTTCATGAGACTTTTAAAATGCTGTGTAAAGATTTTTTTTTTTTTAAGTCATGCATTTGAAGTGAGTAAATACTTAAAGAATATTAATTTCTGACTGAGCTATTTCTTAAATGTTTCCTTGTTATTTCTTCCCAGGTTTGCAAGCTTCACCCTCCAAACACACTGGCTACTCGGTGCGGATGGAGAATGCAGTTCCCATAGTAACACAGGCCCCCGGTGCCCAACCTCTACAGATCCAGCCGGGTCTTCTGACACAGGTACAGTCAGACATTGCCCCCATCACCATAGCAATACAAAGCCACATTTCTTAAACTAATTACACCCTTCAGCCTTTCCCAAAATCTCAATTACATCTGAGTTTGGCTCCAACGAAGAGCAATTAGCATGACCTACTTTGTTTTAATGATACAAGTATAATTCACTTTCCCCTTGACAAAATTGAGAAGTCCCTCTCATTTCACGGCCAATTGATTAGTTGAAGATGGGTTGGATTTGTCTTGGTTTGCTCTGCTGTAGTAACTGGAGTGACCTGTCCTTCCCCATTGGAGATTTTACCCCACTGATGGTTTGCTTCTACTAAAGTCCAGGTAACTGTGCTTCTTTCCTGGAGTTTGAGGAAGTCATGCATTGATGAGCAAGACTGAGGTCTGTGGATGCTGAGGGATTTGTCTATCCTCTGGAGCCGCAAGGCAGGGCCCAGACGGCTTTTAAATTTGAGACAGGATGGCGAGGTTCAGAGGCATTTAGCTCATTTGTAATTTATCCCCAACATTTTTCGGTTTTGCTGAGCTGAGCTCTTGTTGCTTTTTTAAGACTCTACTCTACTGCTTTAAGGAAAGGTTCAGCCAAAAATGTGAATTATTTACTCACATTGATGTTGTTCTAAACCTGTATGACTGACATTTCTGTGAAGCATAACATTTTTTAACAATATTCTGTTCACACTTTTCAATTTACTGAATGTGAATGAGGACAGGGGCTGTGAAGCTCCAAAATGACAAATGAAACACCATAGAAGTATCAAAAATGAGTCAATATGACTCATTCCGAATCTTCTGAAGCACTGTGCAAGAAACAGACCAAAATTTGACTTGATTTTTAAAGTCTTGCCATCCGTTATAGCATGTTTATGAGAGAAGCAGCAATATTTCAGCAGAGAATGAATGAATCATAATCATGAATCAAATCACTGAATCATTTGATCTGGTCTGAATGATTCATTCACAAATCGAAGTTCAAATTTGACCGGAATGAGTCACAGCGGCTCATTTGAGGAAAAGGGCATTAGCGAATAACAGGCTACATTTTGGTCTGTTTATCGCACAAAGCTATCATATGACTTCAGAAAACTTGAAATATGACGCAGGAGTCATATGTACCACTTTTATGATGTTTTTGCCATCAGTTTTAAGTTTAAAAGCTCCAGTCTCCATTTGTATTCCACTGAAGAAACAAAGTCATACTATTATGAAATATTGTGGTGAGTAAATGATAAGTGAGTGAACTATTTCTTTTAATGACGTCTATGGATACTGAAAGCTAGACTGGATGTTATTTTTTTTTAAATAATGAAATTAAGCTGCAGAATCGTTTAGTTAATTAAGTTACGTTTAAGTTGTAACAGCAATGCATCTTTATTGTTCCTCACATTTAGGAAAACCTGTGCATAAATTCCACTGGTGATTATCAGAGTGCTGCATTGGGAAAGGCAGATGGGGATGGGAATTTTTGTACATCACTACTTTAGGGCCTCAACCGCCCATTCTCCCCCTTCAATCCAATCAGCAAGACCACATCGCTACTGGTGCCAGTGGAGTGGATTTCTAGAAGGCCTCAGCCTTTATCTGAAACAGGAATGCAGAAAATGTGAAAACAATTGGCGCGGGAGCAGTGGTGCTTTCAGAGCCCTGGGGTGACAAAAAGCTTTCACCCAGCGAGGGCAGAAAATCTGTTAGGGGGGTAGTTGCAGAGATGGCCTTGCGTGGAAAACTCTACTCTTATCTGGGTTAGCGTTCCAGGCCAGGCGGTACAATTACACAACCTAACCCAGAGTGAGAAAGGGGGATGCAAAGGGTCAGGAATGTAGGCAAAGGGCTTTGGGGACAGAGTTCTGATGAAATTATTTGTGTCACTGTTGTCATAGGTGGAAAAAGCATGTAGAGGTGTTGAGACATACTCAAACTATGCACTATTAGACCTTGTGCAACAGGAAAAATTAAACGAGGTGCTACATAATAGTGTACAGTTAGTGTTCTTTTCTTTTCCATAAAGTGTTTTGTTGAGTCAGTTTTATTCAGCTTTTATTTAGCTGAAATAAAAAGTAACAAAAAATATTTTCTCTCAGGTCAGCTTTCTTTCTTTCTTTCTTTCTTTCATTATGCTGCATGTTTAGGATTTCTTGATGCTAAAATGTGTCAAAAACAATTTTCTTAATATAGTTTATTTAAATATTTCTTATATTATTTAAGATTTTATTTTATTTTGCTGAAGTGTCGAACATAAAACAGCAAATGTTATTTCATTCAATTATTCATTCATTCATTCTACTTTGAGGTTAAAATAATAAAATTATTAATAATTATATTATATCAAATTATTACGTAATTAGTTATATAAAATTTGAAAATAAATACCAAATTTTATAAAAAACTAATTTTATAATAAAATTGATAAAACAAAACAAATTAGACACAGGATGGTTATAGTTTGAAAGTAACTTTGTTATCGCTCTAATAATATCAGTCTAGTGCACTCCAGAAAGTTGATCTTAAATAGCTGGAATTCCAGAAAAATGCCAAGATTCACTTCTCCTAAAAAGTTACAGTGCTAAATCTGTTATCACAGCCTTTCAGACATCGTAAAAGCATTTTTCCTTCTTCCCCCTCCCTTATATATGCGAGTGCTGTGGCCCATACTGATGGACTGGTAAATAGATGTGCAAAGGGTATTAAAGAAACAATTCATTAGTTGTACATTAAACTGCTAATCAATAAAGCTGCATTAAACTATTAGAGCTGCAGACACTCTTCTTCAAGCTCACATCTCTGGGTAAATTATGCCTGGCGCTCCCTGCACTCCTCACCCACCATACAAAGCAGCTCCTCACAAAGCCTTTGAATGGGGCCCCGGAATTTAATTAAAGTCAGAGCTGATTTGGAAAATGTCTAACACATCAGCGCACTGCCTGGGAGATGCCACATCTCTTTATTAAGGCAGGGTCTTATCTTTTTTATAGGCAGGAGCCAAGGCCGTACGCAGTATGCAGGGTCCCATCTGAGGCCGTCATCTAGATACCGGTGCCAAGGAATCGAGGGAGAGAAATAAATGAAGTTCCAACGAAAGTGGCACAAGCTTTTTGTTATTCCAGAGGGAGATCTTTTATGCTGTCCCGTAACTTGCAGCTTCATAGCCATCCTGCCCACATCTTCATTTGCAGACCAAGAGAATAATTAGCTTAGAAGATGGATGGGTTATAAAACAGTTTATAATGTATCCATTCTGTTCATATTTAGTTAGAACAGTTTCATTAAATGATGTCTCTTGAATCTAGGGGCGAATGCTGACTGTACTGTGTCTTAAATAACTAAATGACCCCATTGGTGGTTGTTTGGCACAGTTTAGCACTTACTAGCGGTCATTTCTCTAAATAGCCGTATCCTTTTTCTCCTCTCTCTAAATCTGTGGATGCAGTACCCTGGCCTGTTTAGCTGCGCCGCAGCCCTGCGATTTCATGTGCCAGGTTACGGGGTCTTCACACTGACGCCAATTAAATCGCAAGAGGTCACTGAATCCGTGTGCTGTTGGTTGCTGTTGCCGTTCATATCCTAATCACACTTGAGGATCACATGAGCTCCTCTATCTGTAGATGTTCGACCTTCTGCTGGAGATGTTCCTGACCTCTGTATTCTAAGCCTGTGTTTTCCTTCCATCCTCACTCTACAGCAGGCCTGGCCGTCTGGTACTCAGCAGATTCTTCTTCCGCCGGCGTGGCAGCAGCTCACACACACCTCCGTTCAACACGCCACCGTCATCCCTGACTCCATGACCAGCTCGCAGCCTCTGGCCAACTGGAGGTGAGAAACCAACTTCTGTCACCGCTAAGGAGGACTATTATGATTGCTACAGTACATAGGGCAGCCTATTTATTCTTAGGCCATTAGTATTTTTTTTTTTGTTCTAACCTAAGGAATAGTTTACACATAAATGAAAATTCTGTCATATTTGCTCATTTTCATGTCACTCCAAACCTGTATGCATTCTGTTAAACTAAATATTTAGAAGAATGTTGGTCTCAAATGGGACCAAAACATTCTTCAAAATATCTTCTTTTGTGTTTCACAAAATGCATACAGATTTGGGGGAGTAAATCATTTTGTTGGACTAACCCTTTAATATGCTCAAATGTTTTGTAAGTAGACCATTTGGACATTCTCAGAAAACATTACATTATATTGTAGGTATTACTACTCTAAGGTACTAATATGCTAAGATGTAGATAAGATGTGAAAAGCTGTTGTACACATAGAGGTACAGTTTCTGATTTCCCAGTAAACTGTTAATACTGTGACGTTGTGGTGCTTTCAAAACATTGCTTTTTTCTACATCCTGGCCCATGGACATTTGTCTCAACCAATGTGAGTTTGAGGGCAAGACAATCATTTCGTCAGATGGGGAGTGTTTGAGAAACCATTATTGTTTTTGCAATAGATTGCAACAGTGTCCTCCCAATTTTTCAGCAGCCTTGGTTCCAGAAGTGTTTTTCCCTTTCTTTTTGTTCACATAGGGATTTATATTAGGAGATATATGCTATGAACTAAACCAACCAGATGTGATACACTTTGATTTGAAGCAAAAAAGGTACAAAACTGCAT
The DNA here is from genome assembly GCF_023724105.1 of Carassius gibelio. Taxonomy (NCBI): domain Eukaryota; kingdom Metazoa; phylum Chordata; class Actinopteri; order Cypriniformes; family Cyprinidae; genus Carassius; species Carassius gibelio. Next base: position 6,099,958 of record NC_068413.1, on the reverse strand, counting down.
TGCTTTATGGGTTTCACAATTTGCTTTGTTGCGATTATTTGATTGGTGGAGATTTCTCTGTAAAATTATGGATGTCATTTGTCTGCTGTTGAAAATATTTATTTGAAAATGAAATCGAAATAATGTAGGCTGATGGCTTCACCAAAAGCATTTACCCTCAAATAACAACCTCTTAGCTCACAGTAGGTCTTGTCTTTAAAGGCTTATAAGTTATCGCTCAAAATCAGTTCCCCTATGGAGAAAAAAAATGAATGAGATTTTTTTACTTCTGGAACCGACTGTTTCTCTCCATTCCATTTAAATACTGATGCCACAGAAGCTTTCATCTTTAGTGTGTTTTATTTAGCTAGACAGATCTGGTACAATTCCGTCATGTTTCATAGGGACTCCATTAGCATTTTAAAATCAATTATATCCTCACGAAAAATACTTATATATTACCCCGCTAATTATAAACGGGTCATGTGGAACTCAACCGATTTATTTTAAGATACCATGACTGGTGATCCATATATATCATGGCAGTTTGGTACCACAACACTGGGTTTTAATAATCTCCAAGATTATGAACTAAGCAGATTGAATTATCTAGGTTACTTAGTCTGCAAATGCACCTACAAAGCCAACATGCATTTGAATTATTCATTTGGAATGAAGAAACAGAATATTTTAAATCTGATACTCATTATATTCTGGATTTCTTTAGAATTCTTGTTGGTTTCTTGTAATAGAACAGTGAGTGCAGGAGCCTGTCTCTGTGAGTCAGATCATGCTTTCCTACATGAGGTGAAGGTATTACAGATGAACATGTGCTGATTTCTGTAGATTAATACACCAGTGCCTTAAACTCCGCTTGGAGGGCTTGGTAGTCCTAAAGCCACTCTGGTAGGAAAAGTTTTGCACTTTTACTGCAGAGAGGGATTTCTCCTCTGAGAGCTAATGCTGTTCTCTGATTCTCTGCTGCAGTCACTGCTGCCCCTCTGGCCAAATGTTGCATTGCATTTATTCTTCTAAAAAAACTAAAAGTGTTTTATTTTAATTTTTTTAACGTATATATATATATATATATATATATATATATATATATATATATATATATATATATATTGGGGTTTGTTCCTATGTAGGAAGTATTTAATTCTGACAAGAAATGCTGTAGTATATCAAAAATGTTGGTGACCATTGCCTCTGACACTGTAAAAATCCTATTTATAATCAATGACAAGTTGACAGTAAATTATTTAAAACAAGATACAACAAATTGACATGAGAAGCAAAATATCATAAAATGTTAAGAATAGTTTGTAGAGAATTTATCTAGAAATCAATGAGATATAAATTTTAGATTCAGCACTACCAAAAAAAATATTTTTTTTTAATTACATTTCTAAAAAGAATATATATATATATATATATATATATATATATATATATATAAGTAGAGTTTTGACCGGTCAGTAAATGTATATTGTCTCATTCCATATTTTTTTTTTATTTGTATATCTATGTGTATTATCTTAAATACACTGCTGTTTAAGTTTGGCATCAGTAAGATATCTTAAAGAAATTAATACTTTTATTCAGCAGGGATGCGTTCAATTAATCAAAAGTAAGAGTAAAGACATTAATGTTGTTACAAAAGGTTTTCTGTTTCAAATATTTAAAAAAAAAGCTGTTCTTGTAAAATTTCAAACCATTAAAAACTCTTATATTGAGTAGTGCAACCAATGTTGATAATAATACGTTTCTTGAGCACTAAATCAGCATATTAGAGTGATTTTAAAAGGATCATGTGACACTGTAGACTGGAGAAATGATGCTGTCGGTAATGAACAGTAATGTAAGTAGTCTTTAAAGGGCATGCCTTAATTATTCTTGTTTTGATTCAGGAATTCACATCCCCATGGCAGCCATTACAATCCCATTATGCAACAGCCAGCCTTATTGGCAGGTCACGTCGCCCTGCCGTCTCAGCAGCCTCTCAATGTGGGTGTGGCTCATGTCATGAGGCAGCCATCAAACAATAACTCCTTCTCCAAAAAGAACAAGCAGCACCAGATGAACAACAGGTCAGACAACCCTAACTTCAAAAAATTAACAAGCTATGGTTTTACCATGGTAAATTAATGCCATCATATGGTCATATTCATATGTTATCAATGAATGCTATATGAATGGTATAATATGGTAAAATGTTTAAACCAAAAGAACCTCATTCTTTCTTAGGAACGTGTCTGCATACGACGTGTCCTCCACCCAGCCGGTGACGTCACCTCAACGCTCCAAACGAGTGAAGGAGAACACCCCACCTCGATGCGCTGTGGTTCAGAACGGCCCATCATCAACCTGCGGCCCATCACAGACCTACGGAGGTGGTGGAGGAGGGGGGTGGGGTGGCGAGCAGGCATGTAGCACCACTCGAGTTCAAAACAACCCACCGCGCCAAACCATCGTCATCCCCGACACCCCCAGCCCGGCCGTCAGCATCATCACCATCAGCAGCGACACGGATGAGGAGGACGACCTTAAACAGCCCAGTAACACCAGGTCAGAAAAATGGGACGAGTGGTTTCAGCACATGGTTCTGTAATGTGACACGTTTTTTGAGTGAAAGTGGGAAATAATGTAGGACAGGACTTGATTTATTCCATCAGGATTTGATTGGATTGTGTTTAGGTTAGGATGTTGCTTAATATTTCTCTGACTGTGTGGGCTTGGTTATGTCAAAATCATTTCGGAAGCGGAGAAAGTTATTACGTTTTGATAAAATATTATGAAGACAATTTGTTTTCTGTGGAATAACTGATGAATCATGCGCAATAAGACCAGGGACATTTATTGAGTAGATAAACAGGGTAAATTTTGACTTTTAAAAGCCTATTCAGCTCAGAGAAAATACTGGGAAATGCCTTGGAAATTCCTTTGATGGTCTTGGGAGTTGAAGGTTTTACGTAAATAAATCTTGTTGACATTGTAAATATTATTCATACTGTGCATACACTGCAACATGATCATAATTTTAACTATATAAGACCACAGTAAAAACCTGTGTATTGGCTAATGGTACATTCCCTTACTGTATACAGTGAATAACTGTAATAAATCTAATGGGACTTTTCATGTAAAATACTGTTACATTTTTCCAAGTTTTTTTTTTATTAGTTATGTACATTACTGTAAAGTTCTGGCAACTACAGCCGCCGTTTTAAACCATACATTTCACTTTTTTTTCTTTTCAGTATATTATATCGTTTTTATTTCCAATGAATCATCTTTCTTTTTTTAGATTTATTTTTTGCCACTTTTGCCTTTATGATGATAAGACCGATCAGAGCTGACAGGAAGTGAATTGGGAGAGAGATGGGGGGTGGGATCGGGAAAGGTCCTCGGGCTGGAATACGAACTCGGGACGCCAGTAGCACAACAGTGCCCACAAGGCTATTGGCACTAACATGAATCACCTTTCTAACCTCCCTGTTTTGCCTTCTCAACAGCACGTCATCCAAACAGAGGAAGAATGTCATCAGCTGTGTGACGGTCCATGACTCCCCTGACTCTGACTCCAGCAATACCAGCCCGTATGCTGTGGAGTCCCGGCCTAATGGGCCCAACGGCAATGTCTACGACCCCAAAGGCACTGTCCTGGACAACTACAGCAACGGGAACCCCCGCACCATCATCATCCCTCCACTGAAGAGCCAGACCAGCGAGAATCTGAGAGAGTGTGATAGACTCCTGCCTGGTGAGTCTAGTGAGACAGGGGAAAGGCTGATAAGCTGACAGAGAAAAAGGGACAGCTGGCAAAGCCTGAATCAAGCATCAATTTAAAGTGACAGTTCACTGACAGCCTCTGATATGCAGCGTAGATTTATATGGCATTTCAAAATCTATGGGCAATAAAAACAGCTTAAGAAGTAATTCAAGCCCAATCCGATCTGTTCAAAATTGACCATGCAAGCTTGAGTGTGGTCAACAGTACTGTTTACAGTAACAGTACTTTTCCAAACATTATTATGCATATTTCTGGAATACTAATTGATTCCAACTGGTATACAACAGGCTAACTAGAGTTCGTATAAGGCCTAGTAAACTATATTGATACAGGCAGTTTCATACATAGCTGTGCTAATTGATTTATTTAATGTTCTTTTTTATCACTCTGTAATCCGTTTACTGTCACATAATAAATACATTTGGAAAATTTGTTGAAAATATGAATTTTATTGTCTTAAAATATTTTTTTTCCCCAAATGTATGTATATTTATATATTTTAGAATTTTTCAAGATTTATTTAACACATTATTTATGTATTTTACACTATATAAATGACTGTTTATCCTAATTATTTTTATTTGTACTTAGTTATTACAATATAATCAGTATTCCCAACATTATTTCCAAATTAATTTATATTTTTGCAATTTTCTTTTTTTTAACACAATATGGTCAATATTTTCAACAATTTGATGTTTATTAATGAATGAATTAATTTATTTATCTTTCTATCCATCTATTCATCAAAATTTTCCAAAAATCACCAAAATAATTTTCCAATGTATTTTTTTTTTTAATTTTATTTTGTTAACACAATATAACCAATATTTTCAACAATTTTTATCCATCCATCCGAATAAAATCAACATTCCCAACATTATACAATTTTTTAATATATATATTTTATCAATTCCAACAGATGCGTTGAACCACCAGAACTCCACCTACAAGTTCAAAACCTCCAATGGGGGCTTGTCTGGCAACAACCACTCTTCGGGAGGCATGGCTGGAGGCGTGTCATACCGGCAGCAGCGCACAGGGCCACACCCCTTTCAGCAGCAGCCTCTAAATCTCAGCCAGGTATTTCAGTTGAACATTTCAAACCTGGTTCTTAGTTCATTTATGTATACACAAAAGTAACATGGTGATATCCCCTCATTTAGGCCCAGCAGCACATGGCAGTCGAGCGCAACGGAGGTCACCGGCGGCAGCAAGCCTACATCACCCCCACTATGGCCACCCAGGCTCAGTACTCCTTCCACAACAGCCCCACCCACACAGCTAACGTTCATCCCCACTTGGCTGCTCCTCATCTTCCCGGGCAGCCACACCTCTACACCTACACTGCCCCCACGGCCCTGGGCTCCACCGGCACGGTGGCCCACCTGGTCGCATCGCAGGGTTCAGCCCGTCACGCAGTCCAGCATGCTAGCTACCCGCCAGGCATCGTCCACCAGGTGCCTGTTAGCATGGGCCACCGCATGCTGCCCTCGCCCACCCTGCATCACGCCCAGTACCAGGCCCAATTTGCGCACCAGACCTACATCAGTGCTTCTCCTGCCTCCACTGTCTACACTGGATACCCGCTGAGCCCCACCAAGATGAACCAGTACCCTTACCTCTAAAGCTGAAACACTGGAGCCCAGCCAATCGCTGCTTACCATTTCTACCCTTATCCCACCTAGAGACAGAGAGACATGCTGAAGCCTATCGTCCCTTAACCCCATCCCCTTATTCCTTTCATGCTTAAACTTGAAGACAATGAAGACGCCGATGGATAGAGGAAGTGTACTCTCGAAGGGAACAGAAGGGTACTGAGGAGTTTTTCTTTATTTTTGATGAGTTCGCCTTCTCAAAAGGGCCAGTTAACGTTTTATTTTGTGATCTGGAGGTTTTATTTCTTTTAAAACAGAAGAAGGAGCTTTTGCTTTCGTAGTTTCTTATACAACAAGGTCTCATCAACAGGCCGTTTGGGAGAGACAGAGTTTAATTCGAGGGAGATTTTAATTGCTTTTCCCTTTCTTGAATTCATTCACCGACAGTTGAGCCGAGGTCACGACGTGGATGTTTTTAATTCCTACAAGACTTTTTTTGGGATATGGTGAAACACGGATATCTGCTGCTCTTCAAAGAAAAAAAAAAACATAACAATGGCCTTGAACTGTCTTAAACGTTTCCAAATTACACGCGGCGAGCAGTATTGTGCATATTCCGCCGCGCTCTCCGACAAAAAACACCTGGAGGAATCTTCTGGAAATGGAACGACAAAACTTTCTAGTGTATTTATAGACTTTTTTGTTTGTTTGTTTGTGTTCACATATAGAAAGGAAAATACGTTTGTCATACCGTAGAACATTAGCTGGGCCCCTCTTTGTAGAATGTAGCAGTCTGCACCCATTGATTTCATGAAGAACCTTTCTGATACCAATAGATTCTTGTTTTTCCTCTTTCAGTGTGATTGCACAAAGTGGTTACAATAACATAGGCATGTTCAACACGGTAGTCGGTCGTGCGTTTGCGTGCATGTGTGCGGTCAGCGCATCTGTGCGACATATTCCTCCACAGTCTTAGGTTTATCATTGTTACCTCGTAGTGCCTTACATATATTACGACAGTTTACTTGGCTGGAAACCCTCTAGAACCAGATGCTAGTCAGAGAGTTGGCTCCTAGGTTGAACATCTTCATTCGAGTGGTTTCGTGTTTTTTATTTCTTTTTTTAAGTTGCAGGTGTAAGCGTTAGCCCTGAACATTAATTGAATGCTTCTCGTTTAGCATGCATGAGGTCTTCTACATTTAAAGATAAAGATACTTGCCTGGGGTAACGCACCAAAGTCGTAGTTTAAAAATAAGTAACTTTTGTTCTGGATAGTGGATATAATTATATATAGCATATTTACTGTACATATGCGTTTTAGTATTTGCAATCAATGCAACATCATTGATTTTAGGCTACATATTTCATAAAAGGGAGACTAAATGTATATCTTTTGGGAAAAGCCAAGTATTGTTCAATCAGTTTGAGATCGCGCCACACTATTTGTCTAAAAATCGAATAAAACATACCAGGTTTGAAGAGATGGTCTGTTTACGCAAGGCTTGGTTTGGTTTAGAAACCTGCGAGGGTTCGAGAAGGAGAGTCTTATTAGGAGCAGGAGGTGCTTGTGGATTTTGTTGGGAACTGTTGGGAAAGCGAGAGGGCAAATTCCACATTTTTTATGAGAATAGCATGTTGGCTTTGAGCACGTTGGTAGATGCCGAAGGAAGCCGTGCAGTGCGACTGGACATCACACTCTGATTTAAGCACTCGTTCAAGGTTCTACGAAGATCTGTTGGGTTTTTATTCTCACGTTCACTCCGGGGTTCGAACTGCCCCTGGTCGCATGAGGGGATGTCTGCAACAACATGCATCAGAAATCAATATTGGCTTTGTATTTTTCACTGTTTGTCCTACGGTAGGAATCACTTACGTTACAGGCGTCAGTCAGTACAGAGATAACAAAAGTGTAGAAAACTTTGGGCCAATGCTTGTCTTTTTTTGCTGCTTATTTAACATTGATATGCCAGCCAATCATTTACACCATGTCCTAACCATGTGCTGTGCAAAAAAGTAATTAAAAAGACAAGGAAAGTTTATATAGTTCTTTATATAAAATACCTTTCAAAAGTTTTGGTAAGTTCAATTTTTCTTTTTTTTTTCTTTTTGTAAAGAAATTAATACTTTTGTTTTAGCAAGGATGCATTAAACTGACCAAAAGTTGCAGTAAAGACATACAGAGATCATAATGAAAGATGTTGCTATTATGAATAAATGCTGTTCTTTTAAATGTTCTGTTCATCAAAGAATCTTGGATAAAAATGTATCATAGTTTCCACAAAAATATTAAGCAGAAATAATAATAAATGTTTCTTAAGCACTACAGCATCATATTAGAATGATTTTTGAAGGATCATGTGACACTGAAGACTGGAGAAATGATGCTGAAAATTCAGCTTTGCATCACAGGAATAAATTGCATTTAAAATATATTGAAGTAGAAAACAGTTATTTTAAATTGCAATGATATTTCACAATATTACTGTATTGATTGTTAAATAAGTGCATCCTTGATGAACATAAGAGATTAAAAGTAACCCCAAAACTTTTTATAGATGAATTATCTAAGAACGGAAGGAATTCAAAATAATACAAATAAAATAATCAAATGTTTACTTCAAATCTGATTCAAATTTATTAATAAAAAGGAAAGAAAAATATATTTTTGATTGGCTGTGATTCTGATTGAATGATTCAGATTCAGATTATTCAGACTGGCTGTGGCAAAAATGCACCTGGTTAGGACAGAGTGTTTTATTTTATTTTTTAATTTTTATGTCTTCTGATGGGCACATGCTTATGGAATATCAAATATATTCTATTCTGCCCTGATGTCATGCCACAGAACTTGCATTTAAAGTAGTTTTTACTTGAGATGTGTCTATTTTATTGTTTTACTTTGCTAGGTATATTGTGTTCTCGTAGAGAGTGTTGCAATAATCTTTGTGGATGTTTATTAATTTCTTTATGTTATATGTCCAAGCATCATATGTTTGATTTCTGGAGGTCTATATGTAACTGTGATGTTTAGTATTCATATGTGGACCCTCGTCTGGTAGGAAGCATAGACTTTGTCCATGTGCTTGGCCAAGATCTGACACCAGTTATGTTGTACCCAAGCCTTCGGTTCGCTAGCTTATCAGATTGATTCATAAAGCTGTGTGTTATGACTTAAGATGTCAATAGATTTTTTAGTTGTTGTTGTTGTCAAATATTTGTTTAAGGTTAAATTGGATGCTCAGAAGCACACAGTGGAAAAAGGCTCCTTCGACATTAGTTGCATAAAACATTCCATTCCGGAAGGAGCTGTTTCTGACCGCACTGATCTGTAGTCTCCAGTCTCTCTCACCTCACAGGGACCGGCCTGAACGACCAAATCTGGACTCCGCTGGCATTTAAGGACTTTTTGTTGTTTCCACCAAAGAATTTCAGCATGTCATTAATGCACAGACGTGTCCCTTGCTGTAATGGAGAAGACAGAGTGAGTTTCACTGACATTTGGAAAAAGAAAAACATAAAAGAAAAAAAAACAGGTTAGATCAGGTCGGTGTCAGAAAAGAACCTTTAGATGGAAAAATAGAGATGACAAAAATAATGCACTCTCATGAACTTAGTGCAGTTGCTGTTAGCACAGTATAATCCATTGTTTTTGTACCTTTCTCATACCTTTCAACAAATCTCCCATTTTCGAATCTAACAGGATTTGTGTAAAAATTAAGGGCCTTCTTTTTTTTTGTTTTTTTGTTTTTAGAAATGTCAATCCCACATTAATGCTTTATTTCAGCTACTTTATTATAGCTGCTGTGTGTAATTCTTATAAGAGTATAAACACTGAACATGGCTTTGCTTTCACACAGCAGCATTCGATCCACCAGTTGTGTGCAATGTGGGCGTGGCTGTTGGCCCAACCAATGACAATTGGGGGTGTGTTTAGTTTAGTTTAGTTTTTTTTTTTTTCAGTTATTTTTGGTACAATTAGTGATGCATAAATTTCACATTGCAGCTTTAAATTTCAGATTTTTTATTAGTGTGGTTTTAACTACATTTTTTGTAAGAATCACATTGATGAATTAGTGCTTCGTATAATGGACTGTGAATTTCATCCAGTGTCGTTACCATTTATGAATTGGTCACTAGTACAAAATAAATTTAAAATTTCAGACTAAACCATCTCATCAACATGATAATGTTGGATTGTTCTGGGCAACAATTACTTTCACTTGACCTAGCATTGATTTGATCCAAATTATAATTAATTTTAATCCAAATTATGCAATTTGATTTGTTTTAACTCAGTTTAAATCAGAAATCTGTATTGACTCTACAAATATATGAATTATGAACAAGTCAAGGTTGTTGGTTTTTTTTTTTAGATTCAGTTTGTCTGACCTGTATACATTAATGAAGACAGTCATTTTAAGTTACCAAAATCCACTAGAAAGAAGCATTAATGCAATTTACGATTTAGTTATTTCAAAATTCTGCCTTCTCCTTTATTAACTGCGCATGAAGCTTTAAGGAACGGTGAATTATTGTATTGTAGTATTGTATTGGTGATTTGGGGGGTTTTGTTACACATCTAGCTTCAAAGCTAAATTGCAGAAAGCGATGGATTCTGCTACTGAAAAACATTCCTAAACGCTCATTGCCAGCCAAAACCCTGGATGACAACCGAATCAACACTTGTAAAGCACATGATCATGAATTAACTCCAGGCTTGCAGAAATCACTTTTGTCCCTGAAGTGACCACAGTACATCCACAATTGTAAAGCTCCTTTTGTTCTTCTTGTTTTCATATGATTTTTCTCTCATGTGTGGGTTGAATCGGAAACATTAGGGGTTAATGCACCATTGAACTTGTGTATGAATGTGCTGAGAGGCCAAATATGACAATGCGGCCATCTTCATGTGTTGTTTTAGAGCCAAAAAAAAACCTAAACTATAATCGTTATGCCCAACAACACTCATCTGTCAACTTTTTGTTGTTTAATCTACAGCATAGTCTCGGTCAGGAGTGTATTACAGGAGTGACATCACTACTAGCGCGTAAAGCGTAACATATTCACACATAGTTACGCATCACCAGTGAACACAACAAGTGAACGTATTTGTGCAGAAACGTCACTCACTCACGAGTCGCCACAGTAAACCCGTTATGTAGCTGTGATGCACTGTAGCCGTTTGTGCAGCCATCGAAGACGTGAGCAATTTTCTACTTGCACAGCAGCAAACATTCACAGTCAAATGTAAAAACTGAATATTTTTCTATGATGTTTCAAGACCTAAGAAAGCATCCGACCCCCGACCCCTGATTTTTGTCAATTGCTGTATGGTTTTCTCAGTAGTGTGTATCACATTAGTTGTTGTCAAAGCTATTGTGTGCTGCAGTATTTCCAGGTATACTTCTTTGTTTATTGTCCTTTTTTATTATAATTATTATAATTTTGCTTTGTTTATTGGGGATTTGAAGAAGTGTGATGTCTCCTTATTTCAATCTGTTAACGTAGCATTATATGTACCCTGTACCTTAGGCTAATAATATTAAGTATGCTATGAGAATGGATATTTTACTGGCTTTATAGAATGTTAAAATGAATATAATAATGACAATAATAAGAATGATTTAACTCCTAAAAATTGAGTACTTGCTACTAAGCGCTTGTGTTACCATTACAAATGTTGTGTGCTTCTCTTAATCATTTTCGTTGTAGAAAAAAAAAAGAAAAAAAAAAAACCTGAGTGAATTTTATTAGGCTTCAACAACTAATGATAGCAGTGTAAATTCATGGAGGATTTTTAACACACCTGGGGGTTATAGAAGAATATAGTTATTTTAATCGTTCTCTTTACTAACTGTAGGGTGTGAAGGGGCTCGCGTCGTGGTGAATTATGTTATAGCTTGTTATTCACTGTTACTTTTGATCATTTTTCGGTCTCCAAGGTGAATCGAGTTATTAAAGGAAATTTGTATGCTCACATATGCATATTGTATATGTGTAGAAATGTAATCACACTTTGTCTTGGATTTACATTAAACTGTTAAGTCACACGGCATCAGTCTTGTATTTTCATGCTGTCATTGTGAGTTTCTTTCAAAAAAAAAAAAAAACTGCATTTGCACACTCTAACCAGACATTTTAGAAACCACCGAAAACAAAGATGGTGAACCAAAACTCATTTAACTTTTATATAAGATTAGTAGTGTGAAGTTTGGGGCTAGCTGTTACAGTAAGGGACTATATTTCAGTAATTATAATATTTGGAGTTCAGAAAAATCTAAATATTAAAATGTGTATTTTCTCTAGCAGTTCTGCTTTCGTTCTATCATTTTGCATGTCATTTCATTATAATATTCATAATATTTCCAGGTGATATTCTCTGGAATATATATATATATATATATATATATATATATATATATATATATATATATATATATATACATACACACACACACACAATGTCAGTATACACGTTTGTGTGTGTCCTTTTTAAAATGTTTTGTGTATCTGCATTTCTTCATAAATTCATGAAGACATTCTCTATAATAAATATAAAATAACTTTTTTGGGCTAAATTTGTTACAAAGATGCAATTTATGTTCATATTGTTTGTGTTCAAAATGTTGGGTTGCACTTTATTTTACAGTTTGTGCACTTAGCTGTACTTAACTAAGAAGGTTAGGGTACAGTTAAATGAATTAGGGTTAGGTTAAGGGTAGGTTCGGGGTTAGTACCTAGTAATTAGCCAGTTATTTTGGTAGCACTTTATTTTACAGTCCTGTTCCTCGTGTACATATTATGTACTTATTATAGTAATTACAATAACTATGTAATAACTAGGTACTAACCCTGAACCTACCTGTAAACCTAACCCTACCCCATGTAGTTACCTTGTATTACCAGAACTTTCTTAGATAAATACACTGTAAGTACACTATGAGTAAATGCAAGTACACGTACTGTAAAATAAAGTGCAACCATTTTAATTATTATAATAACAAGTACATAAACGGTATATACATGAGGAACAAGACTGTAAAATAAAGTGCTTCGAAATGTTGCCCTCATTGCCACTAGAGTGTGCTGTGATATAACCGAACTCAAATACATTAGTGTACAGAATCAGTTAATAATAAGACAGATCTCCTTAGTTTAAAAAAAAAACAAAAAAAAACAAATGGAACATGTAAAACCTTCCTAAAAATGTTTTGTCAAGTTTAGGTGAAAATTCTGCAGCCAAACAAGCTCCGGTAACAGAATGCGTTGCTGTGAAACCACAGACGCCGGCGGAGGTGTCAACCTAACCCGGATTACTGAAGGACGGCGCGGGGAGCCAATGACCGCGGAGCCCATGCTAGAGACTCCGAGTCCTCATGCTGTCAGGGGAGGATTTAGTGCAATCCCGAACACAGAGTGGTTGCATCTGAAATAAAGTGAGAGATGCTCAGACAGGATCCAGACACTTCTGGGAAAAAAATCAGTTATGCGAAACGGAAGCTTTAATCCTGATCTGAAACTGGATGTGGACGCTATCGACTTCGGTCCGTTCTAAATGTCCGCTCAGACGGTAAGGAGCTGCTTTTCGAGGTTGTGCATGTGCTAAAAGTCTTTCTCCGCTTTCAAATAAACGAATATAAATCCGATTTAGAGGTACGATAAACTTTCTAGACGTATATTTTGTAACTACAAGTTAACTCGAGTTAAATGGATCATCAATCAATCATGTATATGGATGGTGACTGATTGCAATCGTTTCTGTAAAAAAGACTCCGTTATGTACCATACAGCCACACATCTGAAAGACTATGTTCTCTTTGTTCCAATAGCTAGCCAAACTAGGTGAAATGACGGCGAGAAATCCTAAGATTACAAACTATTTATCTTATAACCAGCACGAAACAGTTACTGGAAATCCCGACTAGAAGCCTAATCCGCGTGCAACCGCGTTTACCGGGGCTTTGACGTAAACGGATGAGTTCACAAACTTTCACGTTGATTCTAAGGCATGCAGTATGTCACCGTTTAAGTTTTGTCTTTTGAAAGCAGCACATTATGCAAACGGTGTTTGGATCGTGCTCCGCGAGACTCGGTTCGTGTGTTAATGCACGGCTCTTGTGAACTGAATCGTTTAAATGAATCTCTTGAACCGACCTGAAATGATTCGTTCGCGAATCTGCCTGAATCGGCCTTGGCGGTTCTCCAGTGTGCAATTCACCGACTCCGATGTGATATTAAACATTTGGAGTTAATTGAGGATTTCATAAATGTGACTTAAAGTTACTTTAATAGTCGAATAGCAGAAATGATCCAAATAAAACGTGCTGGAAATATGTTTACGTGTAATACAGACACATACAGAAATGACTGGATCGCGTCTGGTTAGAAACAACAAGGAGTTTACAATGAACACACTTAACGTATTTGTAAAAATGAAATCTAAATAGCCGTAAATGACTTCAATAGAACGTTAAGAGCGTTTAATATGTCACGACTGGATGGCATGGACGTCGTTTTTGATTCGGTTCTTTGAAACGAATTATTCAAAAGAATCGATTCGTGGAAATGAGTCGGACAAGTTAAGGAACAAAGGAGCCGTGAGGTCCGCGTTCTGCACTAGCTCTTGTAGTCACTCAGTCAGCATGGCAAATCACTTTAGCGGTTAAAATGTCCAGCTGCGTTTTAAATTTAGGTTTCTAGTCATATGCAAGATGTCATTTGTACGGTTTATGCTTAAATCGTTAGATTTGGTTACGGGAGTATTCATGAAGTCGGTCTGAAAATAGAACTGAAAATGTGACCTATATAACAGTGGGTTTGTTGTCATCTGCTGCAGTTCACGGCTACGAGTTAAACGTGCGGATAATCTCTCATCGGATCACCTTGGACGAAACATGAGTTTCACTAAATGGAGGGTCTAATGATGGAGGGACGGAGTCGGGTCACCGCGTGCGTGCTGCTGATGTTCGTCTCCATGGTGACCGCTGATTCACCTGCTGCAGGTAAGTGATGTCATGGTCTGTTCATTTGGCATGAGTGATCAATCTGCAGCCGGTAACTGGAGTTTATTGTCAAGATGAACGGAATAACGCCTTTTGTGAAAGACGTTTACAACTGCTGGAACGCAATGCAAAGTTTTGAGGAGAGTGTAAAAACATTTTGGTAAAATTTACAGCAAGTGGTCTGCACAAATCATATTTATCCTTGATTAGAGATTGGATAGCTATTGATTGGAAACCGACAACAACAGCACGTTTTCATCCATTTTAGGTTTAGTTTATTTAGCCATCATAAGTCTGCTCAAATTATACTGTATAGTTAGTTTCATTTTATTATTTGCATATTTAACATGGTTTCCCCCCTACTGTCAATGATTTAATGATAACAAACCATAATTTGACCATTTTTTTTTTGGCTGTGTAATTTATTTAAGTCTTTGCTTACAAAATTCAAGTAAATATTTAAGGCCTTGTGTTGAATTTTCAACTGTAAGAGACTCATCTTTCAGAATCTGAAGCTCTGAGGTGCATAAAACATTTTTTTTAAACCAAGGTTGAAGGCATCTTTTAGTCTTTGAAACTCTCATTTCTTAGCCTAGTCTCTTCTAAGGTTTTTGGAAATTATCTTCAAAATGTCCACTTTAGTTGAAAAGCAGACCAGATCCTCTACAGTTTGTCAACATGATGACGAAAGACTGCGTTGGTTTTAAATTGACTTACATAATCCATGTCACTGACTCAAGCTTGTTGTCTTGAAACCCAAGCAATCCCTTACATTTACAGACAACTGTACTGGATTAATATCATTCTGAATAACAATTTAGGGTAGATTACAAATGGAGCACACTGCCTCTTGCCTGTATGTTGAGGACTTTTGGATCAAAGAGCTCTATGAAGACAAAATAAGAACAAAAAAACTAGGCTACTGGGGAAAAAAAATCATGCAGCTCGATGCCTTTTGTTAGTAGAAAGAAATCTATAGATGGAATTTAATTTATTTATATATAATAGTGTTGTCCCTAGTGCAAACTCATTCATTTTTAAATAAATTGTGTTGATCATTCATTCAAGAAGATTCTTGTAGATCAGTTTTCAGAGTAAACTTGACTGCTATGTGTTTCTTCCTATTACCCGTCTGTTCATGCTGAAAATCAATATATTAGGAGCATATAATTGAGTGAAGTGCTCAGCGTTGACAGTCCATTTATATCTATTTCAGCATATCGCGAGCTGCATAAAAGAAATTATGTGGAATAGTGTTTATTTGCGGTGATACACTTCTTTAAAACTTAAAGGGATAGCTCACCATGAAATAAAAGTTCTGTCATAATTTATTCTCTTACGTGTCAATCCATTCCTGCATGAATTTTTTGTTTTTTGAGGAGCACAAAAGAAGATATTTTGATCAACTTTGGAAACAGATCAGCTGGAACTATTGTAACAACTTCCGTGGTATAGACATTTCTCAAAAGACCTTATTTTAGTGCCACAGAAGAAAAAGTCATGCAGTTTTGAAACAGCATGAGATTTTCGGATGAACAATCCCTTAAAGACAGGACCGTCTCTCATATTCAAACCCATCAAAACGTGGAAACCAGCTGGGTCAGTCTGTTGTGACAATTTATTCAGTCTCAATCTGTCACATTCAGAACCTGAAAGGATCTCGTCAGTTCTGTGGCTTCTCTGAAACTGAGACAGAATCCTTCTTCTTGAGATCTGAGAAAGCCAGACATAAGAAACCCTTAAAGGCTAGGGAACGATGGAGAGCATGAGAATGAGGTTAAGTTGGGCCGGCACCTTTTATTTAAAATATGTAGGTAAAACATTTTTTTTTTGTCATGGGAGCAGTCTAGGCTTGTTCAATTACCACCAATACCAGGTCTCGTATATCAGGCACATTTATATGATGCAATATAATTACTACAGCTTATCGGCTCAAATGCTTCCATCATCTGCTAACAGCTGTTTTAGTCTGACTCCATGCATTTTGAAATTGCTCTGCAATTTTATACTTCATCTTGGCACTGTGATGTAGGTCAGACAGTTTTTCCCCCCACTACATAATGATGGGAGAGGCTAGTCATAATTATCATCAAAGGCATTAAACAGATCTGTGAAGAGCTGACTGTGTGCCTCTCGTGTTCTGAACACATGTTGCTGGTTTTGAGCAGAAGCGGTGGTGGGCGGAGCCATCAAACTCCGCCCGACAATTCTCAGTAAGGTGTGTTAATGACAGTGAGTTTGTGTGTATACAAATTATGATTTCTTTTAATTGTGGTTAAATTCCCAGCCCTCTCAAAGGGTGATATAGAGACAGCTTTCCTTGGCATAGTTTTCACAGCCTCGACTGTTGATTTGACTGGCATCTAAATGATGTGGATGTACTAGGGATGTGCAATTAATTGAAAAAATGGTTTGATTTTGGCCTCCAACGATCATGAAAATACAATAATCGAGAGAAAATGATTATTGCGCCCTATTCCGCCCCCTTTTTGCAGCCCTGCGCTTTCGTTCCTCCATAAAAGCCCAATTTCCCGTGCAAATCAGTAAAATCATGTTACTTGACATTTGCATAATGGGGCATGCTTTATTTATAAAAGTATATTTATTAATGTTTTTAAAAGCGTGAAAGAGAACTTTCGCTGCTCCTCAGGAAGATATATGCGCTAAGAGATGCAACACAGACATGTAAAGTCATTATTTAGCTCAAGGTGCGCACCTAAACGCTCAAATACACGCAAAAATGTGTCAAAATGCTGCGCTTAGTGATTATTCATGTATACATGTACCTTCGTCGGTCATGTAATAAATTAACGTAAATAGTTGAGAATGAAAATACGTGTGTTATGGTAATTTGGATCCATGCGGCTCTTAAAGTAAGAGCGGGCTATTTTCCTGCTGCGACTGCGTGTTTATTAATCAAACAAGAAAAGACAAATTTATAATCACACACTGCTTTTGAGTGAAGGACTTTTGTAGCTTTAAGAAACAAAAAAAGTTTAATTCTTACAGTGAAGACTGCTGTTTTATTTTACATTTGTTTATTAATTTCTGTAAGAGGATGTAAATTGCTTGAGACTTGCATAAAATATTTATCCTTTGCTTTTTATTACTGACAGTTTAAATATTTTCAATAATTTTCAATAATTTTGTGGACTTTTTGTTTGTTTGTTTGAAATTCTGCTGGTCTCTACAATGTAGATGTCATAGCAACCTTATTTACAGAAAACACGGTAACACTTTCTTTAAATAAATCACTCATATAAAGTGTTGGTCATATGGCCTCCTCATAATCATGTTAAATAATCGTGATTACAATATTGACCGAAATAATTGTGATAATTTTTTTTTGTCATAATCGAGCAGCCCTAGGATGTACAGAATTTAACCTTGAAGTTCACCCAAAAATTTAAATAGTTCATTATATTCGCTAACCATTCGTCTGATATCAATGTTGAAAGCAGTTGTGCTGCTTAATGTTTTTTTGTGACACTGATACTTTTTGAAAACAGCATTTATTACGAAAATAGATCAATTGTTACATTATAAACCGTTATAAACCGATGTGCATTTATATATATTATATATATATATATATAATATAATTTTTATTTTATTTTTTTATAATTTTTTATTCATATTTAAGAAATGTGAAATCATTTGACAATGGATTAAAAAATAAATGTGTAAAATAAACACTTTAGATGACAAAGTATTTTTCACAAAAAATATATTTAATAAAAATATAATTAAAAAGGAAGTAACCACTGTATCCAACAGGGCACTCAGTATTCTGGGAAGTTTGTGTGCATTGGGAATCATATTTTACAAATAAATCCAAGTTAACACTCATTTTACATACAGCACACAGTTAAAATGACATAAATATGACAGTGGATGAATGCATATAGTGCAGCATAATTTTAAATCACGTTTAAAGTTTAAAGCATTCAATTTACATGGGCTGACCGTCACACAGAGAACACGTGATCATGCTGGATAAAAATGCACACTGCACAAGATAGTTTGCAAGGTTTGTGAAATTAAATATTCATTAGCCATTCAAAGATTTGTTTTAAATAAAATAAATACGTATTTGCTTAATTTTGATGGCAAACGGGAAAGTTGTGCAGGCGGAAAAATGTGCAAGCGGAAAAATGTATCAGGCGATGCCGATATTTGAAGAAAAAAAAGCCAAATATCGGCCGATATATTGGTCTTGGCAATGTATCAGTCGACCACTACTCGCGATCATGCAGGTGTAACCAGGGCTGGGCGATGTATCTAACGATATAATCATGCGCATCTAGTCAGTAAATCTAGTTCCGTGATTTCCAATTAATCGCCATCACCTGCTTTCAAATGTAGCGGCATTTAATAGACAGATCCGTAGATCACTTACAAGCTACGCAATATCGCGTTCATTATCGAAGGCGATTCATCTGGGATAATGAACGTTATATTGCGTAGCTTGTCAGTGATCTACGGCTCAGTCTATTAAATGCTGCTCTAATTATAAGCAGGTGATGGCGATTTAGCGGTAATCACGGAACCAGATTTACTGACTAGATGCGCATGATCATATCGTTAGATATATCACACAGCCCTAGGTGTAACCCTACTTGTTATTCTTGTAATCGAAAAAGCACTTTCACAGAATTCACACCGGATGTAAGAGCCTCCTGAAGAACGTTGTTGAGTTTTTGGGATTCCGTTGAGCTCAGCATTAAACTCCTGGCTAATTACAAGTGTTGCCACTTTTACAAGTGAAACCTTATCTGTGAGGGATGACAATGTGTGCATTCATTATTCATCGCCTCTGGGACTGGGAACAGATCAATACACCAGACCCATCAAAAGCCACAGGAGCTGGATGCTGAGGCCACTGGCTGCTGGACAAGCGAACAAAGTCCCATTTAGAAACTGGGACGGTTGGATACCAGTTTCTTTGATGGTGAACCCATGCATTGCCGAGGAGGAGTTTGTGTGTGTTTGAAGGATACTAGTTTAGTTTGGAACATATGCTTGAAGACAAGGTCATTTCCTGTAAAAGGTAACTTCTTGCATATAAAGTAGACATAAGAGAGTCAAAATCAAAGCCATTCAAAGATAATTAATGTTCAATATACACCAACATGGAGTGGGATTTTGGACCGATGAGATTTAACACTCGGTAGCCAGTATAACATTTTGTTGGATATCGCATATAATTTTTATCACTAATTAAGACAAAAACTTTCATAAACAGAGGATATAATTTTCACATTATGGTTCCGTGCTTGGTTTGCATCCTGTACACTAAATATAAGATTTTTGTGACCTTTACTGTTTGTTTACATATTTTCTTTCATGTTAATTAGTTGCAATGAAAACAGTTTGTCGGAGTGAAAGTGTGCAGTGCTGTTTCTGCACTATTGTTCTAAGACATCTGTAAGTAATTTGGCCTTTTTTAGGGGTAAAACCCCTTTAACAAGGTAGTTTTCCACAGTCCCTAGATTTTACATTCATAGACCAGTTCTTCTCATTTTATGGCCTTTATTGACGTCAAAAAAATCTAAAAGTCCTGGTACAGTGTTTTTAGTATGCAATCTTGACAGGGAACCCTTCTTCAGCCAGAATAATTTAAGAAAAAGTAAAGTTGATGTCATGAAGAGAAGTCTTGTTTGGTGTTTCACACATTTATTTAGTTTAAATTTTTTAAAGAGACATCTTAATTCTTTTCATTCTTTAAAAGTACGGTTTTGTTCAACAAGCTGTTTTTCAGTACAATGCAAAGATAACAATAGAATTAAATAGTTTTTTTTTTATAAAGTTTTTTATTATTATTATTATTAATCAGCACAAACACAAAAAGCACATTAGATCTATCGGTGTGCTTAATTTTTTGTTTTGTTTTTTTAATTTAAGGAATGGTCTATATAAATGCATTGTGACAAATACAGTTTAACATTCAAAATTACTCAATAAACTGCATCCCTTTTCTAAATTCATGAATTTTTTTTTTTTTTAAATGAGATCGACCATGCAAATTCATGGAAAATGTGATCTATTCGTATCTACCTAATATATATAAACAAATTTTATAAACATTTCTGACTAATAATGACACTGCTCTTTCACTATTTACACAAATTGCACTGTTAAACTGCCATTTGCAAACCAGAACTTTTTTGTATGCGTGGAAAAGCCTAAAAGCCAAAAAGACTTGTAGTCAACACTTATTTCTCAGCATTTGTTCTGTAGAGCACTCATTTGAATTGACACTCAAAGATAAGAGGGCTCTATTTTAGTTTTCAGTCAAAGGAACTGAGTGAGATAGTGCTGGGTTTGCGTCAGCGACATCAAAATTCAATCAGGCCACTTTAGACCACCCATTCAACTGTGACCTCCACTACATATCTATATACTGGGATTTCATTCATCTAATTTTTTATTGTCTTTGTTTTGAATGCAGCCTTTTGTTATTTATACTTTACTGTAGTTTAGTCTCATGTGAGGACCTATGTGCGACATTCACCCAAATGGCCATTATAATTGACTAATGTGGTCCCAGTGTTGTGAATGTGTTGTGAACTATAGTTGAGGTAACTGTGACAGCATGACAGAAGGCTGACATGGATACCCAGATTGCACTGGGCTCACATATCTGTACGGTTCAGCACACGTCTGGACCATCTCACTCTGAACAGATGGTTACATCTGAGCACAGTGGCGTTTATAGGGAATTAATTAATCAATGTAAAATTTAATAAAATAGATTAAATCATACATTTCATTGCAATTTATGGCAGATTCTAGAGTATTGAAAAATCTCATACACTACCAAAAGTTTGGAGTAATTACATTAGTTTGAATGTTTTTGAAATAAATCTCTTATGTTCACCAAGGCTGGATTTATTTGCTTAAAAGTGATATTGTGAAATAGGTCAATTTAAAAGGTGCGTTTATTAATTAAATATAATTTTAAATGTAATTTATCCCTGTGATGGAAATACTGAATGTTTAAAACGCTTAACATTTTTATGATGCCCCAAACTTTTGAATGGTAGCATAAGATTAAAATAATGTGATTAATACTTTTATTCAGAAAGGACACATTGCATTTATCAAAATTAACTGTAAAAAATGTATGAAGTTGCAATTTTTTTGAAACAGGCCTAGTCGATTTTTCTAATAAATGTTGTTCTTTTCAATTCATTAAATTAGCTTATTTAAAAAAAAATAAAAAATAAACATGTAAGGAATTGTTTTCAACATTGATGATAATAATGAAAGTAATGGTAACAACCATTTTTTATTACTTGGTACAAAATCAGCATAATATAATGCTTTCTGAAGGATCATGTGACACCAAAGACTGTGTAATGATGCTGAAAAATCAGCTATGCATCAGAGGAATATATTTACTTTTAAAATATATAAAAATAAACATATTTTAATATTTAACTGTATTACTGTTTTTATTGTTTTTTACTGAGAGTGATGGTCATGGACACTCGTATTGCTATTTTTTGTTTTGAAGAATCATGAATACTAAGAGTTTAGTAACAATAATACCATAAAAGCATCATTCTCAACCTTTTATTTGCACCATGTTTTACAGAATTGCTAAAAGCTCTTGCTTGATAGATTTTCGGTGTGAGAGGTGCGTCTCTCTCTCACTCTCTGCTCTCTACAGGAGTCTGGCGTCTTTGTAGTCAAAGGGTCCAGAAGTTTACGCAGTGAGTTCAGAACAGCCCTGAGCACGAAGCCCTCACAGTGACACAGTCTTCAGGGCCTCTCCAGTTACAGGCCTGGCCTTCCTGTCTTTCGAAGAAGGCCAAGGGAATAGGGAGGGAACGTGCAAGGAACTTGAGCGTCCTCCAGTGAATTACACAATACGCCAGCTATGGAAAAGTCTGCTTCTCTGGAGACCATCCCAATGTTAGGAGTTAAAGTGTGTCCCCACCTTCCTCATTACATCCCCTCCCTTGTCTCAGAGTTTTTTTTTTTTCTTGTTCTCATCTCTCTGGCAGTTTTTCAGTTCAGATCTTTTTCTCAAGTGTATTAACAGACAGGAACAGGGTTGTGCACCATTCAGAAGTGATTTGACAATGCCTTAAATTCCACTTCCACTTCTAATTCAAATGTAAATTTAACAGTCCTTGAAAACTTTGAAAGGTCATGGAGATTTATTTAGCCAATATAAAATTGTATACTTTAGCAATTCGGATTTTTTTTTCATGGCTAAAAGAGACCCATGTATGTGTGGTCTCTTAAAAAATCTTATCCTTAATTTAAATTAGTGCCGTCAAACGATTATTCATGATTAATCACATCATAAATAAACGTTTTTGTTTACATAAAATGTGTGTGTGTGTGTGTGTGTGCAGTGCATATTTACAATGTATATATAAATACACAAAGATGCAAATATGTTTATATATTAAATATATTGATAAAATAAATTATATAAATGTAAATCTATACATGTAAATATTTTCTAAATATATACTGTATGTGTGTGTATTTATATATACATAATAAATATACACAGTACACAAAAAAACTTTTAACGTAAACAAAAACTTTTATTTGGGATACGATTAATAGCAATTAATTGTTTGACAGCACTAATTAAAATATAGTAAAATAATATCTAATTTATATTATTATTATATACAATAATATATTTATTATAATAATATATTTTTTTAAATGCTCATAATTTAACCGTTAAATGTATTAATGTTTTTTTTTTTTAAAGTGACATTTTTCATACAGTACATTATAATGATGCCTAAATTCACTTGCTGCATTTTAAATGATAGCTTTTTAGTTTGGCAAAGTTTGGCAAAGCTGATTTAAGCAAGTAGAATTCAAAGTTGAAAATTCCTCTTCAAAATTAAATGCAACGTTCTGTGTGGCCAATCAGATTTAAATTCAATCTTGAATTGATAGGGAGCCATTCTTTGTCTGTTAAATTGTCAGATTCACTGAATGCTGTGCAGGAGAGATGGACTTCATCATCTGCAGACATGACCTCAATCTGAGCGATGGAAAGAGACAGTGTTAGGTAGCACGTCCCAGCCTGATTTTACTACAAAACACAGTCAGCCGCTTAACCAGATGTTAAATTCAGGTGAATTTGACTGATAGTACTTTTTCACTTTTCAGGACAAAATTGTCTCAGGCTTATGCTTACAATAGCAAGACTGTTTGTGACATGAGGGAAGCCACTGGTGTGCTGTGTTTATGCTGTTCCTGCTTATTATTATTTTTTGTCTGTACTTCATAGTAGTTCAGTCAATGGCTATACATGGGAAACTTCAGTCGTCCCGAGCACTTAGCCGCTGATAAGACAAACAGCAGAGCTCTGTTTAGTGTCAGAGGGGCCGATTCTATCCCTCATGTCACTCTCACATTGCTCCTTTTTCATTTAAATGTTTTTTTTTTGGGTGGGGGACGAAAGGAAAAGCTTGTTTTATACTGAAAGGGTGCATTAAATTGACTAAAAGGGACAGTAAAGACATTTATAATGTTACAAAAGATTCCGGTTTCAAATAAATGCAGTTCTTTTAAATTTTCTCTCCATCAAAGAATCCTGATCAAGATTTCCATGAAAATATTGAGCAGCAACTGTTTTCAACATAAAAATGTTTTCCTTGAGCACCAGGTCTGCATATTAGAATGATTCCTGAAGGCTCCTGAAGACACTGAAGACTAGAGTAATGATGCTGAAAATTCAGCTTTATCATTACAGAAATACCGTAAATTAAGGAGTTTTACGTGAAATATTCCTATTAAAAGTGATGGGGATATAATATCGGATTTCCATTTTTAAAAATTGATATTATTCTCAGCTTAAATTGAGATTGTAAGTATCCAAAAATATGCAGAAGCATAGACTACAAACAAGACCGTTGTCTGGCTGAAGAATGCAGTACACAATACCGCATTTTGTAAATGTAATATAAGAGAAACCTCCTGAAATAACAGCGTCTTCCCTCTAGAAAGGCATTCTGAGATAAAACAAATGTCAGCACAGACTCGGCTCTGATTGTTCGATTAGGCAGCGCACGGGGAGTCTGTGCCAGCGTTAGGCAGAGGCAGTCACGCAATGGGATCAGCTTAAAACAGAAACATGTGTGGGCAAAGGGGCTTGAATTAATACCAAAGACCTTTCCTTTGCCTTTTTTTTCTCTCGTTTACCCTTTTTCTCTGGAATAGCAACAACCAGCAAATGAGACTTTCCCTAGAATGAGCCTGGCAAATGGATGGAAATGACATCATTGGGGGGTGGGGGGGGGGGGGGGTATTTGATGTCTCAGTGTTTTCACTAGTAGGACTTCTTGTGTGTTTCAAATTAGACTGTGTAGTTCTACCGTAAAAGTTGCAGGTACATCCCATAAATTACTTGCTGAGCGGTTTAACAAATTAAAGATTCAGTCATCTACTGGTTTACACAAACCATAATACTTTTATCATAGTATTCCTATGGTTTCTTGGACAAGATACTGCGTTAATACTATGTTTTTTTAAACATATTTCCATACTATTGTTTATTCAAAACTTAAAAAGATCTTTTGAATGTTTTTGATTTGCTCACACAAAGCTGTATTTATTTGTTCACAGTAAAATCAGTACTGTTTTGACACATTATTAACATTTAAAATAACAGTTTTCTGTTTTAATATACTTTAAAATGTAATTTATTTCTGTGATGCAAAGCTATATTTTCGGCATTATTACTCCAGTCCTCAGTGTCACATGATCCTTCAGAAATCACTCTAATATGCTGATTTGGTGCTCAAAAACATTTCTTATTCTCTATAATCACTGAAAATTGCACTGCTTTATATTTTTTGAGGAAAATGACACTTTTTTTTAAGATTCTTTGACTGATATAAAGTTAAAAAAGGAATCTTTTGAAGCAATGTAAAAGTCCTCACTGTCACGTTTGATCAATTTATTGTGTCCTTGCTAAATAAACGTAAAATTAAAAATAATACTGACCTCAAATTGAACAGAAGTGTATGCAGGCCTTAAATGGTAAAATTTGTTCCAAAGTACCATTTCATTGTGAAGATAAAGGTACCACAAACACTTTTTCAAATGATAGTGTTACAAAGCCTCACAACATTAGCACTGATTATTTGACAATAAGAGGTTATCATATGTCAAACAGTGTATGTTTATCATATTGTCTGGCTCATTGTTTAGTGTGTTTTCTGGTGAAAAATCATTCAGAGTCTGTGATTGTTAGGCAGATGATCAAATTATTTTTGGTTTTGTTTGGGATGATTTTATTGGGTTATTTCTCCCACTTACCACTGGACAGGAGTTTAGGGAGGCCCAAATTACATTTGGGTGTGCTAAACTGAATCATTTATATGGGTTTGATCTCATTTTAAGCCTCCTTGTGTTTTCAGCCTAAGACGTCATCCTTGTCACAAAGACAAAGAGAAAGACAGACAGACAGAAAAGTATACTGACATCGAACGTAATCCAGTTTAATTTAATTTTAGATCCCTTTGTGTTTTATTTTAAAAGCATCATGCAGCACACTTCATCCGTTGTTCATAAAGGAAGTCGTCAATCGGTCATAAGTGTTATTTTATTAGCTGCGTGGCCATGAAGAGCTCAAAATAGAGTAGAAGCTCACGGTTTCCTTTTGTGATGATAAGCACCTCACTGTCTCTGTAGTTTTTCGTCTTGCTGTTCTTTTGTGTTTGACAAAAATAGCCTGTATTTTAAACACCTTTTCCATGTTTCCCAACAGTTCTAACATCAAGCATCATGCAAACAACAAATTCAGAAGTATTTCCTTTGATAAATGTTAATCAGTTTTTTTTTTCTTGAGCTTTCAGATGAAGTTTTATATTTTATACTTCAAATTAACCCATTGTGTTATGTGCACTTAATTTTTAATGTACAATAAACTTTTACTGGCTGGTTTTGGCATCATTTTAAAGGGATACTTCACCCCAAAATGAACATTTTGTAATTAATCACTTACACCTATATTGTCCAAAACCCGTAAAAATCTTTGTTCGTCTTCGGAAAACAATTTAAGATATTTTGGATGAAAACCGTGAGGCTTGTGACTGTTCCATAGACTGCCAAGTAAAATACACTGTCAAGGTCCAGAAATTACTTTTATGGGTTTGGAATGACGTGGGGGTAAGTGATTAATGACAACATTTTCATTTTGGGGTGAATTAACCCTTTAAGGCCTAAGGGCATGTAAGCATACTGAGTTTTGCATTTACTTCCATAAATTAAATAGCATTTATGCAGGAACCATAACGTAGCGTAACATGCATAAGGGAGTTTATGCATATAGAAAGTCCATGTTTTTGTGATCCTCATGAGATTATAACACTCAAATAACAGATCTTTGCTATAAGATGGTGTAGTTTTGTGAAATCATTACTATTTTAATTATACTTAGGTTCCCTTGGTTGTTGTTTTATTTTAATCTATGCATTATGCATGAATTGTGTTTTATATTATGCTGTAAATGTCCACTGGTTTAACTTAAACTTGTAGCAAATATGTTATGCATCACTTTTAAATATTGTCAGTAGTTTTTGTGGATATTAGTCACTATGTGCATTGTCTCACTGACATTTACATTTGCGTCTGACACACATCTCTCGGGTAGATCTCTGTGAAAGCGATAGCTCTAACAATTGCCAGACTGTTCATGCGTTACACGGTTGTGTTTCTGTACCAGGTGGCAAAGGGAGTCATTGGCGCACTGTTGTGTGGAGTCAGGGTATTTCCCCTGCTGCCCGTCTGTCGGGCAAGAGGCTGCCTGCCATTACTCAAGATAAACACTGCTCATTTAGGCTGAAGGTGACCCTCTTACAATTAATTATTGAACTTGTCTTTCAATCAGGATTATTAAGTCACTCCATCATGAATTACTTTATTGTCTTTGCTTGAATGTTACAGTTTCTGTTGCTGCCATTTTACATGATTTAGTTTGATCAGGCTCACTTGTAAAAGCAAAAACGCAACAAGAACATATTGACAGAGTAATGGTATCAAATATCTTAATGAAAGAAATATAAGTGGACTTCATCATACAGACATTGTATTCTACTAATACATATATTAATCCAGGCATGTTTTTCACATTTGAGGCGTTATAGTATATAGTTATTAATGAATTCATTGAAATGGATCATTTGAACTGATTAATGGAAATGAATCTAAACTTGGTTAGTTTTGTGTGTTGTTCTTATGACAAATGAAGATGGAAGAGATATGTTTTAGCCGTTTCTTGAAGATGTCTAAGGCCTCTGTTTCAGTTTGGCAGGTCATTCCACCAGGAGGGAACGGTTAATTTAAAAGTCTGTGAAAGTGATTTTGTGCCTTTTTGGATGGTACTATAATACACTGTTCACTTGCAGAATGCAAGCTTCAAGAAGGTAAAGAGCCTAAGTCTGATGTAGTGAATTTAGGTAAAGGGGTGCCGAGCAACTGTTATGCAAACATTTGAATGCAAACTAGGGATGTTCATTTTCATATGTTTATTTAAGAATTTTTACCAATTAATACAATCAGTTAAATGGTTTAAAAAGTCATTTATTTATTTATTTTCAGTAATTTATCAAAATATAAAAAAAAATGTTTGCTGCATTGTTAAAATAGGCTACACTACACATATACATCTTTTTTTTTTTTTTTAGAGAAAAAAAACCCTACGTCGCATAGCCTATTTATTATTTGTCACAATTTATTTCATTCAGAAATAGGCCTAATGCAGACGTGAAATGTTTACAAACATTAAAATAAACACTGCAAACATAGCTATGCAATTTTTTGTTCCCCTCACTCAACAACAAATCACTTGATTTTTTTCTCCTTTTAGTCATAAAGATCATCGGAATTGTAAAAGGTTTGCCTTTATTTGTGTACATTCACATAAATCAAATCTTTGTGTGTAAAATAAGCCAATAAGCAGAGGAAAATACGATGCTGCTTTCTGCTGTCTGTTTCCTTTCGCGCAGCACAAAAATGAACCAAAACTCTGCATTTTTCATTCATTTTTGTAATTTATTATTCAAGTAAAAATATATATTTCTCGTAGAGGCTTATTTATTTGCTATATAAGGCCTAGCTTTAATATGTTTTTCTCCACAGAAGCGATGCAGGTGCGTTATGTGATCTGAAGACCATGTGAATTTTGGAAACATAACATTTGAGCTACTGGGCCCTATCTTGCACCCAGCGCAATTGACTTTGTACACCGACGCATGTGTCATTCCTATTTTGCACCCGCGCAAAGCGCGCTTTTCCCTCCACAGAAGCACGTCGCTAAACTAGTGAATGAACTTGCGCTCCCTGGGCGGTTCAGCGCAAAAAAGGAGGCGTGTTCCGGCGCAAGCAATCCCTGGTGCTATTTTGCTGTTCCATTAAACAATTGCGCCA
The DNA here is from genome assembly GCF_023724105.1 of Carassius gibelio. NCBI lineage: Eukaryota > Metazoa > Chordata > Actinopteri > Cypriniformes > Cyprinidae > Carassius > Carassius gibelio. Next base: position 6,071,168 of record NC_068413.1, on the reverse strand, counting down.
CTGACCAGAAAAAACCTAGTCTAAAGTCAGTGGCGCGTTGCGCGTTGTTCATTATGCTATTTTAAGGGCGCATGCTTGACCATAATGTATAGCGTGCACAACGCGCATACACTTTGCTCATGTAATCTACACAGATGCAACAGTTATTTTCAGTAAATCATAAACTGTTACACTAAAAAAAAATATTAACACATGAGATGACGGAAATCATTGTGGTGTGCCACGAAGATGTGAAAAAATAGGCATAAATCTAGCTTACAAATTATTCAGGCTAATTGTAGTAATTAAGGATCAGACCTGTTTGCCCAATAGTGGCAAGACATATAGGCTATGTAAGGACATCTGACAAATATGTTTGTCCGTCAAGAACCAGGAAAAAAATCGATGAAACAATTGTGGCTATTTCCTCCCACGCCTGTTTAACCGACGCAATTTTGGGTGGGTTTCTCCCATCCCCATACAACACAACTTCTCTGTCTTTCACTGCTCTTACAAGAACATCAGTCTCCTCGGCTGTGAACCGCTCCTGGCGTGCGCCTGGTAAATACGCCATAATAATATCAATCCATAATGGAACTTGCGCACCTGCTTTTAAAGGGAATGTTGGATGAAGTTCTGATTGGTTTATTTCACGTTACGCCCAAACCACACCTATGAATAATGAAGCTACTTCAGACCAACCCATTTTAGATTTGCGCCGGGCGCAAGAGCCATTTATCCCGCCGGGAAAATAGCAACAGCGCCGAGACCCGCCCACAAACTTACTTGCGCTTCGCGCTTTGACACTTGCGTTTCAGATCGTTAAAATAGGGCCCACTGTATGAAATTAGCAAGATAAATTTAAAATGCCATTACCAACATTATATTTGACTTACGACAGAGTCCTCTTTGCTTGTCAATCATAGATGTGTTACATGACTTCCAGAACTGGGTCAACAATCCATTTTGATTGGCCTAGCACAGAAATGGGTGGTTGTGGCTTTAATGTTTTATTGAATGGCTCCTGAGGGAATAGGGATCTGAGAATAGAAATCTAAATGTCCAAGCACTTATCTGATGAAGTCAGAGGTCAGGCAGTAATCTGTGCCTCTTCTGTCCTGTTCGTTAGCTTTAGTCTTGCTCGGTGACCTGAGAAATGGTGGATCAGCAATTGATGTTTGGTTGAGATAGTTGAACACATTAGCATTCACCCGTGTGTCATTTAATTGCCACAGTAAGACTAATTAATGACTCTCGCATCCCTCTCAAAGAGACTCATACATCAAACTGTGGATATTGATGATTCCTGTGAGTTTTAGAGCTTCATCAATCATGCAGCTGAAATGCCATATCATTTTGCACTTTTTGCAAATTCTACTGTTTCTAATGTTCTGTATGTTGCTCAAAAACAAAATATATTGTGTCCGGTGGGAATATATATATTTTTTTTCACCCAGTCATTTAAAAATAACATTTCAGATCTGTAACAACAAAACCGTGATACCGTGTAACCGTGATATTTTTGCTTAAGGTTATCATACCGTCAAAATCTCATACCGGTCCATGCCTACACACCAGTAATGTTTTTTCTAAGGCATGTTAATAAAAATTACTTAAATATTCTAATTGAACTATGGCCTAATCCTGGTTTAGTGTAAGCCATGTCTGTGAAACCGGGCCTAATCATATAAAAGTTTGAGAAATAAGGAATTTAAAGCTACTAAATCTAACTATTACTTTTACATTTAGTCATTTAGCAGATGCTTTTATCCAAATTGACTTACAAATGAGGACCAAACCAACAAAAGAGCAATGATATACAAGTCTGAGTTAGCCTTACACAGTACACACAGTTGTTTTTTTTATTATATAATAAAAAGAAAACAGTTTTAATTTTAATTAGTTTAGTTTATTTTAATTTAGTTAAGTTTTTTCCTGTAGTTTTTTTTTTTATATATTTATATTTACTATATTTTTATTTCCGTTTTTGTCATTATAGTACTTTATTTCAACCAAGGCAGCATTTCTTACGTTTTTATTCAGATTTTATATTTTATTTTATTTCAGGTATTTTGGAACGAAACAATTTTTTTTTTATATAGTTTTAGTTTTAATTAATAACAATGCTGGTGGCACTGATAGCTTCATGATTAGTGTGCCAACATATACATCGCAACTTTGCTCGCGGTGACCAGAGTTAAATTCCTGTCTTGAGGTCCTATCCCGATCCCCTCTCTATACCCAATACTGTCCTGTCATCTCTCCACTGTCCTGTCTAAATAATAAAGAAATAAAAAGCTCAAAAATATAACTTAAAAATAGAAATCAATATCACTGAGTGTCAGTGTTAGTGGTGTCTTTTAGGCTTTACCTACTTTTTCCTCACTGTAATTGTTAAGTCTAACAACTGTTTCTCTTCATTCTGCTTCATACTCTTTCTCTGTTATTGAGTTGATCATCTGTTTTACACAGCTGCCTGCTTTATAGGGGCTTCAAACACTTGGCGCAGAGCATTGCGATGAGTAACACAGCCTCATAGACTATCAAAGACCTATTTACTCTGAAGAAGCCCAAACACAGAGCATACTGACCTGATTAATGTAGAATAAGATGTTTCCTTTGCACAATGTTGTTGTGTTATTTATATTTGATAAAAATTCTATCACATAATCGATGCCAAAAACCATTTCTCTCTTCCTTTTTCATCTCCTTTAAAGTGGTCAGTGGACTTGGCTGAGGCTGTGGAACTTTCTCTAACGCTGTTTCTTTTGATGACAGAGCCAGAGTTTATATGAAGGCGTGTTCTCCCTGACATCCATGTGTTATTTTCTTTTTTTTGTGGAGTCTAAATATAAAATTGTGGGTTAACAAGAAGTCTGTATGAAGTCCATGTGTTGGGGGAGATTCTTCAGAAGGCTGAGTGATGTCAGTTATTGCTGAGTCACAAATCCTCCTGGCTTATGCTTTGTATCTGAGGGGTTGTTATTTCTATGAATCATATTCAAGTTATGAGTTTTATAACGGTGTCTACATGTGTAATCTCTTTTGAACCTTGAGCTCCACTGAATGTTATTTGGAAAAAAAAGATAGCATGAATGAAGCATTAAAAAGGTCCCTTTTTATGTTAAAAGTTTAGAATCTTCTGTGTTTTGGTTTATTCAGCTTCTATGATTTTGAAATCAGCAAGTCACAGTTCATTGTAATTTCTGTTTGAAAACAGAAAACAGGTTTATCTTTCATGTTTTATGGTTGGCTTGTAAATAATGCCACCTTGCTAATCCTCCTAATATGATCTTAAATTGATATCTGGGTCCAGATATATTATTTTGATGGTTTGAGAGAATAGCATTTTGTTTATCATAGCACTAAAACCCACAACTGTTAGAAATGTTGTTATATGACACAATCAGGTGTGGATTGATGTAAACCCAAACTATATGTGGAAAAATGGAGGTAAAATATATAATTTTTTTGCCATGAAATTTGTGATCGGGCATTGAAATATTAACCTAACAATACTGTGAAAGAATAAGTAGGTCTTAAATCCATAAAGTGCTCAATGACAAAATAAATGAGGGGGAATAGTTTACCTAACCTCCTTGAGGAAAACAAGTCTCATCTGAATTGGCCATGAATTGCTCACTCATGCTACATTAAGAAGCTTCTAACCTTTGCCTTCCATCCTTCATCTCAGAATAGGTCATTTCATTATAGTGCATCTGCTTCTGAATACCAAACCAAACACTGCTGCACCCCACGTAAAAAGCAATGCAAATGGAAAGTTTATAAAACGTGTAGTGGAATATAAACCAGACAGGACGATACTGCTTTCAAGAATCCTTCTTGAAAGTAGCACGCTTAATTATTTAAATGCTCTCCTGTTTCGTGGCCTTGGCACATTCCAAACCTCCCTCACATGTGTGAGATTGTGACTTGGGTAATCACGACAATGCGACTTATGCAAGAGAAAAAGCCTTGAAGCATCTGGGTGCAATGGCATGATGAAAGTCCTCAGAACTCAAACTGTTTGATGTAACCCTGTGAAATAATGTCCAGTGGTCTCACTCTGCATTTGTGTTTCACTCTATTTACTGGTGTGGCTTGATTGACACAATTTGTTGACCTTAATTTGTCAAGAACAAATTCAAAATCAGTATTTTTCCTAGTTACTTAACCTCATTGGTTTAAAGGGTGAATAGAGATGTGTTTAAGGCTTATGAAAAGAGTTTGTGGTAGTTTGTTACAGCAGTGTCTTACCATAGCTATATACAACTGAAAATAACGATGCAGCATGGATAGCCGCTACTGGGACTCTTGCGAAATATGCCCCGGTGTAGCTGGAATAAACAAGCATTGACTAAAGTGACCACGAACAGCTGTAATGGCCGTGTCGGAGCCATAACACACTGCATCGCAGACGTGTGCAGTGTATTCACCTTTCAGCTTCACTGATTATAACATCAGTATTTTTTTAAGTGAATAATTCTCATAAGTCAGTTATGATGTTCTTCAGTAATTTAAATGTTCTTTTCTCATTTTCTGTAGCTGCTTTTTGAATAACTGAGGAAATGTGAGCATTATGATTTGTAACTTAAATTTTTTTCTAATAAATTTTTATAATGCTAAATACAAATTCAGCAATATTAAAAACATTCGGTTGCTTTAACCCTTACGCTGGAGTTGGTTCACTTTCCAGCAATGAAACTACGTACATAATTAAATTAGCACAATAATATTGTGTATCTGTGAACTGTACACTAATATTTATAGTTACAAAATTGCAACGATTAGGTAGATATGTGCATTGCTGAGTGCGTTTAGCTGTTTTCCACATAAAGTAGTTTTGTGGCTACTTTTTAAGTTTGCATTAGATCTTTTATTTGATTTTGTCTTTGTGTCTCCCTTAGTCTGGCCTTTGGAGGCTCCAAACCTGCCAAATGAGTCTTCAGTGGAAATCCTACATAATGAATTCTCCTCCTCATCTGGATTATATCTTTCACCTAGTTCGGATTCATCGAAAGCCACAGAGAACTACAATCACAATGTTAACACTGGATCAGTACTCGCTTACTCCCTGAACTCTGCCACAAGCCCAGAGCCTCTTGCCACACCTCCATTACTTTCCTTAAAGTCTGTAAAGGAAGTTGGATATACCCCCAGAGGTTTCTCCAGACAGCCTCGACAACTCAATTCTCCAGTGCCTACCTCCCATAATGTGTCCTTATCTTGGTCTGCTATCAGCCCAGCTCCTCAAATATCACAGACTACAGGTTCATCTGTGTCATCTAGCTTGCCTTCAGTTGGAGAAGATTCTCCAGATGAGCCTCCTGTTCCATCCCCTCAGATTCAGTATGGGACTGTGGTAGTCAGTGACTCTGCGGTTCCTTTTAGAGACAGATTGGAACCATCTAGCAGAATTCAAGACCTCCAGTTACAAACCACCCATTACCCCAACACCCATCTAGGCTATCAGCAGTTGGAGTCAAGTCATGTGTTTTTTGTACACCATCAAATGACTTCAGTCTCTGTTGAGCCAACTATGGAACCAACTATGGGCCCTCCTGAAGACCTTTTCCCAACCAACACTATGGATGTGGAGTATGGCTCTGGAGATTACCTAGAAACAATGTCCTTCATGGGATCTGAAGGCAACGACTATTCACTAGTTAGCAATCTAGTCACTGATGTGAATGACTTTGAGGACTCGAATTCAGAGACCTATGACACCATGTTCCCCACAAGAATGGTGATGTCATTTTCCAGCAAACACTTGTATCCCTCCTCTACCAGTGTTACTAATTATTTCTCCAGCAAACCTGTTGAAAGTTCCAGTTTCAATATCAATTCAACCTTGAATGGAGCCACCACTGACTTAACCAAACAGGTAACAACTTTTCAGAGTTTTACAACCGTTGTGCCCTTTACCATGTCAAGACCTCCTGTTTTCACCAGTATTTCGACATCAGACTATGGACACACCATTTCAACCATCCAGCCAACCAGAGTTCATTCTTTACCCGTTCTCTCGACAACTTCAGATGTCTTAAACCAGAACCAGTCTGTCAATGAGACCTCAGAGTTTGCATCTGACTGGCCAGGCACTGTTACAGTCCAACCCACTGATGTTCTTTTACCAGACATGAACAGTTTAGAGTACTACACCATCCAATTGACCAAGGAGAATGGTAGCTCACCAGAGCCCACTGCCAATCAGTCGACCTCTAGTGTTTTCTCTTTCATTCCGATTGGCACCACTCATATTGTGAGCACTAGAACCTACACAATTGACCCAAGTTACATGCTGACAGCTTTGTTTGATGAAGATCTACAGCCTACAGGAAACAGTTCCTGGACTGAGGAATCCTCAACAGATATCTCTGGATTTGAACCTTTTAACACCACTATCTTGGATCCCTCTGAAGTTGGACCGAGTTTAACAGATACTACATTGCCATATTTGGAGCCGTCGTTCACACCAACAATAGACCCTTCAACTTCATTGGGAGATATAAACTCAACCACTGATTGGGCTACAACACCTTTTATACCGTACAACACTTCCTTACTGGTGACTACCCCACCTCCAGTGACCAAGGAACCAGATGGCGTGTCTTCTGTTAATAACAGCCAATGGATTATCACCTCACTTCCAACAGAGACCCTCTATCCTAGTAGTGTACTTCCCACTGTTTTAGTAACCAGCTTTATCAATATTTCTGAGAGCACAACTGACTCATCCATCAACATCACCTCCACCCCTTCTGTAACGGTAATGGCTGATGAAGGATTTGTGTCTGGAACAACACCTGACACCATGGTTACTGATAGCGATAGCCTTTCAACCACAACCTCCCCAGAATTATATAATGACACTACTGCAGCACCTTTCACTATCTCAAGCTCTAACAACACAACAGTGACTACCGTGAAGGACACATCAGTTACAACCCAATCCACAACCCTACCAACAACCACTGCCCGGAAATATCTCTGCAACATTTCTAAATCTGACACCTACTTGATTAGAGTTGGTAAGACATAACAAAAATTAACTTTATATACCAGAAAGTCAATTTTTGAGGGAAAATGTGCAACTCAATTCATAAAGCAATAAAGCATCTTAAGCAATAAATGGATTAGCAATCATGCAAGCATTATCGTATTTTATTTTAATATTTTAGGATCCAAAAATAACATAGTTGCTCTGTTGTAGGGTTTCCTCCAGGGTCGACTGCTGGATATGCCAAGGCCAAAGTCAGAGAGATTCTCAAAGCGGAATATAACCGCTCTGTGGAGCTACAGGTACTGTGGTAATAATGAATAGATTTGTTTTTCTCTTTTTTTTGTTCATGTCTTTATTGATTTAAACCAGTGACAGCAATTGTACATAATCTAAAAGTATTTTAAAGTGTTTTACAATACAATTGCACATAACTTTATTATAGATGTTTTAATTAATAGCTAGATTATGGAATATTTGTACTTGTACTAAAAAAAATTATTTGTTATTCAGCAAAGTTTAATTGCAAAAACAAATGGCTGCAAGTTTTTAGTGATGCAAAAGCATCTAAAATAAAAATATAAATTTTAATGTAAATTTGTTTAATTGAAAGAACATTATGTAGGTTTCCATGCATATATTTTGGGATATAAAAATGTACACTGATGCAAAGAAAAACTAATGGAATATTGCACACACACAAAAGTATTTTTTGCAAAGTTCCTATTTATTGCAAAAATTGAATTTACAACTTAAAACAAAAAAATGTATTTAAGTATTAGGTATGTACTGTGTGTACTTTCATTTTTCAATATCTCAAGAATTACCTATTGAAATTAACAGTGGCTTCTATTCAGGCTGAGAAAGCTGTAAAGAAATTAGAAATTAATTAGAAAAGAATTTGTTTCTTTTAAGAAGTTAGAATGAAATTGATAGTTTAACCTGCTTAGTCTTAGTTTGAAGCACAGAAACGTTAAATACGTTTTGTAATCCAGTGTTGTGTCAGTAGAACATACTGTATAGATAAAATCATCCCTTCCTGTTTTATCTCTTGGGTCCTCATGAACAAACAACACCTAATTTGGCTCAATGGGAACCAACTGGTTCTTTGTAATTCTCTGCATTTAAACAATCTTGAATCCGCCTTGACTTTCTTAAATGCACACTGAAAGGCTTTTTGATATTTCTCCATGTGCTCTAAAAGGATTTGAAATTGCTATTACAAATATGATGTACATATCCTTGACATCAAATGCTCCTTTGTGTGTTGTAGGTAGTGAAAGCTCCTCCAGACTTTGTGTTTCGTGCTGTGTCTGGTGCAGTGGTTTATACTGCCATATCAGTCATTAATGCCCTGACAATTTCTGCTCGGACCACCAGCTCCTTTATCAGCGTGTCACCCATCAGTCCTATACCAGGTCTGCAGTACCATGTTCATACAGGTAACTGCAAAAGAAAATTCATGTCAAAGTTCTTGAAAATTCTCTCCGGTATTTATATGTTGTTGCTGTATGACTATATGCATGTCTTTGGTCTGTCTGCAGTTCTTCAGTTTGTACCCAGCCATGTAGATGTGCGAATGTGTACATTCAGTGAGCAGACAGAGAAGGGTCTGATCACAGCTTTATCTGAAGTCCGCCGACGCTCACAAGAGTCCACAAACTTCACTGTGAATGTACGTTGACTGCTTTACCAGCTTATGGTATTAAGAGCTTCAAACACCAATAACCAGACACTGAACTCTTTCAAATCTTCTTTATTACTACTTATTTTGTTTAGTTTAGCTTAAAAGTACAGATTGTAGGACCTGCCACTAGAGGGCACACTATCAAAACAATAACAATCGCCTGGTTTGATGACGCTAAGAAGGAACGTGGAATAATGGGATTTGTTGTCTTCTACCCAACAGCTGATGGCCATCAATCAGACTGAAAGATAAATCATGGATTTAACGCGATTTCAATGATTTGCGCAAGTAGATTACATACAAAGGCAATCCAAAGACGCAATCAGACTATATCTGGGATCATACGCGTCCTCGCGCGGGTCTAGAGACGCGTCCTCGCGTGTTTGGCGTGTATGCCCCATGATAGTAACCTTGTTGATCTTTATAATAGCGAGATCGGCATCTCTTTCTAGTTGAAGTTTGTCACAAAGCTACTTCTGCGTTTGTCCACGACACTGTTGTCATGTGGTTTCTACGTCAGTAAAGGCGGGAACAAAGGGTAACTATTTTTGTCATTCGTCATTGTCATTTCTCATGATTTACAAGTAGTTGAAAACATTAGAAATATTGTTAGTAATCAGCTGGACAAAATATATAACACTAGCCTAGTGGTTTTTGGATATTTTACTGCAAATATCTTACAAATTGTACCTTTAAATATACACAACTGCTACATAATGTACATGATCCAAATGAGAATTACATAGTAATGTTTTTGTCCTTGAACAAGCAAGTTTCTGATTTAAGCAAGAAAGGAGCATGCTTTTAACTTCAGTTATGTGATGTGAATTCAAGGCTTGATTGCCTTCAGTGCAGTGGGATGACATCATCTCCAGTTGTTTGTTCTGATTGGATGAGGAAAGCGCAGGACTGCTCAATTCACCCGTTGTCAAGGCAACAAAACTAATGGCTCTTGTTCATTTCATTCACTGACGTTCAGAATGTGTATGCGCTTCTTTAATAGATCAGTGAGTTTGAATGAAGAGACTTGTGCTGAGCTTTCATGGATAAAGTGTGTATGATTTTATGTTTTAATTTAAAAGATTTTTAAAAATTTATTTAATATTTATAATTGTATTTGAGAAACTAAATTCTTTATTATATTTATCCATTTTAATTGGTTTATAATACTTTTTTAGATATATTTTAGTAGTTCACATTCTACATTAGATGCTTGATTGATGCAGAAATATATATTGTTGAAATATATTTTATGTTACTATAATTTCTAAGTCTGTAATAAGAGTCTCTAATTGCTTTAGTTTGACATAATTGTATCTTAGAGACTGAATTGTTTTGTAGATTTTAAACATCACAGCGAGTTCTGTGGAAGTGGCGGCTCAACAGCAGAAGGTTCCAGTGGAGATCACGTTTGCTGTGCGTGATGTGCGCGGGTATGTGGCAGGGACAGAGGTGAGCGCCCAGCTTCGACAGCTCAGTGTGGTCGAGTACAGCTACTACCTGGGCTACCCTGTCCGGCAGATCGCAGAACGTGAGTCCACACACTGATTTCTGTATAATTACATAAATACACGTGCAAAACAACTGCTATGTAGAACAGTATAAGGTGATCATACTGGGTTTTATAACAGTGTAGTTGGTTAGACTTTGGGCACCCACCGGTTAGCCAAAGTGGTCCTTCTAGCTTTTAAACCAGCTTCAGTGACCTAGAAATCAGCTTCAGTAAGGTTTGCTGTATGTTATAATGAAAATGGAATAAGATGAGTTCATATTTGATATTTTTTCCTTCTCTGCTCTACTAGCTTTCCACTACTCAGAGCTGAACACAACCCAACTGCTTCGTTCCTCATGGGTTAGAACAGGTACTGACCTGCTGATGTTTAGCTTAACACACTGGTATTCCAAATTACACTATTGTTCAAAAGTTAGGGGTCAGTATTATTAGTCATTTTATTTTTTTAAAGAAATTATTATTTTTATTCAGCAAGGATGCATTAAACTGATCGAAAGCGACAGTAAAAAAAACTACAAAAAAGTTCTATTTCAAGTAATTGTTGTTCTTTTAAATATTCCGATCATCAAAGTTTGTTCATCAAAAACTAAATCTATCCCAGTTTCTGTAAAAGTGTTAAGCAGCAGAACTGTTGGAATGATTTCCGGAGGATAATGCTGTAAATTCAGCTTTGCATCACAGAAATTTTTAAAAACATATTAAAATAGAAAACAGTTATTTAAATCTATAATATTATTTCACAATAGTACTGCTTCTGCTGTATTTTTAATAAAAAACTAAATGCACCTTTGGTGAGCATAAGACACTTCATTCCAAACCAAACCAACCCCAACTGCTGAACAATAGTGGAATGTTTCTACACTATCAAATATTCCAATGAATTTCAAATGAGTCATTACAATGCCATAATGTCATGTTTTACATATTCCATTCAGTGTTGTTGGGAGTGTTAGATCAGCGTGTGAGTGACAAGATCTTCAAGGCTACGATTGAGAGGAGACTGGCTCAGCTGCTGGGCGATGCATTGGGTATGGGCCGTCGTTTTAGAAGAGCAACCAGTGTTGGAAACAACAGCGTGCAGGTTTGTAAATCATCCGTGTTAGGTGACCTTATTTTTTCTAGCTCATTGGAGTCATTTATAGAGCCCTTCCTGTGTGCATGTCTAATGCCTCTCTGGATTCTTAATCAGTCTCTGTCTTTGTGGCGCTTCCCCACACCTGCTCTCCCTCCGCACATCATCATCATTCGGGACAAGGAGTATCCATGGCAACACCCTCCTATTCATCCCTGGCCTGCAGAGCTACTCAAAAACAACCATTTCACCCCTATCGGCGCGTCACACTCCAGCTGCAGTCTCAGATCAATTATTGAACACAGCTAGAGTGATTCTTAAACCATTAATTGCTTGTTCTGCCTACGTAGAGAAGATTTTTCCGTTTCATAGTGACCCGATTGCTGTCTGGCTGACCTTATGGTTTCTAAGTGACTTGTGAAAAATGTTATGAAAGTGGTAGTGGTCTGTTGATGACTGCTAATTAACTGAGAAGGAATGTAGCTGTGTTAATGATGCCCAGTGATGCCATTTCTAATTTTAGAGATGATGAATTTTAGAATATCTTGCAAGGACTCTTAAAGTGAATGTTGGATGACGGCAGTCTGCTAAGCTCGGATGTACTGTTAAGATGACATTGTGCATCGTCCTCTGTTTCTGTTAATGCACCCTGAGGTAGAAGCACTTTCAAAATGAGCTTTTAACGTCCCTGGCCAGTGAAGGTTCACTACTCTGGGCTCTTAATGTAGGTCAAGCCCAGGTGAGGTCCACACAGTGACATGCTCTTTTTCCAGCCCAATAACCCTGGAGACTGGAAACATTTATTTGGCTCGTCTTTTAGACCCTCAGTGTCTCTGAAAGCCTTTTTTGGGTTTTGCCAGAAAGACATTTAATTTTTAAAAAGCTAATTGCAGCCTATTCAGAGTTCTGATTCATGTGTTTGAATGCTAGGAACAATTATGTGGAATTAAAAGTTTAAAGGAATGATTTTCCCGAAAAGATAAACTCAAGTCTGTTTGACTTTCTTTCTTCTGTGGAACATGAAAGGAGAATTCTGAAAAATGTCTACTCTTTTTAATTAAACGCAAGTGAAAGCTAAGCTCTAAAAGCACCATAAAAGCATCACAAAGGTGCTTTATGCCAGTGTTGTTTTGGTATTATTTATATACTGTTATAGTATTTGTTAATATTTTGAATTAGCTTATATTTTCATTAGTTTTAGTAATTTAATGTGCTTTTTTCATTCATTTTTTGCTTTTTTAGAACCATTTCCAACATGCTTTTTTTTGTTTTAGTAGTTTTATCACTTAAAAAATCTAAAATAACTGAATATTAAATGAGTTTGAGTAATTTTTTAATATAATATTAATATTTTATTTCAATTAACAGACTAAAATTGAAGATGTCATTCACTGAAAATCGTGCTGTTCATTAAACAGTTCAGTTAATCAGTTGATTCATTCTCAGTGTGTATGTTAAGATTTTGAATTGTATTTTTTTATCATTTCAGTTTTCATTTTAACTTTAATTTGTAATTTAATGTGCTTTTGTCACTTTTTCAGTACAATTTCTATTTAGCTTGATTTTTATTTTAGTTTCAGTCATTTTGGTACTTCAATCATTTTGCGTTTATTTTTTTATCTAACGGTAATAGAATTTTTGTTTATTTAAATTAACCATTTTTACTAGTTTAGTTTTAATAAACAATAACACCGGTTTGCACACTTTCTTCTTTTTGTGAGGAACAAGACTAAAATTCAAGATTCTACTGAAAACCGTACTGTGTTCATGAGACAATTCAGTTGATTCATTCTCGAAATGTGTCGGAATGATTATTTCATAAATTGGACTGATCCTAATCCAACATCTAATATTGTAAAATGAAAATAGTGTATCTCTATAAACACCTACACAGACTCTAAGAATGTTTTGCAATATATATATTTTTTTTTTTCCAAGCCTACATTAGGTCCATTTTAGATTGAGAATATGCCATAAATGTCTGAATAGTTCTAGTGTGTGTTTTTATTATTGAATATTTTACCTCAGTGTTGTGAGTGAAGCTGTTTTCAAACAATATGTAAAAGTGCAAAAAGGACAATGCAGTGCATTGAACTGCACATCAACCTTTGTCAACAGGCCTTTTTTTTCACTTTTTTCAGATTGTACAGACCACTCCTCTTGTGGGCCCTGATAACCCTGTGGAGATTATCTACTTTGTGGAAGGAGCTAATGGACAGAGACTTCCCGCCGCTACCACAGCCAGCATGTTCAACAGTCTTGACGTGCAGCATGCAGCGATCATCATGGGATACCGCGTCCAGGGAATATTAGCACAGCGTGAGCATCCAGTCTTTAAATTCTTTCAGTTGAAAAAGAAAGTGAACCAAGACTCTTAACGAGAAAAAAAAAACAATGATGAAATGATCATTTAAATCATTTTGATTGATGGTAACATAGCAGGCAGTGTTTATTTGTATTTTTATTTTTTTTGGTAGCATTTTTTATTTCTACTGCTCTAAACATCTAAGAGGTGAGTTCAGATAGCGTGACATCTCAAGAGAGCTCTGCCTTTTTATGTAACATTTATATGTGGCAGGCTTACAACTGCATCACCCACAGCATAAACATTAGATTCATTAGACTAAATTTAGTAGCTTCCTGTTGTATAACTTTGAATTTTAGCTCAAACCTCCACTTGCAGTGCACTAAAAAACAGGCCAACCCACATTATGGTTACTGTTGCGGTTTAGTTGATCCAACACAATACAATGAATGGAATTGTATGTTTTCATTCAACATATGCTAATAATCATTCTAAATTATGTTTGAAATTGTAGATATTTAACTGTGCATGCTGTTTCTTTCATATTTAGATTTTCATAATCTAATGCTAGAAGTTAATCTTTAAGAACACTAATGATTTAGTAACACTGAAAACTATATATTTTTCATTAAGAACACTGTTTTTTTTTTCATTTTGTTTTGTTTAAATAGAGTGATATTTCATATTTCAGTTTTCAAAAAAAAGGAAAGTGCATGATGCATCGTGGAGGGGGTGGGGGTGGGGGCGGTGGGTTGAGGGAGGTTAAAGTAGCCCACAAAGTAGCGCAATGACCATATCCGAAAAATATAATAAAATAAAACATATACAAATTTTACAGTCACATTATGTAGATTGACCATAAACACAGCTAAAAGGCTTCCTACCAGTGGTCATCCTTCAGAAAACTTAACATCTACCTCAGTTTTATCATAGGTAGAATGCAAAATGTTTCAGTACAAGCATTTTAGTCAAATGTAATTTATGCAATATTTCAAACCTTTAAACCACGACAAAATCAACCCGCCTGAACAGTTTAAAATCAGCCCAATTCCGTGCAAAACATTTTGGCAACCCTGCATTTAACAACTGCATTCAAAGCGATTTAAACAGTCTACTCCACGTATTGATGGCGGCTCCCCGATTCGCAAAAATCATATTCAATATTAGAATTTTTGCGGCAGCAAACATGGTCAGAAATTCAGTGGGATTAGAAAAAAATGTCCCGTGGGTTTTAAAGGGTTAGTTCACCCCAAAATGAAATTTATATAATTAATTACTAACCCTCATCTCGTTCCAAACCAGTAAGGCCTTCGTTCATCTTTGCATCTTCGCGCTATCTAACCCTTCATAGACAGCAATTTTACCAAGTCCAAAAACGTAGAAATACATTGGTAAATAAGTGGCTCAACATCAGTTTTGCGATGCTTCGAGAATACTTTACTTTTTTGGGGGGCGAATAAAACAAAATTAACATTAATTACTCAACCATAATTTTCATTTTAGGGTGAATTAACCCTATAGTACAAAACACATACAAAAAGCCGTATTCCAAACATTTTGGGCGATTTAGAAATCCAAATTGGACACATTTTTTTTAGGTTAAAGAATTTGTTTTCAACATTGATAATATTGTGACACTAAGAACTGGAGTAATGACTGCTGAAAATTCACCTTTGCCCTCACAAGAAAAAATAGCATTTTTTTAATATATTCAAAAAGAAAAGTTTTTTTAAACTGCAATAGTCACAGATATTTCTACTTCATTACCCCTGTGTATGTTCAGCTGTGGAAAAGCAGGCCTCGCCTCCCTCAGACACAGAGAAGACCAACACGTGGATAATCGTAGGGGTGGTGGTCCCCGTGGTGGTGGTGGTCATTATAATAACTATCCTGTACTGGAAACTCTGCCGCACTGACAAACTGGAATTCCAGCCAGACACCATGAGCACCGTCCAACAAAGACAGAAGGTGAGAGACTGCAAACGCTGTGTAATGATTCAAATGAAATGTATCCTGAAGCATTCGTGAGATTTCTTCCTTCTTTCTAACGTAAGGTTCAACTGTAGGTCAAGTCGTCATTTTGTTTTGCTTTACTCTTATTTCTGCTGATGTGTCAGTGATATTCCTAATCAGTCAGTGGGCTCCTGTGAGTCTGAGCTGCTTATCTCGTCTCTCACTGAGTGATTTAAATGACTCTGTAGCCGGATGCAAGCCAGCTTTGAAAGATCAGCATTGGATATTAGTTGGCCATCCACTACTCTACCTATTTCCACTCTCAGTTGTTCTTGGCATTGGAAAGACTGATTCATTTATCAAATGAGTTCGTTTAGACAGTTCATTTCAATGATGCGATTCAGTCATCCGTTGAGTCATGAGTCCAACCGTTCCCAGAAATCGCTGCGTCATTATTGTAGTGAAATAAATGTTTATCTGTTCTAATGTTTATCTCAAATTTTTCCAGTGTTTTGTATGGGTTGTGTCTAGGCATGAGCTAAACTACATATTTTTTAAAATTAACCAATGAATCCGTTTTCTGAAAGACTTGTCAGTTTCAAGAAAGTGTATTAAGAGTTGAAGAGATGTTATGCAATGGCCCACATTTTTTATACTTTCAAATTGTATACTTGTTAGATGACTAGCCAACCATTTGCTGTATTATTCTATTCTTATTTTTGATTATTTACTTAAAATTATTCACATTTTAACTAAATTATATATATTTCAAGCTCACCAGAAATATTAGTTCTGTTATCATTTACTCACCCTCAAGTTATTCCTAACCTGTATGAGTTTATTTTTTTCTATTAATTGATTTCTTCTGTTAAACACAAAATATAAAGAAGATATTTTAAATAATCTTGGTATCCAAAAAGTTGCTGGTAGCCATTGACTTGCATAGTAGGGAAAAAATACTTTTGAAGTCAGTGGCAACTGGTTACCAACCTTCTAACAAATATCTTTATATTTTAGGTTTAACAGAAGAAAGCAGTCCATACTGGTTAGGAACAACTTTGGGATGAGTAAATGATGACAGAATTTTTATTTTTGAGTGAACTATCCCTTTAAGTTCATTTCATCCTATTGAATCATCTTTAAAGCACCACTTCAGCATCACACTGCCCTGCTCTTATAATGAAAGTCTTGCTAGTGCTGTTGTCTCTACTATAACTAGACTTGTCATGCACGAGCACATACACTTGCGGAGGCCCAGCAGTAATGAAGTCAACTGCTGAGCTTGCTGATGGGTTAATGCTCAGCAGTGATGTTCTTATCCTGAGCAGTGCCTGCTGGTCCTCTCAGTCTGAGCATCTTGATTTAACTTCACTCGTACGAGGAGCACAGTCATCACACACATCATATGTGCCCTTACTAGCACACTCACAATCCTCAAGAATTACCTCCACTCTCATCTACATTCTCGACAAGGCCCTATTTTGGTACTTTAGTGAGGTTCTCTGGTTTAATCAGTTTACATTGTTAAATGGCCTGCTTCTCATGCTCTTACTTCAATCAGTATTTCATGGATTTGACACATAAAGGAAGAGATGCGTAAAAATACTTATTCTCCAAATTCTGTCTTCATTTACTTAACCTCAAGTCATTTCTTACTTGAGTTTCTTTCAAGCCTTTTTTTCTTCTGTGGAACACAAAAGAACAGAATGTTTCCAAAATCCAGCATGGTTTTGCACCTTAGAGTTCTACAAATATCTCTTTTGTGTTCTGCACAAGGAAGTGAGTCGTGCAGATTTATAAATGATGACAGAATTTATTTGTTTGTTTATTTTTGGGCAATTTTTTTTTTTTTTTTTTTTTTTTTTAAAGGCGCACTGGATAGTTTTTTTTTTCATGTTTTTTCTATTTGTTAACTTTAGTTACTAGGCATCGTGACTAAAAATTTTCATTGTTAATCCCTGGCTGAACTAATGGTAACTCTACTGTAATTGAATATTTCATTTGTCTCAGTTTTGAAGTTAGAATTCATCATCTAATGGCTGTTTAGGGAATGATGTAGAAAAAAAAAATTTATAGGTGTTGCAGTTGCCAGATTATATTTTTAGTCGCTTTGGATAGAAGCATCTGCTAAATGAATAATTGTGAATATAAATGAACAGATTGTCTTCTGTTTCACTGAGTTGCTCTATGCTACTTCCATGACAATATCATTCACATCTCTTTTTCCACCTGTTTTGCTATTTCTGCTCCTGTAAACACATTGGAGTAAATTTAGAGCTTCTCTCTCTGTCTATCCTTCGTTCTTTATCTAACCCACATCCAGTCACATCTTAACACTCTCGCTCTCTCATGCTTGTTTAGTCCACCTCCTCATTACAGAAATCCAAACCAGTAATCCAGAGGTCAATGACTCCTGTCAAGAGCAAAGAGCTTTTAGATAGTAGTGATGAGGAAGAAGAGGAGAAGGAGGAGGAGGAAGAAGAAGAAGAAGAGGAGGAGGAAGAAGAAGAAGAGGAGGAGGAGGAAGAAGAAGATGATGAAGAGGAAGAGAGGAGAGAGAAGAAGGTAGAGGCTGGTAGAGGAGATGTAGTGTACAGTAGACTGTAGAATAGTCTTCCAGTTGGTCCCCACACAGGAAGTACAAGATTCCTCTTCCTCTTTGACCTTCAAAGGAGTGCCGTCCCAGTACCAGTCACTGTCAACGTCATCTGTATTTAGACCATTTGGTAGTTCTCTGTGGACCCTGTTGATCTGGGAATATAGTCTGAATTGCACACAAGCGACTGTTGAGCTCGTTCTTTAAAACAAATTGACTCACATTAATTGATTCAGAAAGATTCAATACCAATTCATCTGTTTGAAATGATTGGCTCACTCTCTGAATCAGTCGGAGGGGTTGCTGAATCAGCATCTTCAGCATCCTACTGAAAATAAACTAGAATTTTACTGTGTTATGTTGTACAAATATAGTATGCTAGAATAATGAAGTGCCATTCAAGAGTTTGGGGTTGGCAAAGTTTTTGAATCTTTTGAAAAAAGTCACCAAAAGCCGCAGTTAAATGTTACCGTAAAAAAATACAGTAAGAACATAAATATTGTGAAATATTATTACAATTTAAAATAACAGTTTTCTATTTAAATGTATTAAGTTTTGCTTAATTTATGCATTTATTTTTAGAATTGTATCCTTTTTTCGGAATTCTATGCTGTTCAAATGAACAGCATCTCATTTACATAAAATTGTAATTGTAACCTATTAGCTCAACTAAGTATTTAAAAAAACTTGCCGACTCCAAACTTTTGAACAGAATTGTTTGCTGCCTCCTCAAGTATGAAAAATCATTTTATTCCTTGTGATTCCCACCCCTAAATGTGTTTGTTAGTAGTACAATCAAAAATCATAGTGTTGTGTGAATATACAGTAGTTGATGTCAGTCTTGATGGGAACACAAGCAACTTTTTATTATCGCCCTCATCCAAATCAGAAACCTGTCAGAAGCATTAAGAAAAAAGAAAGTATTGAGGAGGAGGAGGAGGAGGAGGAGGAAGAAGAAGAAGAGGAGGAGAAAGAAGAAAAGGCCCAAGAAAAACCAAAGAAAACTATAAAGAAGCCATATAGTATAAGGAAGCTGGAGGTATCTGTACAGTACAGTGTCGATGGGAGTGCTATGACGTAGTGACGTGTTTTCTAGAATGCAGCAGTTAATCCTAGAAACAGTATTTCTTTTTCTGATAATCTTCCTTTGTGACAATGATAACCAGCAATTGGGACAAAACATGTTATCTCAACAACAGATTCATGCATTTTAATGTGTTGATAATAACCTAACCTCTGTCTCTGGCCATTTGGTCTAAGCCTGTACAGCTTCAGCTGCATTGTGGCCTAGATTTGGTTACAGCAGCAATAGAGGCAAACAGAAAGAAGATAAGAGTTTTCTTTATCACAAACAGAATTAGTCTAAACCGCTTCATTTGCATTTGAAAGGGGATGCGATGGGAAACAGAGAAATAGAAGTATTCCCAGAAGATGAGCATATTTCAGTGAATCCATCTCTGTTGTGCCGCTACACATACAGCACGACACAAAAGAAGCCAGCTTATGTATTTTTCATACATTTCTGTGTTTTCTGGCAATATATGAAACATAGAATTAAATCTGATCCACTGTGACCTTGTGCACAGTTTATTTGATCTGGAAAATTCTTAAACAAACAACGGTGATCCATCAGCATTGAAGAAATCGTTCACCCAAAAATGAAAATCCTGTCATCATTTACTGACCCTGAAGTCTATATTATTTTTGTTTTGTTATGAACACGTCCAGGCTTTTTTTCATATGATGAACATGGACAGTTGCTTTTGTAAAGAGGGCCATATGATTTGGGAACAAGAGTTCTGATGTCTTTGTGTGATGAACAGAA
Organism: Carassius gibelio; assembly: GCF_023724105.1. Classification (NCBI taxonomy): domain Eukaryota; kingdom Metazoa; phylum Chordata; class Actinopteri; order Cypriniformes; family Cyprinidae; genus Carassius; species Carassius gibelio. The sequence goes on along the minus strand of NC_068413.1, from coordinate 6,051,238 downwards.
ATTATGCATTATTAATTTTCCCCTGCATTGGTATTTTCATTGTCGTGACTAGATAACTGATTCAGGATGAATGACTGAGATTTGAATCTAGGCAAAACCAATTAATTGGAAAGATTCAACTCAAATCCGAATCTGAATCATTACTTCTCTCGTGAATGCTCCAAGGAGAGCAATGTCAGGATTTTGACTTCAGTGGGCTCAAATGAGTAGGAACATGGAGCTTGAGTTTTTGGATTCGTTTTGACCCAGTCCTCATTCACTTTTATTACATTGAAAAAAGTGTCTAGAATATTCTTTAAAAAATTCAGGTTTAATATTACGTAAAGGTTGGTAAACAATGATTTATTTGGAATCATTTTCATTTTGGGTGGACTGTACCTTTAAATCTCTTTCTTCAAAATGTTTTTTTTTTTTTTTTGGTGGCTGCTGGTCTTTGAAAAACGCCGGTGTGAATTAGCTTTCTCTGCTGTTGTTTTTGTTCGCTTCATTGAATCTTTCAGAGTGCTGCAGACCGACAGGCTATTACAGACCGTCTAGCTGGTCTGGCCCGCGGTCTGTCTGCTGACCTCGAATCAAGTGCATCCATTTTGAATGCTTCGTCTTCTCATTGTCTCTTTGACAGCCAATTACTGTCCTCTTGCTCAAATTATTCTTTTGACAAACTATGGATTATGGAATTTCATATTCTATCTCCATGCCTCGTGTACATGCACTTTGACATTTATTCCATGGCTGGGCCAAAGCCTGACCTGATTCTGTCTAGTGTTTGTGAGTAGTTTAAAATAAACATTTAGTTGTTTAACTTTCATCCCTCACGCCCCTTTGCAATCCCTCCATTTTCTTCACAAACATCCTTCTGCATTAATTTTGATTCTCCTAATGAACATTTTTCTCTCTCTGGGGTGGGGGTCTTTAGCTGCAGACGCCCAGCGTGAAGGGTTTCGACTTTGCCAAGCTGCACATGGGCCAGCACAGTAAGGATGATCTCATGGTCATCCAGGAGCCGTTGCCACTTCCTGTGGCCGCCAAGGACCAAAGCCCAGCTGAGAACGCAGAGGTGCCCACACCAAAGTCCAAAGCTTCCCGCAATGGCCAGCGACGCAGGGGCCAGTAAGTCTGATAAATGCTTTTTTTTGATATTCAGGAGCTAACATTTTACACATAATTGAGTTTTTGGTAACACTTTACAATTAGGCTCTATTTGGTAACATCATTAGTTGACTACATTAGTTATATCTCCAACATTTTTAATTTTTGATTTGTTTTACTAATACATTTTTAAAATCAAAAGTTAGTTAATGAACAATAGACATCTACAGCATTTATTAATCTTTTTTTAATTAATTTATTTTCCTCATGCATAATTACATGAGTAAACAAGAACAATAAAAGTGTTTACATTTACCTACTGTATTTAACTATTTTCCGGCGCTGCGTAATATCACTGCGTCTGCTGCACCAATGGTACGAAAGCAAAGTTCCTTGATTATTACGCCAGAATGAGAGTATAGTTCCTAGACATATCGACCTAGAAAATCACAGCTTTCCATTTTCCGTCATTCTAAGTACACGATGTAACTACAGAGGAGTCAAGTTTTAAATAGGAAAAATATAGAAACTGTTTGGTCATTTTTGAGCGAGATGCTAACGGTCTAATCAGATTCAATGATCTATGCTAAGCTAAGCTAAACCCAGAGATCGGCTGAATGGATTCAAAAACAGTACTGTTTTAAAACTCAACTGTTTAACTTTAGGGGAGTTGAAAAATTATCCTATTTTCAAAAAAAGTGTAGTGTTCCTTTAATCAGTGCTCTAAGATTAAGTATTGCTAATTGTTAGTTCGTGTTAACTAATAAATATCCTAAATGGGGCATTGTGGTAAATTTGACCTGTTTTTGAACCACAGTCTAGTATAAAAATAAATCCACTTACAATAGCAAACTGGTTCCGTTTTGCATTGTGCTGCAGTAACCTCATATTAAAATAACTTGTTAATTTATTTAAAGGCAGAATGTGGCTAAGAGTGAGTCGACTGCTGATCAATAGAAAGCTTTTTAAAAGGATTACATCTCACACTCTAATCAATGAAATTACCACAGATCTCATGTCTTGCAAACATTACGAGAACCTGAAACCTTGTTACAAACAGACAGAAGTTATGTCATTATTTATATTCCTTACTGCTTAAATGGAATAAATGCATATTTCTCAACTGTATTTATAGTTAATAAATCTTAAATAAAATAAATACAAAAATGACTGCTTAAATGGACTAAATCCATATTTCTGGACTGTATTTAAAGTAAATAAAACTAAAATAAATATATAAATAAATTCTCATTGTTGTGTCCGTGCATTGGTAACACATACTAACTATTTTAAGCTAAAATAACCAGTCAGAGATTAATAAATTCCTAGTAGTTAAGACAGTAAGTCAAAAAGCTGTGGACTAAAAGAGCAGCGAATAGGTAATGGACTCCTGACCATGTCATGAACCTTTGTGTGGTCGCGTTAGATCTGAAAGTGCTCTTTAGAAGCATGACAGGATTAGGTCATCGTCCTCTTGCATTTACCCTGGAGACACATGCCTCATCAAAACTGGATGAAGGCTAAATATCATTGTCTGTCAAGATGAGGATGTCAGGCGTTTGCTCATGTTTTCATGAATTAGATCCAAGGACAATGTAAGGTCAAAAGGAGCATAAATGTACATTTCATGTGTATTAGTTGGGTTCATAGTTTTTCCACATTGTTTTGAAAGGTGATAAATTGTCTTTTAGATGTCATCAAATGCACATTTTGTTGACAGTTTGGATGAAATAAGGGAAAAAGCATTGTGTTTCCATAGCATGCTTTAGAAGTAAAAGATTTTATGTTGTGTATTTTGCTTAGGATTTCTCCATCAGAGGGCGACTCCATTGGCAGTGACCCACCCAGTGACAGAGGATCACCCGAGGAGGGCATGAGAACCTCTGGTCTGCCTACCGATCCTAAACAACCACGTAAAATAGCTGCAAATGGACTAAACGGTAAGTTTGCACACATTTTGATTAATATTGATGTATTGCATTTTTTTTTCTCATGCTATTGAATTGCAGAGAGATTGAATCTGGCCCCACGTATTTGACAGTTGCAATAGTGACCTGCCTAATTGTGATTTGATCAATCCTGACATGTATCACAGTATGCATGACATCATCAAGCTGCATGGAGGACTGGGAGTGCTACAAATAATAAATCAATTTATTAGTTAATAATAATAACGTAAATATAGTTTGCATGAGGTAGTCATTTAGAATTTAAATGTCTTCTTATAACTTAAAAAAAAATGTGTTTAAAAATAATGTAATTGTTAATTCATATTTTTGTTAATTAAAATAAATATGAAGTAAAGTTAAATAGAAGTGTTGCTTTGGCAACAAATTAAAATAAGTTGAAGTACTAACATGAACATTTTTATAAATTAATACAAATAAATTCATATAAATATTTTTACAATAAATTACAGTAGCAAAAGCATATAACAAATTACTAAAGCATAATGTTATAATATATTATTAAGTCTGAAATTACATTGAAAAAAAAATAAATATATAACTTATGTTTAATAACTAAAATGCTTTTTTTAATCTAATTTCTTTTTAATTAACGAAATGTATTTGGACAGTTCACATGAGGGGCCAACCAATGCAATTTTGACAATGTTAAGACGCACCACTTTTGTTTAGTTTTTTGCTCGTTGACCGCCAAGAAAGGCAAATGATTCCTTGGTTTTATTAAGCGGCAGTCTTAGTTCTACATAATAGCCAGTGGAAGAAGAACATGTGATGTGAGACGTACAGAAAAAGGAAAGTAATAAAACCTGTGTCTTTCAGCTGAAGATTTGTGGCTCTTCCTCTTGATTTCCTCTCCAGTCAGCCCAATCTCATTCATCCTGCCTCCTTTGTGAAGAATGAATAACACTCGTCTTTACTCTTGGCTGCTTGGGTTTTTTTTTTTGCTCTCTTTGCCTTTATCTCTCTCTCTGTGTGTCCTCTCTTGTCAAACAGTGCCTGTGGCGATGACCCTCTCTCAACACTCATTTCTGCTTTAACAGACTAAATGGGCTACAGTCTTGACTAGCCAAAAAATGACATGGATGTCTAATGGCTGTTCCCTTTTTAACGCCCTTCCCTTACGAAAATCCTTTTCATCCTCCTCTTCTCATGATTACGTTCCAGTGATAACTGTTTTCCGAGATCAAATACTTTATCACCCAGCATTCCACTCAAACATGCTTTTACATACAACTTATGCTATATTCCATCTCAATAAATCACATCGGCCATCATTTAACATTTCTCTCTCTCTTTTACACTCCTTCCATCCGCTCATCCATGTGTTACTGGCTCACAGGGAAGAATAGAATTGGTAAGAGTGGTGCTGATTTGTACAGTAGCTTTAGATTTTATAGTTCTTATTTTATGTTGTTCATATTTTTTTTAACATCATCCTGCTGCATTTAAAAAAATAATAATAATTAAAGCAATGTATCATCCAGCTCTTCACACATTTTATTTAAAATGAGTGTCTTTAGATTCAGTAAGACGCTGCCCCCATCTGGTGTGAAATGATATTTGAAAGAAGAGATTCTGATTTTTTTACATGCTTGCTTTGTTGGTGTCAGCACATAAGAGGCAGGCTTTATTTTAATAGGGTAGAACATATGAGATATGTTAATGAATTGTCAATGACAGCGTCATGTATGAATTTCATTGCATTTAAAAAAATACTTTAATGAATAAAGATTGATAATAATTAATAAATGGCAATTATTTTAAGGATGAATGGCACAGTTAAAAAAAAATGTATTTCAGGAAAAAAAAAAGATGATTTGTAGATTCCAGTATTATTTGTCTGTGCAATGAAATTTATACAATTGATTATTTTCCGATTATTTTGGGGGCCATTAAACACAGTAATTTAACAAATTAACACTTATAAGCAATAGGAATACAATGATATACTGTATACTGTAAGTCACTTATGCTCCCCAAGGCAGTCATATTTTAAATAGTATGAACCGTTTTCAATTTTATTTATTAATACTTTAAAATGTAATTTATTTCTGTGATGCAAAGCTGAATATTCAACATCATTTCTCCAGTCTTCAGTGTCACATGATTTTTCAGAAATCATTGTAATATGCTGATTTAGTGCTCAGTTGGTTTTCAATATTGAAAATAATTTCGCTGTTTAATGTTGTTGTGGAAACAATAATCCAGAATTGTTTCAAAATGGAAATCTTTTGTAACATTATTAATGTCTCTTTTAATTAATTAAATGCATCCCTGCTGAATAGAAGTATTAAAGTATATATTTTTTTAAATGACTGACCCCAAACTTCTGAACGGTCATTTGCACCTGTGAAGTCTGACACTTTCTCATATTCCTTATAGGACCCCCCCCAATGAATGGCATGGATGAGCCTTTATCTTCAGCTTCCATTTTTGAGCACGTGGACCGAATGTCCCGCCCGACGGATGGCCCCAAACGCCCCCCTAATAAAATCCAGCTCATCGCCATGCAGCCGATGCCAGCCCTGCCCTTACCCAGCCCTACAGCCAATGACAGAGCAGCAGAGAACGCCAAGCTTAACAAAGAGGTATCCTTCACAAACCATACTTCTAATCCCACTGCATTTCATAAGGCTTCTCCTTAGGGACCCATTTCAAACTTCAAGGTCACAGCGTCTAAAAGCCCCATCACCAATAATCAATATGTGCTTCTCATTGACTGCGAGATCATTGACTGTTCTCTGTCCTCCAGATCCAGGTGGCTTTAAGGCACAAGTCTGAAATCGAGCACCATCGCAATAAGATCCGCCTGAGGGCCAAAAGGAAAGGCCATTATGACTTTCCTGCTATGGATGATCTCATTGATGGTATTGGCGACCCCAAAGAACAGGATCAAATCTACCAGAAGGCCCAGATGCAGATTGACAAGATACTTGATCCAGATATCCACATGCCCTCACTGTACACCGAGCCTAAGAAAAGGTAAAAAGGGCTTTCAACCGATAATCAGGCCAGTTCTCACCAAATCTGAATTTTCTACACAGTCATGCCCGAATGCATCTCTATGAACTCTTCATTACCATACTGTGATGTTCTAGAACTGTTCCATGGGGGAAACAAAGCTATACTTGGAAACTATCATCTGAATATTTAAAGGCCAAATGTTCACTCAAAAGTGTTTGTGTGTGATTTGCTGCAACAGAGGGAAGCGTTCTCCTAAACAGAGAAGGAAACAGCAGCTGAACGGTGATCTGACAGATAGACTCATAACGACAGACAGCGATGGGACATACAGGAAATACCCAGGAGTCAATAACATTGCATATGTGGTCAGTATTTCTCTGTGCTGCACTGTTCCTCTGCGTGTGACTGTGTAATCAACTCCACACAGTTTATCTCCATTCTTTCCATATATTTGTAATTTAAAACATTTTGTAATCAGCTCCATGTGGTGAAATAGCGATGCTAATTTCCTAAATTTTAGTTTGATATAATTTATCATATTTGAAGGTTTAATAACACTACTGCTATAAAGTTTGGGGTCAGGTTTTTAAGAATTTAATACTTTTATTCAGCATAGATGCTTTAAATTGTCCAAAAGTGACTGTAAAGATTATTAAAACAATAAAAATTTGATTGCTGACTGACTGTAAAGATTTATGTTAGATTTATATTCATCAAATACCCTTAAAAATGTATAACAGTTTCCACAGTGCTCAACATTGATAATAATTAGAAATGTTTCTTCAGCCTTAAATTGAGCACATTAGAAGGATTTCTGAAGGATCATGTGACACAAGATTGCTGAAAATTCAGCGTTGGCATCACAGATGTAAATTACAATGTAAAATATATTTCTGTCGAAACCAGAAAACGAATAATATTTCATAATCGTACTGTTTTTACTCTATTTTTTAAAAGTGAATTACTTGTATAGCCTTATTGAGAATAAATATCTGTTTTTATTTGTAGTCGGACCCAGACCAGGGTGCCGAGCATCATAGTCTGTCCCAGACGGATGATGTGTTCCATGGGGCGATTTCTCCTCCTCCACCACCCCCATACCTGCCCCCTCAGCCGTCTATAGAGGAGGCCCGGCAGCAAATGCACTCTCTTCTGGACGATGCCTTTGCCCTGGTGTCTCCTTCATCTCAGGGAAGCACAGCTGGCATCACTCTGCCTGGTGTCGGGCTTAACCCTGGACCCCCACCTGCCTCCAGCCCACCATCCCGTGGACCGCGGCCCTGGGGCCCAGGATACCTGCCCTTGAATCCTTACACAGGGGTAAGAACAATCTGCTGTGCTCGGGTATAGAGATTTGAACAAATTTTTAATGCTAAGCCTATGGCTCACAAATCGTTCAATGCAATTGTGAATGGTGCCTCAGATTGTGCGCTTTGTTAAGGAGCTATGCCATTATTACTTTTATAAGCGAATAGATGTATGATTTTCCAGAACACATCCTGTCTGGAAAACCCACTAGATGATTCACATTCATGTGATTAAAAAGCACATGATGAAATCTGACGTATCAATTTCACATGCATATGTGAAGAAGCTTTGTCTTCCCGATTGAATACCAAAAATTTAGTGAGCTCTGACCTGCAAATTTGCTTTTGTTTCTAAATGAAACCAATTAATACATTTGAAATAATTTATTTTGGGATAACAGCATTGTAATGTCCACTATGAACAGTACTTTTGCTGAATCAGGGTTTTTATAAAGGTGTTCTTCAATTATCTGTGTTTAAATTAAAGTAAGTGTAGGATATAGACATATAGGAAAGCAAAGGTAATCTAAAAATACTGTTAATGAGCATTTACAATTAAATATCCAGTATCATTAAAAAATCTCTGATATCACGACCACAAGCATATCAACATATGACCATCCGTATTTACATATTAACATTTAAGCAGATGCAGTGACTAAGTGCACTTGTGATTTCTGGTTATAGTGGTTTGATTCAATCAGCTAATTTGCTGATTTCATTATGAATGTGTTTCGATGTGTGTTAAACCATACTGGGGTGATTTAAAGCAAACTGGATGCACATCAGAAGAACACAGAGTTGGGCTTTTCCACGGATTGAGAATAAACTACCCAGAATGGAAGCCTCATCTGTCAACTCTGTGTCCTGAATGATGGATTTCCGTCATATTGAGGCTTTTTCATGGAAGGCCAAAATATGAGCTGTCTAATAACTCTGAGGTTGATTTAAGAGTCAATATGGAGCAGGGAATGGTATGCTGTCCTAAAGAGAGCATTTCCAGCTCCGCTATTTAAAAGCTTTTCTGTTTTCTGGGTCACAGGGTTTATTTAGGCTGATAGATAGAGAAGCTTCGTTCGAGGTGGCACATACAGCTGCTAATGTGTTTCAGACTTAGCAGTGTATTAAAATAAGCCTTTCATGCATTAAAGTGCAGTACATGTGCCAGGAATTATCAACATGTTAAAAGCTCAACGACAACATGTTTGTGTGTGTTCTTTCAGAGATATGCTGAATTAGGTCTGCCACCTTCCAGTGCGCAAGGTTTATTGCATCGGTGAGTACATCGAGTCTGATCAGGAAGGTTTGTGTGATCTTTGGGAACTGTGAGTGACGCTGCCAATCACATTAAAGCCTTCACTTGCAGTGTTTTCAGCTTTTATGGATGTAATGTGAGAAATCGAGTACAATGTGGTTTGCTAACAGCTGGGCTCTGATGTCTCTGTATCTCTCCAGACAGGGTTTAGGGTCCAGCTACATCCCGTCAGGAGAGGCCCTTCCTGTTGAACAGCTACAGCCGGAGTCACTTTACGCTGGTCGAGGGGGACACACAGATGAACTGCCCTCCTCTGCCAGGCCACGGCCTGTAGGTGGGACTACAGGTAAGAGCATAAAGGCTTTACTAGAAATTCAGTGCTGTTATCAAATGTTTGAGTTTCGCTATATGTCGCAATATAAATTATACTGCAAAATCAAGTATACTTCATGAAACGTACATGTCGGTTCACAGGTGCCCAGCTACATCATTTAAACCACGTTGGCCTGACAGGTCGTGTTGGTGACAGCCGGCAGCCCGGTGGGTTAAACTGGAGCCCGTATCATGAGGACGACAACAAGCTCGCTAACAACAGAGAGCCTGTAAGTCTGAAATACTCCCCTACTTAGATTTTAAGGGAACAAATCATTTTTTGAAATGGTGTTTAAACTCATATTATGAACATAAAGCTCTATCCTTAGTCCGTGTACAATATTTGTATAAGTTTGAAAAAAAAAAGAAAAAAAAAGAAAATTTTATCACTTATTTCACAGCTACTTACATTTTAAATATAAAATGTAATTGTGATATAATTTAACTAGTCATATACTGTTTCTTTTCCAGGGATTCCCAATTTTTTTGTTAGACCCCTTTGACCTAAAATATTTTCTTGAAGTACCTCCTCAGATTTTAAGTTAATATTTTAATATATATATATATATATATATATATATATATATATATATATATATATATATATATATATATATATATATATATAGTATTTGAACTTTTTAGCAAGTAATTTATTTAGATTTTTTTTTATTTATTTTTTATTAATTATCAGCTTCCAATCAATTCACGAACCCCCTTCACTGTATACTATCTATAAAATATAAATGTCCATCACAACATCCACGTAGGAAAAAAAGAATGAAAATAAAGTTAAACATCTGTGATGAAGATGAATGTAAAATAAAACTATAATGATCAAAGAATTATAAAACACAAAGCTGAAAAAAATATCATGAATGAACCTTTTTGGTCAAATACAAATCTTGACAAACTTTGGAAAAGAAATAAGGTGCTACATAAAGTGTAGAAAATGTCCTCTCTAAACTCTATTCACAATCTTTTCTGCCTCAGTAAGAGGCATTTTCTACCCTTACTTTACGAGTCTTTTAAACTCCTTATACTAAATCTTTCCCTCATTTCTGCCTTCCTTCCTTCCTTCATTTTTGTTTAGGTTCTTGGCTCTCTTGACTACACCTCCATCTCTGTATTCCAGACCTCCAGGAATGGCCTGAAGGAGCCATCTGCTGCTCCTGCCCACCTGGACACTCTCGGCCTGGGCTACGCTCCCTCTGCTCCCCTGGAGGAGCCTTCCCCTCCCAACCACTCTTCCGCCTCGCTCATCAAAGCCATCCGAGAGGAACTGATGCGCCTCTCCCAGAAACAGGCTGCGGTACCCAGCTATCACAGCTGAGACCTGCCTCCTCCAGCTCCATCAGGCAGAAACTGCACTACACTGCACTGTACTTCCCATGGAAGTGGCTTTTTTGAGAGGACGATGACTGTAGTCATGTAGCCTCTGCTGCCGTCTGGTGGCAGAGAGCATTAAGACTGGAAGAGTAGACGATTATCCTTTATTCCCATGTTCCTGTTTGGTTTTCCCTCACTGATCAAAACATAAGCAGCATCCTGAGACCGAAGAACAATGTTTTTTACCTTCTTTACAGGCGACTATATAATTTGGTAGCAACTGCTCTATACAGACCGGGATAACAAAGCTAAACACATTCCCGTGGTCTTCTATTAGAAGTGTGTGTGTGTGTGTGTGTTTTTCACATTGTGTTGTTTTTTTGCTGTGTACACTGCCTTCACAATTTAATCATTTTCTACCTTGCACTGGCTCTTGTAGACTCTCATCACTGAAAGCTGAACTGCTTTTGATACCTTAAATTAATCTCTATGATCTCTTTAGTTTTTTTAGTTTTCTCAGTGCATCAACTTCCCGTTTACACATGGTTCTGATTCTTTTATTTCTGTAGGTCATCTGTACATTTTGTTTTACTGAAGGAGTTTTAGAATTTCTGCAGTAGAGTTCCACTTCACTAAAAGCAAAAAGTGCACACTTTGTCCTTTAAATCTGTCAGGAATGCCTTGCCCCATTGTAAGTGAATTAGTGCGAAAGTGTTTTTGGACAAGTCAAAATCATTGTCTGTTGCTGATCAACAGTATGTGACAGATGCTGGAGAGCATCTGCATATAGAGCTTAACTCATTTTGATCCCAGAACATTCCTTAAACTGTCCATTTGTTCATTTTTAAACCATCTATTTCTCAGAAACAGAAAATTGGGATAATTCAGTACTTTCAGTATTACCACTGTAGAAATGGTATTGCAGTTATTTAAACTCAAACTATTGATTAAGTTCAGGCTTGTTGCCCAACTGCATTTTCATCATTTCATAGCAGAAAGTGTTTTTTATTATAATAATTATTATTCCAGGATGCACTATTGCTCATTAAACTGCTGTTGATTAAATGGGTGCAGTATATTCCTCTGTCCTCATGCTTTTGACGTGTTAGAAAAGCATAAATCTGTAGTGTTAGACTCGCTAAAACACTGATCCCTTGGCTAGTTGTACTTTATTTCATGCTGAAATTGTGTTCTTGCCTTTTGTGCTAAAAGATTTTTGTTCATGTTGCAAACAGGAGCATCATTTGCTCTAAGAAAAAAGGACACTTTTCTGTTGAGGACACTTCACTATGCCCTTGTTCATTTGTGGGAATTAGTTTTTTTTTATTTTGATTTTAACTTTGTCTCATTGGAACTACCTTGACTTGTAGTTAAAAATCAGCTGACTCTTTATTTAAGTGACAATTAAAAATGATTATCATGTGGTTGATTGTTTGCTTTATCAAAATTTACTAACTTGATGATACTGAAATTGCTGAAAATGTAAAAAAAAAACCATGTATCTCAAAAGATTAGAATATTTAGATTTGAGTTTCATTAAAGGACCATGCATACAGTATAAATTCTGGGTTATATATTACCTAAAAATGAGTCACATACTTTATTTTACATTTACAGGATAAAACCAATAGATGGCGCCAAATGCTTGTTAGTTTATACCCATTGACTTCTCTTGTATGGAGAGAGAGAGAAAAAAATATTTCTTACATTGTCTTTTATGTTTGAAAGAGAAAATATATATATATTTTTGGAATTTCATGAAGATGAAATTATGACAGTTTACATTTGTGGGGGACTATTAATAACGTCCTTATTGTGAATATAATATGAAATATGTTAGGAAATAGTATTTTATCCATAGAAAATATGCTAATTGCAACCCATGCATATTTTTATTCAACTTATTTACTTTTGTTTTGTTCGTTTTTTAGATAAAGTCTGCATATGCAACATTATGAACTGTAGTATTTAGAATGAAAATTGTGTCCATGGACTAATAATAACTAGCCACGGAACAACTAGATCGTATCATCAAATGAACCAAAATAACTCCAGGCTTGTTGCTTTCTTTAATTATGCAGGTCTAAATAACCAGGCTTTCATTGAAAAATTCCACCCATCTGCACAGCCTATATTTTAAAATACACATAAAGGCATTGTTATTAAGTCATAGTAACTTCACATGATGATTCAGACGCTCAGACTCCCTGAGCTCGTGTTTCTCTGGTGCACATATGGTACCTCAGCTCCTCGTGGAGTGGAAACTGCAGTCCTGTTTACATTCTCGAACAAAAGGACTCATCAATGTTTCAGCGGCCCTGCATTGTGCAATTTGTCCACCTTGTGTAATGTGGCGACCTAGTGCTAATATTTGCCTTGTCAAATGTGGACATATTTTCAGACCAGTCTATATTTACTCCTGAAGGGGTAACTAATATTAAAGAAATATTAAATGTAGTTAAAGGAAGTACACTTTCGTGATTGTTTCTTAAGTACACTTTTAAAAGGGGAACTTTGTAATCATGTCAAAACAAAAGTTTTACTTTTGTATATTTTAAATCACGTTTTAATATATTTGCTCTGCTTTAAATGTTCTGTATAAGATTTTTACTCTACTAAAGCATAAAAATACCATAATATGTTTGCAGATATTTAAGAAACATGCTAAGTTAACGTACTTGGAAAAACAATGCTACAGTCAGTTATTCTGCTTTGGAAATGTGCGTTCTGGGCCTGAATGTTGGTCTCTGTTTTGTTTTGTGAAACCCTCCCGTGCCAGTTTATCCAATTGTATTTCAGCACGCCGGGTTGCCAGTTGGCGGAAAACACTGCGTATTTCATGTCCTTCGTCGTTAAGTGCGCTCGTTCCAGTTTGTGTCGTCAATCTGCCAACCTGCTTTTGGGTCAAGTCTGAGGAGGAGGGGTCGGGTGAAAAACTCTCCAATATTTTGAATTTGGACTGAAATACCTAGTTCAACCACTCGGTGTACACATACAGCACCAAAGATTAGTTTTGATGTGTTGAATGTCTAATATACTAAAGCACATGTAAAGTAGCCTACTGTTAAGCTTAACTCTAGTGTACTATTTGATATTATTTTTAAATGTAAAAAATTGCAACTTCATGTCATTTCATCATTACAATGACATTTAAATGCATGACAAAGTTTTAACAGAAATTGCGTTGAAGTGAATTTTAGTTCAGGCCTACGATAAATGATTGTCAGTACATTCAGCAGTAGGCCTTCAATTTAACCAAATTTCAAAGATGATACGTATAATAACGAATTTACATACATCTCTATATGTAGTTAAGGGTCCAAAAACATTACCTTTAGTTCACACTTAAGTATATTCTTATAATGTGTATTATTTCCATAATAAGTATTTTAAAGCTATACCAAAGTGGTATATTTCCCCCATAAGGTTATGCTATTATTGTGCTAGTCTAGCTAGTAGATTAGTTTAAGAGATTAGTTTTACCCAGGGGGGCAGGGTTTCATATTTTTTTGAAGCACCCCTGGGCGCCGCCATTGGCTAGTGGATCCCCATCTGCTGTTAGCATTCCATTGACTCCCATTCATTTTGGCGTCACTTTGACAGCGAATAACTTTACATCTGAGGCGTTTAAATACTCCATTTGTCCATTAATTATTTCTAAATCAACACAAAAATGTATATAAGGCTCCATTACCTTGTATCTTAGGTTATGGTCCCGTCTAAGCAGTTTGTGTAAAAAACAGGCTAACAATTGCGTCATAACCAGCGACTCTCTGTCGCACAGTAGAGAAATTACCGTATGGACAGGAGGAGAAGATTGCAGGAAATCTTTTACTGTCTATGAGGCTATCGGGGGGACATGGAGGTATAAAGTCAAGGGAGATAATTAATCAGAATACTTACCAAAATGTGCTCCTGTTCATGCTTGCCTTCTCTGTAAGATTCGGTGGGTGATTCAGATTTCTCTTGGCACAGCGATTAGAAGATTTACAGGTTGCTCACGTGACATCAACATCATCAAGCTCAGTTTGAGTCTGCGCAGTACGCCCGACCCCCAGGAAGTGCGTGCTTCTAATTGACTTCACTTGTCTCTGTTGAATCCAATGGGGTCGCTGTGTCCATTTCTTTTACTGCCTATGGTTTTACCTGTAAACAAACTCTTTTATAGGCAATTCGACAAATCTTAACATGTTTACATTTTTCAATGACCCCTGACTGGTTGACTGTGTTATTATTATATTTTTTTTATTATTTGTATTTTAGTACTCTAGTATTTGTTCAGTCCAGCGCATGGTCCTGTTGTCTCTGATAACGCTTTCTCTCTCTTTTGCTCCTTGCCTTAACCCGCCACAATTGAGTTTCACTGAGACCCTATCAGTTACTGTGTCCCTGAAATCCAACACCTCTGCTTGGCACACTGGGATGCGTAAGGACAATGCCACAGGCCCTTGGCAGGGGGAGTACCTGCTCAGGTAACCGGACACTCGGACACCCCCATGAACCCATCACTCGCAGAAGCCTGAGCCTCACATTCATCCTCAGAGAGAGCAGGTTAAGAGAAAGAACTAGTATGGAGGAGACTGAAGTGCACTGAGCAGGTTTTTAGTTGAAAATTTGACAGGGATGTGTTGAGTCACGTCACTTAAGAAGATTTAGACCTATACTTGTTTATGTTGAGTCTATGAGCACATCTCTGCAGGTCATGCAGCTTTTTGCATGAAACCAAACTGTGATGGTATCCTGAAATGCATTTTTGTATTGGGATCTCATCCATAAACTGGATCCTCAACATCTGATTGGATACTAAAAGCCTGTATCTTCAGGCGTGATGCATGGGCTCCCGTGCTCAGCACTACAGTCCTGTTTTGGTGGTCCTCCAGATGTTTCTGCCGACCCCGCTTCATACCAGGACCCAGAACTCTCGAAAACCCGGCCGGATCCTGCCATAGGCTTGGCTGTTCTCACTCAGCCTGGTCCAATAAAGCCAGTGAGGACTGACAGCCAGCCTTCATTTAGCTGCATCTCCTTAAAGACCCAGACAAACGGGACCAAATCCAAAACCAAAGAACCGGACACAGAGAAACAGGACACACTTCATTCTTACCCAAGCTCAGAAGGGCTCTCAGAAGAAGACGATGCCCAGGAAAGGAGCCCTGTTCTGGACACAAAAAGGCCACATATTCCCCGTCCCTCCATCATCAGGCCACAGAAGGTAACAACTCATTTATTCATTTAGCATGGAAATCCATATCTGCCACGGTATAATTGCAACTTTTTTCTCACAGTTTTGACTTTCTATGTCATAAAAAAAAGTAAATTAAGAGTTTAATCTCACTATTATGATTTTTTTTCTTAATTGCAAGAAAAAGTCAAGTATGCTAGTATGCAATTCTTAAGAGTTACGTCGCTGCAATGGACCATGACTAGCTACTTGTCAGTTGAAGATATGGGGGAGGGGCATTCAGCATTTGATTGAACAAAAATCTCTGTAAAGCCAGATGGTGTTATATATATTTTGGTTTGGTGTCCCAACTGACATACTGAAATTGTATAATATGTACTATGTATTAAGTATGCATTTTGAAGGTTATTTTGTAATAGAGCATCAGAGTCTGATAACCCAACATTCCACGCTTTGTTTTTTGGTTGAATTAGTACAGATTTTAAAGTGTTTTCACCCTCTTAACTACAAAATAATGTAACAGTATATGATTTGGAACACACTCTATAATATGAAGACTGGTGTCTCAAAGCTAATCGACATGGACTGATTTCATTCAGCTCTTTATCAGTAAGTGTGCATGTTTAGACAAGTCATTTAACACAAGTCAAACTGGTTGCACTTTAGCTCAAGTTGTACATGACCAAACTAGCGTTATCTATCTGAGAGTTCAATCAGATGATAACCTTAAATAACAACTAACCAGTTTTTAGGCTTGTTTGATATGGGTGTGTGTGGGGAGGAGGGGGGGGGGGGTCTGCTATAAAGCAATGTTTTGCTAATTAAACCATATTGCTGTGAAAGCGTTTTCTGATTCTTATAGGCAATTGTATTTGTGTGTGTGTGTGTGTGTGTGTGTGTGTGTGTGTGCTCTTGTTATTGTGACATATCAGGACTCAACTCTGTATAATGACATGGGTATGACACAGGTATTACAAGGAGAGGGTGACTTATGAGGACATAACCCATGTCCCCATTTTTCAAAACGCTTATAAATCATACAGAATGAGTTTTTTTGAGAAAGTAAAAATGCACAAAGTTTCCTGTGAGGGTTAGGTTTAGGGTTGGTGTAGGGCCATAGAATATACAGTTTGTACAGTATAAAAACCATTACGCCTATGGGAAGTCCAAACTTTTCACAAAAACAAACGTGTGTGTGTGTGTTCTGCAAATGAAACAAATTCATACAGGTTTGAAATATTGAGAGTATAAATGATGACAAAATAAAACAATTTTGAGGTGTGGGGGTGAACTATGCTTTCAGGTTGTATTAAGAATAATCCTCCTTGGGTAGTTTTCTAGTATCTAAAATTTAAATATGAAAAGTTAAAATAAAAAATCAAAGAATATTTCAGTGGCATACAAATCATAACATTCCAGTATACAAGTGTTGATTTGGGACCATAAATAATGGACTTTTCCCTTGTCTCCTGTCTTTAACGTCACACTTAAGTAAAGTTGCTAGTGTTCCGTGTCCAAAACTGAGATTTAAAATCATGCATTTCCAGAACATCATGGCATTGAGATGAATGGGAGTGCTAATGGATGGCTCTCTCCAGGTATTTGCAGAGCTCCCAGAATGCTTCTCGTCCCACGTCATCACTGCCCATAAATCCAGCATCCCGTCTCTCCTTGAGGAAGATTGATCTCCCCTATGTTTAACCTCTAGGTGAACAGCCTGTCCTTCACGTCCCCTGCTGTGTCAGGGACTCTGTTTAGACTTTTTCCATTCTTTGTGTTTTATTTTAAATAAGGCCTTTCTAAAGGCATGCACACACTCTCACATGGTGTTATAGTAGCAGCCAGTGCTGACGAGAGTGCTCATGTTGAAGTAATATGTTAGTATGAGACACCTGGTACCCTCAAAGATAGGTCAGTTACGGTCTCGAGTTCAGATGCAGTGAAAATGTGTGTGTGGTGAATTAAAGAGAAGTGGGGGGGGGGGTGGATTCCATTAAAGGGCTATCATTTTTCAACGGGAGCTAACTGCTTCATATGTGTAGGCTATGTGTGTTCATGATGTGTGCTCATGTACACACTCTTGAAACATGATTCAAAAACCATGCTACAGCTATCAAGTTTTCAAGCCCTGTATATTCCATGCCACATCATATAGCCATGAAGAGACTATTATATTAAGCCTTAACCGAATGTATACATATATATGAAGGAAATGTGAGTGGTGCTAAGGTGTTGGTTGGGGTAATGCATTTAATGTGAGTGACATAATCAGATTACTTTTTAAGCACCTACTAAAGTAACTTTTGTAATTTACAAGAAAATATCTGAGTTACTTTTTCAAAATAAAAAATGGCAGTTGCAGTGTAAACATGATGCTAACAGTAGTTCTAGACTAAATGCAAACATGCATTCAGTATTTCTCAAAATGAATAAAAAAAGGAAATGCAAACTCAGAATATAATGCAAACTTGCAACAATGTAAAATAACACAAATATCCTGTATTTAATCCTATTTTATTAACCAATTCTTTGCTGCTGACTCTATTAAGCAAAACTTATTTTAGATAAATTCTGCATGCAATCCAGGTTTGTCTGAGCATGAATTTACATTCCCTTCAGTCTGAAGGAATGAAAGGGCTTTTACATTTGCCAAAATATAGCTTTTTAAAATTAAAAACAAAGAAGTGAGCTCAGTCCAGATGAGAAAAATAATGCAAAAGTTACGTAACATAACTTTTTATAAGAAGCTACTAAATTATGCATTTTTTATTAAGTAATTCAATATTGGAATGCATTATTTTAAAAATGATTTTTAATTATTTAATGCTGATTAATGGGGGTTTCTAACCTGTTTTATATTGATTTATTTTTTTATCTATCACTGTCCTAAAGTTTAATACTTTCAGTAAGAGGTCTATTCACTTAATACAATGAGCAATAGTAATAGTGATGTTTAACTTGGACCACAGGAAAGTTATGATAAACTTTAGTTTGACCCCATGTATTTGAAAAGGAATCTGAGTGTGAAGATGTTGTGTGATGTTCAGCAGAAAATCCAGATGAATCCAACCACACCTCCATTATCTAGGCTACAGGAAAAAGGAAAAGAATGCTGAACAAGGGGAAACTTGAATGTGTTTGTGCATGCTTGTGCATGTTTGTGTATGTTTGTGTGCTTGTGAGCAATGGCTTGAACTTCTGAGAGCCAGTTTTTGTTTTGTTAAAAACATGTTCCTTTGTCTGGCAATCCTCTGCAAATATTAAAGTAGGATGAGAAATGTTGCAAAGGAAGAGTAGGAAGACAAGGAATAGTTCCAAGAGGTTCTTCTATGGCATCGCTGAGAAACACCCTTTTTTTTTTTTACATGTAGGCTAATCAAAACATACACTCAATCAGTTCATGCATTCAGTGGGAACTGATTCTGAACCCATGAACTTGGCATTTCTAATTATGTTTGAGCTACAGGAAATATTGAACTTGTAGAAACTTGCATTTAGATACATATTCATTTCAATTTTACCCACATGTTTTCTATTATATTTGTTATGTAAAATTATACAGCAAGTCACTTTGGAATGCAAGTTTCCTTCCTAATTCTGGAAGTATTCTTCATGCAAGTCATAAGTCTGGAAAACGAGTCATTTTGACTTATTGTAGCAGGATTTTTCAGTCCGTCTTCAGGGGACTGTTATCTAGCCCTGTGATTTTTATATCACTCAGGGTCACAACATTAAAATGATGTGCTTAAAACAGATTGATTGACAGTGTTCTTATTTCTCTGTGTGTCTGGAAATAGGAACACCAAATCCAGGACAACCTGCCAGTCAGAACAGATTATATTGAGCCAGAGGATGGACCATTATCAGGTAAAGAAAACACACATACACACACTCTAAGGACAGATAATTACAAAGAGGCAAAGGATAGACAGCTATCAAAAACAACACAGGCTTCCTCTCCTCCTTTTCCTCTCAGGGTTGGAGATCTGGAGAGGAAATCCATTCAAGCACACAGTGGAAAAAGGCAGCAGTTCTGCAGCCTTTGTGGAAAATATAATCACACTGAATCATGGCCTTGAATTTTGGGCATCTGCAGCATGATGCTTTGAGTACTGACCTAGTCTGCCGCTCGGTCAGGGACCTTTAATAAACAAGGGGAAACTCTTTTTTATTTCTTCTTCCATGTCTCATTATATGTCTGGCCTGTGAGAGGATGTTTTAATAAGGACATATGGCAGCATAACAAGACATTTCGTCTGATTGCTGTCTGTAACTCAAACATTGGTTAAAAGAAAGAACACAACCCTGCAAAAGCATACTAACATATTGTCATTGCTGTTGTAAGAGACAAAAGCAACCAATTGCACTGCACCTCAAACACATGGAAAACTAATGTAACAATAAAAAACCCTGAAATTTTAATTCTGATTAGTATGCTCAAGAATTTTGCCAAGAAAAAATATTTCAACATACTTTGTCTACACCAAAAACAAAGAGTAGGAAGACTGTGTTTTCAAGGTGCTTTCAAAATTAGCTTTCCTTGAGAAAACATTTTGTCATTTGATATAATTGAGTTCGATTTCCATCAAATACAATGTGATTTTTGGTCTTCGAGATCTGCCAGCAAATCCACATTTTTCCACTTGGGTTTTTTATGGCAACAACATGGCATATGGCAACAAACCAATGAGAACATAGAACCATAATGAAGATTAACAGAAATGGAGCACCAAAGCCGAAGCTGTTGTGGATACCTTCATAACTGGCACAGATTAGAAAAAAAATTCAGTTTGGCAAATAAATAATTTATAGATGGTAACATGTGTATTTCCAACATTTTATTGTGTAAGCTTTATGTTACACTTCAAATGACAAGCAAAATCTTACTAATTCCAATTAGCCAGTTCCTGATCTCAAATGGCTTGAATATGTAGAGCATTTGCGGATTATATGGACAGAATGGCCCTAAAATTAGCTATAGAAAGTTCTTTACGAAAGTATTTTTATAATTTGCCCACTGCTGACCAATGATGATTTGGGTTTATACAGTAAATGCTGGCTGGAGGGAGCTGGTGTTTAAATTTAGGAGCAGTTTTCTTGTACAAAGTTTTGTGTACCCCTTGTCTGTATGATCATTGATATCTTTAATCCATTTTGCCAAAAGCTAAAGACTGAACGTGAAATTTGTATATCTACCAAATAGTTTGCATATTATAGAACCTTAAAGCTGGCACACAAGCATTATAAACCTCCACACAAAACTCCCCTTTTGATTTCATGGGGGTTTCCACAGAAATGCTTGTTGGGTTTACAGTAGATCAGTTATGTGGATTATTTTAGCTCAGTTCTCATATGCTGCATTCTTATCGTCTGTGTGTGTGTGTGTGTGTGTGTGTGTGTGTTTGTGTGTATCTTGCCAAACTACAGGGAGCAAAAGTGAAGCATTCATACACACTGTCCCATCCATCTGCACAGCCCTTAAAATGGCATGATTAACACTCATCAGTGACTGATAGAAAACAGGCAAATGACATTAATTATACACTCCATCTATGCATATTTTTTCTCAGTATAGTGTGTGTGTGTGTGAGTGTATGTGTGTGTGTGTGAGAGAGAGAGAGAGAGAGAGAGAGCATGCATGTTTTGGAAAACATGCTGAAAAATCATTATTGGCTTCAGCGCTATTACTTCAGCAGAACAATAAACCACAAGAGGAACCAAATAAGTGCAAAATGGAACAGTTTAAGCAAAAATATGACCTTGTATGAACATATCCGATACAATTATCACTAACTTTATATTATTTTTATTTATAGATACATTAGATGCCAAAATAATTACTAGATTTTTACATTTGAAAATGAAAATATGTAATACTTGCCTATGCATACTTGACAGTTGCTTGGTGTTGCTATGCAGTTGCTAAGGTTGTCTGGGCTGTTATTTTCAACGATATCCTGAATTTCTAAAAAAGGTATGTGACATTGCTGAATATTACAAAATGTTGTGGAGATCCAATGAGATAATACTTTACTATGTTCTTTGCACTTAAAGGAACAGTTCACTCAAAAATAAAAAATCGCAGTGAATGGGTGCCGTCAGAATGAGAGTCCAAACAGCTGAAAAATAAAACACAATAATCCAGAAGTAAATCACATGACTCCTGTCCATCAATCAACATCTCGTGAAGTGAAAAGCTGTGTGTTAGTAAAAAACAAATGCATAATTAAAGCCTTTCTTTACTTACAAACTTCAACCCATCGCTTCTGGCTAAAAGTCCATAATATATAATAAAGATTTATGAGCAAGTAATGTAATGCAAAATGTAAGAAATTTAAGTTAAGAAACTAATTAATTTATATTTTGTGTGCCTGTGTCAGTAAGTTTTCATTTTGGGGTAACCGTTTCTTTTAATAGTTGTTTTTGAAGATCTGCATTGAGTGTGTGTGTGCACGTATGCACACATGCAGGAATGCATCTGTGTGTATGTTCTGTTAGAGGACCAGCTGATTCAGCATATTTATTGTCAGCTGGTGGGTCAGTCAGCCTGCTCTCTATTGTTTTCTCCGGTTCTGTCCACCTCCAGTGTGCGTCACATGTTTGGTGTCCCCAGAGAACCAGATCTGGCCTACAAAACCTTTGTCTATGCTGCATGTCTGAGTGTATGTTTGTGTAACCTTGTGAGAGGAAATCAGTGTGTGGTAGATACAACAGACATCCTTAATTCAGTGTTTCTTGTCCTGTCTCACTAGAATATCTGTGAGGAAGTGGACAGTACAAGTGCAACAAAGTACACGGGACCCCTTGACCTTGTGGCAGATATTGACGTCCAAGGGATGTCATGTGCAAATATCAGCTGAATATGAGTCAGAAGCTGTAAAAAGTAAACAATCAGAATATTACAGATTCAGTTTTATGTATATTGATTTGAAAGCTGTTGTAACAGTTTTTCAGTTCATGTCCTGCATTTTCAAGACTTTTTACTGCTTACAATTTGCTTTCATATGCTGAGGAAAGTCTCTATTGTGTTCAATTCAAATATCGACCTTGTCTCAGCTTTGTTTGCTAAAATGTATTTGGGGATATAAAACAGACATAAATAAGATAATTGTTAAGATAGAGAAACATAAAATGGTTGTAAATTAACACGACATAATACATATAGTAAGTATAGAAATGTATTTAATTTCCATTTGCTCATCATTTAATTTCATTGCTATCTAAAAAAAATTGAGATATTTAAAAGATCTCACTTTCTTTCCTCTGGGACCTGTTTCTGTCACACCTTTTATCTCTCTCTCTCCTTAAACAGAAGTTGATGGGTTCATTCCTAATTTTCTGCTCTATTTACAGCAATGTGTTTGGGTTTCCATGCACATATGTGCTTTATGTATCAATTCTGTGTTAAGACAGTGTCATGCAGCAACCACGCCTGCATCTTCTAATGTGTGTTCAGCTCTTCATCCTGATTGATTGTCATTGATTCAGCTGGCAGGGTATTAAAACCCCCTATTACATCATTCACCTCTGCAGCAGCTTTGCTCTGCACCAGCCTCCCCATTCATACCAATCAACTCCATTAGCTAAAGTGCTCGGAGAGTGCACACACTCTGTGCATGACTATTTCAAGACAGAGTGACAGATACAGCATGGACAGACAGCAATTTTTAGATTGAACGCAGTCTTTGGAAAAACTGTGATCAATCAGCAATAAATATGTTATACTTAGGTCAGTCAGGGCCAATCAGGACCAAGCCCTCTTGAATGGATGTTCTGGAATGATGCAGATATGTCTGTGTGAGGTCATTTCTGAAAGACAATTCTTTGCAATATACAAAACAATAAGTGGGTGATAAATGCTTCTCAGTGGTTACACTACCTGTTTTACTGTACATGTAGTAGGTAAAGGAATGTTGCAAATTAGGAGAACGTTATAACTTCAAACCTAAAGGGAGTATTCTGTTGACCTAAAGAGAACCTTGGCTAATGAACAGAGGAAGTCAGGATGTCCATTCTGGGAATGTTCTGAGAACCAAAAAACAAATTGTTAGCTGGGGCCTGGGGACTGAGCTGTTCCAGGGTATTGTGTAATATGATAAATGTGACTGGGACACTACAATCCATTATGTTCAATACTATAACAGTTTATTTACAGTAATGTGTGTGTGGCAGGACACAAGCACAAACTAATGATTTACTGAAGCAATATCACTTGTGTCTTATGGCGTATTATATACATTTATAAAGTTCAATATGCAAGAACTTAATATTGTGTAACTTACATTAACAATGTCAGCTGCTTTGTCTGTTTTGCTTCTCAAAAAGTTGGCAAACAAAGTAGCTGCAGAGCCACTTCCATAATCATAGTGTTTTGTTTCTGATTCAGTTGAATTAATGATTCAAAAATGACTCACTCATAAAGACAGTGGCTCAGTTTGGAACAGCGGCTAACTAACATACAGCTACTAATTGTGCAATGTCTGTATTTGGGAGAAATAATCAAAGTAATAGGACTATGTTAGTATGCTGTTCAGCTAACTTCACTAAATAAGTGTTTTGAACGAATCGGCTGGGTAAATTATTCAAATGACTCACTCATGATGTATTTAATTCTTAAATGAATCAACGAATGAATGATTCAGTGATTCTCTCGTAAAGACAGTCACTTGTTGTCACCTAGCGTTATAAAAGAACCTGCAGAAACCGTATTTTTCGGACTATAAGTCGCACCTGAGTATAAGTCGCATCGGTCCAAAAATACGTCATGATGAGGAAAAAAACATATATAAGTCGCACTGGACTAAATCGCATTTATTTAGAACCAAGAACCAGGAGAAAACATTACCGTCTCCAGCCCTCTCGCGGCTGTAGACGGTAACGTTTTCTCTTGGTTCATGTCTCTTAGTTCATTTCTCTTGGTTCATGTCAAATTAATTTTGATAAATAAGTCGCACCTGACTATAAGTTGCACTACCAGCCAAACTATGAAAAAAAGTGTGACTTATAGTCCGGAAAATACGGTAATTAAAAATCCTCACCACTGAAAAACAGACCAAAGGTCTGTCTGGAACTCAGACAAGCAGAGTAATACATTATTATACATGTAACAAGTCCAAATATGACAAGTCCAAAAACAATTTGAGGATCAATACACCTTATCTATGTAATTTTCCATTAAGCCTATAGAATCTACAGGTTTTGTCAAATCAACAGGAAAGGACTTTTATGGTAAGTTGTGATCAGACTTTTATGAGCACCTTTAATCATATTCTGGCAGAATTTTGGAATATGATCAGCATCAGGGTCATAATATGATGATGCCAGAGCGGGCTGAAGCAGGGTCATCCAGAAATGTGGGTGCCGCCCATCCTGCAGCGTGACTCAGAGATGGTTTATTAGATTAAAAGAGGCTGAGCTCCTCATCGGTCGCCCATCGTCTGCCCAGTGCTCATGGTAACAACAGGACAGGGAGAGAAAGAACTTTCACATGAAAATAATTCATTGATTTATTGATTAACTGATTTTGGACTGTGCATGACATTTAGGCCTGTTTTGTTTCTGTTCATCTCTTTACACAAAACATAACGTACTATTGCAACCATAAACCTTAACAAATATTTGTAGCACACCTTCTCCATAATGGTTTAACATGTAGCAAATAAATGCATTATTAAATATACAACATAGGTCCAAATTACACATGGGCTTATAGCATGCATTTTTAGGTTTCAAACTAGAATTTTCTTCATGCATCTGACTCTTTCTTAAATAAATAGCACTGAACTAATCAAATATCAATTACAGTAGAGCTGCTAATGTAAAACATATGCTTGACATTCATGTTACCCTGTACTATTGCTAATTTTAATTTCTCTCTGTGTACCAAAGAAAAATATAGTCTGACTATGGGACTGACTTGTGGTTTCATGTTGGAAAGATTTTGTACTTTGAAAATATTAAAGAAACATCAAAGCTTTCAAATGGATTTTAGACGAAAAAATATATTTACACATAAAATACACATAAAATCAGTGAGGTACAATGCAATGAACTGTAATTTAAACAATAAAATCTAAAAAAGTCTAAAAGTCTACTTTCATTCACATGCTGTAAACACATACAGCAATGAAGACTGCATTACCCACGGAATTTCCAACACACTGACTCTCTCTTCATCAGTTAGTACAGCTCAATTAGGGATTGTAATATGTAATATATATATATATATATATATATATATATATATATATATATATATATATATATATATATATATATATATATACACATCTAGTCAAAGTATTCCCAACTCAGTTTCATATTCCCAAGAGCAGAGTCTTCCCTAACCGCTCAAACATCTGTGACTCTGTACATTTGATATTGTGTGATTCAGACAGAGCCTCATTAATACAGATGGTGTCTCCGTTTTTTTGCAGAAACACTTTACAGATGTTATATTGAGTATTTTTCAAGTAACATGCTGTCATTCCATAATAAAGGAAAAGTTCAGCCAAAAATGAAAGTTCTGTTAACTCTCCCTCATGTCAGGCCAAACACGTATGTTGCTGTTCTTTCCCGGAGCACAAAAGGTGATTTTTAAAACAATCTACACACAGATGAATTCCGAATATTGTCATTATAACGTAATTCCAGGACTGTGCAAACAAATAAAAATACGGATGCGTCAGTTTTGACTGAAACACATTGACGGACATCTGAGAGATCTGTGTTCTGTTGCAGCACATTATTGTGAGGAACATAATGACAATGCTGTTGGTCAAACGTCTGAAGCAGGGATGGCTCCATTCCAGTGGAAAACGCATAAAGATGAACTCCCAGTATGACTGCACTCTGGGCGTATTTTCCTGTAAGATGTAATCTCATTGGTAAAGTGCGTCCCCAGTCAAGTCAAAGTAGGTCACAGACATTCACTATGGCCGTAACTATTTATTTTCAGTGTTTTTACTATGGCAATAGTCCGACTTGATAAAAGCGGTCATATTTAAAGTTTAAACTCTATCGGATGCACAAGTAGATTAAGTTCAGGGATATGTATTTGGATATCTAGCTGAAACAACATATAATAAATACAATGTATGCATGAAAATTAAGGATAAGTAAAGGAATTCATCGTTAAGAGAGTGATTAAAAAAAAGCAGTGCTTTTGCAGCGTTGCATAGAAGAACCACTTCAGTGAACATTTCTTAAAATAACCATTTTTATTAATTTAATAATCTAAAGAACCTTTTTCTACTATAAAGAAATACATTTTTGTGCAATGTAAAGGTCAAGGGTTCTTCATGGAATCATAGATGCAAAAAAGTACCTTTATCTATAAAACTGTAAAAAGAAAAGATAAAATTGGTGTCTATCTTACTGGTGCTTTCAGTAAAAAAGGGAATGTACACATTGATCTTCAAAGTGATGCCTCTGGGCCACTGCAATAGAGGAAGCCAGAGTCATTACCATGGTTTCAGAAAACGGTCATTTCCTGTTTAACAGCAAACAGGTTGAAAGAAGTTAAAAGCGTCACAGGAAATCAACCACAAGGAAAATATCAAATTAATCATGAAAGACTGGAGTAATAATGTACATTATCTAAGAAAAACAAATGTGTGCAATACCTGTATTTCTTCCGCCAGAGGTTTGATTATTAGTTATAAGACCACATATGTTGCATATACTGGATGTAAATTTATATTTTACGACAGCTTTACAGAAAAGTTAATTGTTTAAATCTGATTCCACTTTATTTCGGGATGAATAACTACACAATAATCTGGCTGACTACGTCTTGTATAAACACAAAGTAATAAAATAGTTTTTTTCTCTCCTAGACCCTCTCATTTCTTAAGGCTCAGAGATTGCGAAAGAATGGCTTTGGGAATGCCTGATTTTTTTTCCACATCCAAACACTGGGACCACTCCCAAATTCCCGTAACCCCTAGTCCATATATGTTCCCCGAAAGTGTGGTGGGACTGAATTCTAGGTAGCCTCTGGAGCAGTTATGACTCATTCCCCTGTTTTCTAAAAAGGATCTCTCATCTTGAACCATGGCAGTGGAATGCATGACATCAATGCATCATCCCGAAACTAGTTTTGAAGGAGCAGCCATTTATAAAAGGACAAAAATTTAATAAAAAAAAGACAGAAAATATTTTATATATAAGAAATACATATTTCATAAGCAATACTGAGTCTGGGGAAAATGTACTGTAATTGACTTTAAATATATTATAAATATTAATTAAATATTAATTTTGTAATTTTAATTTATATTATGGGTAAGTGACTCTGTAGCTACTGTACATCATAGACATGTCTGAAAACAGTACACACAGACAAGACAAGAGAGAGCTTATTAGTAAAACATGGTGAGAATAATTATTGCAAAATATATATATATATTTGTAAAAAAATATTTTACAGAAAATGTTTACCATGGTAAATATTGTTAATTTGCTTTTTTTTTTTTTTGCTTCCTCACCTTTGTCCCATATCTTTGGTGTGTATTTAACAGGAAATTGAACCGTTTCTGTACTAAACTTTCCGTATGACAACTGTCCGGAAGTCCGTTGTTTTACACAGACAGCACACGTTCCTCACGAGCTTGTGAATCAGCGAGGGGCTGTCGAGGGCGGGGCTGAACTGGGAAAAGGGGGTGAAAAAAGGCAGAAATCCTGTCGATTTATGGGAGTAGTGCGGCTTTTGGGGTCCAGCTGCCATCGCTAAGCCGATTATTTAAAATAATCCACATGAAAAAACCAGTGAACAAAGTAACAGACAGCTTGCTATTTAAATGACTCGTATATCTTTTAAATGCTTTGAATGAAAAATGCGTTAAAATGAACGAAACCCTTGAACAGGCACACAAAAATGTAAAATCTGTCATCAACTTTTTCAAATCAAATTTTTCTTTTTCTTTTTTTTTTATTACATGAACTGTTCGTCGGAGATGGATCTATCTTTAATAAATTAGTTCTGATTTGTTTACGAATTAAACTGGACAAGTAGGCTATGTTGCATAAACAGCACGTTGGATATTATTCGTGAACAAATTTAATTTTGACTCAGTTCCATTGCACAATGCTACAGTATAAATTAGAATAGGCCTATAAATCAGAATATAAGAATTCAGAATATAAACGAGTCGTATGGAAGTATAGTTATGAAACTGTTATAATGAAATTGCCTCAGTTTTGAAGGCTCTTCTGTCATCATTTATTGCCAGTGAATGGAAGAGAACAAAACGGCAAAATTTAACATTCCTTCCTTTGTGAAACTAAAAAAACAACACAAAAATGAGTAAATGATAGAATATTCATTTTTGGGTGAACTATTCCTTTAATATATATTCGCATTTGCTTTGTGTACGCTGCATCATTAGTCTCCGCCCACCGATACTGCGCCACGCCCAGGCCGCTCTCGGGGTCTCCCCTGCTGATGAATAATCATGAGGTAAATGGGCGGAGCGTCGCATGTGACTTATGCGCCCCCCACTCCAAGTATTAATTTACATTACTAAGGGTCCTGTCTACAACTGAACAGTTTAGAAGAGAGAAAACGACAGATTTAACAGACACACCTTCATAACAGGAGAGATAAACTGATGCCTTTTCTTCTTCTGAGGTTCAGCTGAAGTCACTTGCCACAGAAAAGTATCGCTCAGGACTGATTTGAGGTATGTGTGTGCTTGAATTTGTTTCTGTTTTCGGGACGCTTTGCATCAAAGCGCGTTATTTGTCCTAATGGAAATGAGACGCGCGTTATTGGAAACAATGTTTACGCACACAATCAAGTGATACATTGATTACAAAGTAAATGTATCGGACAATAGATCGAACAACGAGCAACAGAACAATAAAGCGCTCAAATCACGCGCTTCACAACGCAGAAGAACAATGGCAAACAAATGTTTGAAATAATGAAAGTAGGCGTGTTTCGTATTGGGCTACTGTGTTCACAAGTTAAAATAATGACATATTATTTTTGTTTAAATAATCAGTTATTAATATTTTTGAATAATACACTTAGTACATTTATGTTAATGCAATTCAGTAAATAAAAACATGAGTAATATAATTTTTTTTGTATATTACTTAATCTATCCAGCTGCTGTATGTACTGTATAGATAGATATGTCTGTTGTAAACATTTTTATTTTTGCATTCTAAACATATAAATAGATAGATAGATAAACAGAGATATTTATGTTTTAAACATTTTTATTTTTGCATTCTAAACAAAGTGCTATTTTTTTTTTTTTAAGAATAATGCATGCAGGTTGAGTAAAAATATATATAAAATATAAAAAATAGAGTAGTTCAGTCAGCAATTCCAAGCACATGGGACGTGTCATGTCTTGTCTTGTCATGTCATGTCTTGTCTGTAGAACAGTGTCTCCTATTAACTGTCCAAGATTTTCATTTTAAGTTTATTTTGTCTTATTTATATGTTAGACCTTTTCATTTAATATGCAAACTATAGATGAGCTTTATAATATTTGTATATTTAAAAAAAACTAAAAATTTTTTTACAGTAAATATCATGTCCAGACAAACACAGTCTGAGAACATATTGCACAGTGACTGTGACTATAAGATTGGTTTATTAGTGGTAGAGATGTTGTAGTATATGTTCAGTATGATCATATTGAAATGGGTTTTCAGTATTGGAGGGGAATGTTGGGGGTAGGGAGGGGTTGGTTCCGAATCCGACCACATGTGTTTGCAATTTGGAGGCTGTTTTGTCAAACGCCTTACATCTGTTTTTTGATCTTTGAACCAGTCCCCCTACTAGTGCTAGTGAAGTCTATCTCTGTATCTGTTTCTTTCTCACACACACACACACACACACACATACTATCATTCTGTGTGTGGTTTCCGTTGTGTATAACCATGAATGTGACAGAGAAAGTGAGATGCAAAGAGTCATGACTTTAGACTTCCCGTACATGATGATGCTTGTCCCTTGAGGACGAGTAGGACAGTGGAATTGAGTGATTAGGGGTTCTCTGGGTAGTCACACGGTGTCCTCAACCTTAAAACTGCATTTAGGTCATTAGTGGGTTACATTAGGTTGTTTCGTTAACATCCTGTCTTAACTGTTCTAACTAGTACTTTCATACCGTCTCTTACTTGAGGGTCAGCCAAGGGTAGATAGATTCTGCTTCTTTAATCTGACCTTTCTCAACAGATTTCCTTTGAAATATAGTGATTTAATATGTGGATGTACTTTGGCATGGTTATTAAAGAAGAAAGAGTTGACTAATGAAATACAGCTTCTAAAAGAAATGTATTATCAATGCATTTAAATATTAACCTAAAAAAATGATATGTTTGCTTATTTAATTTCCTGTTGAACTGGGAATGTCCTTTTGCTGGAATTACCTTTTTTTTTTAGCTATCTGGACACTGTGAGTCAGCAGCACATATAGGTCTAGACTGAATTTTGTCTACACTGCATTTTGAGTGCATGCTGGCGTGCATTTATATGCAGCATATTGATTAACCTAATGAACATGTTGCTCTAGAGGAACTTCTTCCTCTTGTGGGACAGTGCTGCTTCTCTACACTTGATATGCATTGATATGGATCTTTGTTTTGTTCCGTATGTTCACGTGTGTGTGTGTGTGTGTGTGTCTCAGTGCTTTTCAATGTGCTTTGTTCTGTTACAGCAGAGCTGTTCTTTGACAGTTCTCTTTGTTTCCCGCTTGTCTGCTCATTTATAACTCACGCCTTCTCTTGTATCTCATATACATATTATAAATTATGAAAATACTACATTTTAATATGACTGCATATGTCACACAAAGGATTCTGAGCTATATCTGCTCATTAAAGCATGATGCAATATTCATTTAGGGTTTGAAATCATAAAGCGCGGGGTGCATGTTTATGTTCTTTGTTTCTCGTTTCCATGGATTTCCACTGTGACGTTGACACCCAGGGGCTGGACTTGGAGCTGTTATGCTAAACAGCTTGCGTTGATGTTTTGAAGAATGGGTTGGCATTGAGATTTGTTGTTTAGTTGATAGTTTAAGACGGGAAATCGTAGAACAGATAGTTTGCATTCATTATTTTGTCAGATAGAAGTGCATACTGTGTTTTTGTTGGGGCATGAACAAAGAGTTTTGCCCCGAACCCGTTATTAATGTCTCAAGCGTCTTTGGCATAATGTTTGGTTGAGAGGCAGAAGAGAATGGAGAAGTGAGATAATATGCAGTTACATGTGTTGTGCCAGATAACGGTTTGTTTTTAATGAACACATGCGTAGAATATCTTGTGCATTTTGAGTAAGAGAAATCATCAGTGGGCGAATAAATCTGGGTTAGGATGGGATTCATGTAGCGTAATGTTTAACAGAATCATAGTTGCATCACTGAATTAAAATGGTTTTAATTTCAGATTTGAATTATGATGTAGGAAATTGCATGTTGTTTTCTTTTTGTCTTCTTGTGGTTTTACTTTGTGTTATTTATGCCACCATAAAAGCTTGTGTCTAATCTGTAGCATTTGCATGTTTGCCCATGAGTTTAGGTGTATGTGTATGTGTGTGAATTATAGATCTGCCGTGTAATCCAGACACGGACAGCTGTCTGTAAATCCTTTAGTCGGATCTGACCAATAGCTGTTTGGCATTCTGTTGCTGACATTGATTCTCCTCTTTTTGAATCAAACAAAGAAACATGACAATCAGATACCTATTCTTCTCTCTCGCCCCATGCGCTCCAAGAAAGCTCACAGGGCACGGCTTCACTAATGGATACTCAGTCTGATTCATGACCACAAGATAAATCTTAGATCTAAATCAGGATGCCACAAACTCAATTCATATTGTCCTAATAGAAGCACAAAGTGCTTTAGGAGTGATGTTCCATTGTAAATATAAGTAGATCTTTTGTCATGTAAAGAAATGTTGGTAGGGAAGGATGAAACTAAGGTGTTCTAGGTGGTTCTGTGATGATGTTTTAGATAATGGTAGGGTGTTCTAGGTGGTTGCTAAGCTTGTTGCAATTTAATAGGGTGTTTTAGGTGGATGCTAGGGTGTTCTAGGTGGTTGTAAATTGCAAGGATGTTCTAAGTGGTTACTAGGTTGTTCTAAATGGTTGCTAGGGTTTTCTAAGTTGTTCTAGTTGCAACAATGTTCTAAGTGGTTGTAAATACCAAGAATGTACTGGGTTTTTACTAGAATGTTCTAAACAACTGTAAAGGTGTTCTAGGTTTTTAGTAGAATGTTCTAAATAACTGCTAGGATGTTCTAGGTGGTTGCAAGTTGCTAGGGTGTTGTACTAACAACTGTTTTATGAACTGTCATGCAATTGTTGGTCTGATTGCTGTTCAGCAAGTGAGATTTTTTGAGGTATCATTAATGTCCATAGCACCGATGGTGCATAAGTTGAATAACTAGGGTTACATGTTTGTTTTAGGCTATATTTCTAACCCTAGTGTGAGCAATATTGCAGTACTTCTCTTGTTTGAGCAACAGTAATAGTGATACTTGCCTTAGCAGGAAACACTAGTAACAAAACCTGCTGTCTGTTTTTTTTAGCAGACACACAAATGCCATGCAGACACCTGTAGTTTTTTTGTCAGTCAGGTTAAATGCATCTGTCTGTGCGGACAGACAGCGCTAGGTCAGCAGTCTCTTTGATGGCTTATTCTCTTCATCATGAAGGCAGCAGTTGGCTTTCGGTTGTGTTGCCCCTGTGAGAGGAGTATTAAAGTTTATAGACTGTCCCATACGTCCTCTGTATTAAATTGCAATTGTGGATTGTGTGTTTTTATAATTTCTTTCACATTAAGTCATAGTAGAATAAAATAGGATTGGAAATGATGAGGGAATGATATCTAGTAATGACGAAATATAGATTCGAAGTCATGTTGCTCACATGAGCACCATGGATCAATGTGTCAATCTAGTGTGGTTTTTCATTACTTGAAATCATTGGTTAGTAATCCTAAACGTTGCATGCTTATACATGCATTCACACACGTCCCCAAACATACAGCACCTCTCACATGCCCCTTTAACATAAGCCCTGACCCAGCAGGTGCTGGCCACAGCTGAGCAGAATCAATGGCCTCTCTGTTCCGCCCTCTTTGTTATATAGCGCACAGTTGCTGGATTGCTCATATACATACTCAAACACACCTGACCCGTTCTGGACAGTTGACGCACCCCTGATAACATCCTCATATGGACAGGGGGTTCAACGGTGACCTGAGCAGGAAGATGATGGTTTAGTTTAGCTTAAACCGTTTGACTTAAAGAGATAGTTCACCCAAAAATGATAATTCTGTCATCAATTACCCATCATTAATACCCTCATGTCATTCCAATTGTGTGTGGATTTATTCTGCGGAACACAACTGTAGGTATTTTGAAACTTTTTGTTTGTTTAAAAAAATTCAAAATACATTATTTTGTGTTCCATACTAGAAAGGAAATCATACATTCATACAGAATAACATGAGGGTGAGTAATTGATGACAGATTTACAGTTTTGGATGATTTATCCCTTTAAATGAAAACTCCACTTAAAAAAAAGGCTCATTTTCAAACTCCCCAAGTTGTAAAACAGTTGAGTTTTACTGTTTTCAAATCCATTCAGCCGATCTCTGGGTCTAGCAGTAGCACTTTTAGCTTAGCTTAGCATAGATCATTGAAACTGATTAGACTGTTAGCATCTCGCTCTAAAATGAACAAAGAGTTTTAATATTTTTGCTATTTAAAACTTGACTCTCCTGTATTTACATCTTGTACTAAGACCGATGGAAAATGAAAAGTTCTGATTTTCTAGGCTGATATGGCTAGGAACTATGTTCTCATTCTGGCAAAATAATCAAGGAACTTTGCTGCCGTACCATGGTTGCGCAGGCGCAGTGTTATTTCGCAGCGCCTGAAAACAGGCTTATAGGAAGTTACCTAGCTGGGACTATTTTCAGGCACTGCATAATATCACTGCGCCTGCTGCACTTATGGTACGGCAGCAAAGTTCCTTGGAAAATTTGATTATTTAAAAAAAAAAGTTCCTTTGAGACCAGTAAGATATATATATATATATATATATATATATATATATATATATATATATATATATATATATATATATATATATATATATATATATTTTAATACAGGCAAATATTAAGTAAAAACTGCTACTGATCGCTGCCCTAGTCAGTTTACATACACAACATGTATTCTGTCAATATGTTGACAATATGTATCATGTTTCAGCAGTTTTTTCACAGTCAGCTATTATCCAAATATACATGACACAATGTGTAATCAAATATTTGCAGAAATAAATATTGATAATTGTTATTTATTAATGAAATATTGCAATGTTTGTAATAAATAATATACACTCATACTGTACATCATAAAGGAAAAAAGATTCTCACAGTCACAATTTCCATTTCATACCAGCTGTGAATGAATGATGATGAGTTTCAACTTTGTAATTTAGAGCAAGTGCACAATGCTGAGTCCATTTGCAGTTTGATTAATGTGTATAGCCTACACCATGGATTAAATATTGCTATATTGCTTTAATCTGACTGCCATTAATGTTTTAAATGCATGTAAACTTTATTATTGTGTGGTTTATAGATGCCTGAATGCCATATATCTATTTATTTATTTTTTAGGTTGTCAAATTCACTGTGTGTCTATTAGAAAGCCTTTGCAGGTTCATCACATTCCAGTGTTGTGACACAGCTTGGTGTTGCATTCACTGAATAATCTCTATTCATGCAGTTCTTTGGAGCTTCCTTTCCGCAGACCTCTCTAACAACACACACACACACGCAAAGCCAACACAATCTATAACTGATAATACCAGCACTGTACATTCAATTCATTGCAGTATTATTTTACCCTCACTTATGACTGTCATAAGACAGGTTTTATACTCATTTGGTATTTGGTCACAGCTAAATCAAGCGAAGAACAGAAAACGATTCTGGTGAATAAAAAAAAAGATTTGTGGTGTTGGTGGTTGAGGGAAACAGGAAGTGATTTTTTCCTTTACAGTTCTCACTAAGCCCCCTCAGGATTGAAAAGAGGCACAAATGAGTGTGTTTAGCAGTAGGAGGTGGTATGACGGATGTTTGAACACAGATTATGTGATCTCGAGGATCTAGTTAATTGTGACCCACACAACCAGTTGAGAAATTTAGGTTAAATTTAGGTTAGAAACTAGTGTTTCTTGTGTATTTATTGCATATTCATGATAGATTTGTATATGTTGGTAATTTGATACTGTGAAATAAGACACAGTAACAGATAGAATATTTAAAAAAAAGTGTTAAACCAATGAATAGCACCTAAATGTGCAATTGAAATTGCACTGTTCTTGTACTCTGCTTACTGACAATAAAGTTGAATCTAATCTAAAATTGGTGAGGACTTTTTTTTTTTTTTTTGCTTCAGACAATGTCTCCTTTTAATCATTTTGTGAAACTATTTAAAGGATATATTGTTTTTTAATTTACATCTTTAAGGCTTTTAAATACGTGAAATCCTGAGAAATGAATCTTTAAAGTGATAAATCATGATAAAGTTGCTTAATGTGGTGACAGTTGGTGTTGGTGGGCAAAAACTCAAGTTGACATGGGAAAAAAAGCTTTGTTTGTTTATCATCTTGTTGGGTTTTTGATACTGTATTGTGTCACAGGTCTGAGAAATTGTTAAAGTGGTCATAGAAAGCTAAATTATGACACATTTGGTTCAAACACCATTGACTAACATTACTAGCAAACATGGAGAACAATGAGATGATTAAAGAAAATGCATAATATGAGACTTCCATTTGTACCTGTACACTTGTACGCATTATTAAGCGTTTCCTTTCCCCAGTGTGCAGCATTGACCCGACATCTCATCACATGACCCAATTCTCTTGTGGGTTACTTAAGGTCATGCTTTGAAATGCCAGAGGTCTTGCCTTAACCCGGACCAGGAAATGAAAATAATTCCAGTCTTTCATCCAGATCCAAAATGTGACGATTGTACATCAACAACTTTTCAGTAATCAGTCCTATTAAATTATTGACAAAGCGTTTTGTTTTTGACATCCATAGCCACCAGAGAGCAGCACACATAAATTGTATTTTTATTTTCAGTTCAGCAGGAGAATGTTTCAGTCCAGATGCATTGCTCCCTTTTTGACCTGATTCATGTGTTTATCAGAGCTCTTCTCCACAGCAGCAGATACACAACCCCCACAGCAATGCCCAGGTGCATCCACAGATGGCACGAGTCTTGGTGTTTTGTCTCAGCATTGGCATATGGACTGAATCAGTTTTTGCTGTTATTTTATAGTTTGACTGTACTGTAACAAGGTTGTGCTTTATACAAGTGACTTGTTTTAATTGTATGGACAATAGGTAGCAGTTTAGGCCTCAGTCCCTTTGCTGTGGAGTCCATTTATCGTTTGTTTTTCCTTTGAATGCTCAATGTGATGGAGATGATGCAAGCAGTTTAATGTTAATAAGATGAAGTGTCTAACCTCTGACCCTTCAAGCGGAGCCCATAAATGTTTATTTCTTTCTCTCCTCTGTGCTATGGGAAACCCCTTAGTTTATGGGTTTTAACATTTTTGCATTGGCCCAGCTAAGGAAATGGAAGAGATTGAGCTTAAAAAATCAGTTTAGGATAAGTGTGACTGTTTTTGCCATTGTCTTCTACCTTTGAGAACCAAACCTTTGTGTTTGTGCATGTATTCGCTAATTAAGATATAATATCTGTCATTATTAATGAATTATTTAGAATTTTGAAATACAGATTTAAAGAATGTAAACACTGTTTATAGCATCTGTTGCATATAAAATAAGTATATCAAGTATTTCAATTAACACGCACATTTTTTTATTGTTTCAATCAATAACAAATCAAAGGATTAAACAAGCTTCTGTTAATTGAAATAAAGCTGACATAATGTAAAATTTAAATAAAAGATGAAAACATAAATGTACACGTTTATATATATAAAATAGCACATAACACACTAAAAATTGTGCTAAAAAGTTCATTTCAAATGTAAATAAATACTGTAATAATACATGAATGACACCAAAATAACACATGCCTCAGTTCGTAAAAACAAGCAAAATTGCATTTACTGTATACTTGCTCCATACACTTTAAGATTAAAGTGTGTAATTGTCAGTCCATTTGTTTGTGTAGACAATTATGTCATTTTTTGTGGGGATATTTAGCCTTGACTGTTCTTTTAAAGGATTAAATGCAATCATGTTTAGATCTATAGCTGGTTAGTGGCAGCCTGATTCATTCCTATCAAGGGAAGACAGGCGTTTCATGAGAAAATGAGGGGGAGAAATGAATCGTCTGGAGGACTGTTGATACGAATTGATACCTCTGTGGTCTGTAATGAGTGTCGGGTGGGACGTGGAGTGGGGGATGGTCCGGAAAGCCAATTATGCTGGAAATGAGGTTTAGTTGTGTTTAGAAAATTGTGTGAGGTATTTCTTATGTGAGTGTTAGGTTAGGAATGAATATGTTTTGAAGAATAGGTGAAAGTGACAGCACTACAGTGCCAGTGAAAGGGATTTTGGGATTGGGGAGGGGCTAATATACTCTCCTGCTGTGTGTAAACGGTGCCCAATAAGGGTCAGATGGTGCTATAGACTGCCAGCTGCTCCCTTCCTCCCTGCATGTCTCGTTCCCTAATGAGAGCGGAACAAAGAAGTGGCATCCTTTCCACCTCCTCCATCTCTCTGTGTGTGTCTCAGTGCTTGAGATCTCCAAAATGTGACCAAAATGGCAAGGGATTTTTTTGAGTTTGTCTGTTTCCTGTTATTGCCGCCCCGTGTCTTCGTCCGAGGTCAGTGTGTGTAGGCACTGGAGAGATGACTGGAAAAGGAAGCTGAAGGTGCGCCCGCCCTCTGGTCTGTCCTTGTTGTAGGTCGGAAAATCACAAAAACAAATGCATACTTGGCCGTATTATTAAAAGTATTGCAGCAATCTATATTGAAATCCCCTATATCATCATGCTCCCATTGTAAGCTTGTGATTTTTGGATGTCATGTTTAAAACAACCACATGACTCTTATCAACAGTAATGATCTAAGTATGTAAACATACTGAAATCATGATGCTGCTGTGTGATCA
This sequence comes from Carassius gibelio, assembly GCF_023724105.1. Lineage (NCBI taxonomy): Eukaryota > Metazoa > Chordata > Actinopteri > Cypriniformes > Cyprinidae > Carassius > Carassius gibelio. Next base: position 6,012,633 of record NC_068413.1, on the reverse strand, counting down.
TTTACAGTAATGGTTAGTGCTCAGAAGGAGGTGTGGGTGATTTCCTTTATGCAGTCTTCCAGCTTTTTATCGTGGAAGTGTGTAGGCATGTGGGTTTGTGCAATTTTAATGCATGTGTATGTGTAGGAGAGGGTTAATAAGGGCCATCCAAGTCATTATGAACTCTTTGAAATAAATTTGTTCAACCTTTCCAGTGAACTCTACTTTTTAGTTTTTTATTGTCTTAATGATACGTTTCTAGAGAACCAGGAAATGTAGTTTCCATGTTATTACTACTACAGTTTAAAAAAACTGTTTTCTGTTTTACTATAGAATGACATTAATTCATGTGATGACTAAGCTGATTTTTCAGCATCATTACTCCAGTCTTCAGTGTCCCATGATCCTTCAGAAATTATTTTAATATGCCAATTTGTTGGTCAACAAACATTTCTTATCAACATTGAAAACAGGTTTGCAAATCAGTTTATGGAAACATCATTTAGAGGATTCTTTGAATATAGAAAGCAAAAAAAAAACAAAAAAAAACATGTAGCCTATACATCATAAATGTCTTTTGACTCTCACTTTCAATCCATGCTATAAAATATTACAAAAGATCTTGTATCAGATTGTTATTCTTCAGAATGATAAAGACCATTTAATTGTTTGTTTTTTTAGTGTTTGGGCATAATACATGCCAATTCTTTTGACTATCAAATTGGCAACATCGTTGTTTTTGCATCCTAGTACCAATAAATGGTCTTTTTGGATCAGAGAGGAAGTTTTGAGTTTTGAAAGTTACAGCGAAAGTTATGTTGCAATGAACTACGATATGCCCTACCACACACATTGCCTAATTTTTAAGACCTACCATATAAATTCAATTTCCTTTTTGATCTAACTTCAGCTTTAAGTGGAGCATAAACAAAAGCACTGTGGCTTTTAATCATTAATGCAAATCTGGCTGATATGCATGATCGCTCATATGCATTGTGATGTCAAATGAAAGCTGTCCCCTACATGTGCAAGTCTGTGTGCTGGAACAAGGTACAAGACTGAAAACTGGTTAACAGATGCCAGCCAAACACCTCCAGTCCTACTTAATGACTGACTAGACGTTTTACAAGCATTCCTGTAGTACTTACATGCACAAACACAGATATGCATGCAGATATATGCACTGATGCATCATTATCAATGCACAGTATGAACGTTTATGGAAATGACTGGTGTGTTAATGCTCAGCCGTGGACACACCCTTGTGCTTAGTGTTGTGGTGGTCACCATAGAGATGTCTGTGCCCTGCTTAGGCTTGAAGAGTACAGCTCTGTAATTAAAAGCTGGATGTGGGCCTTTTATTAAACGCACTTGTCCTGCAGGGCTCCTTTTTGCACAGACTTAGGCTTACAAGCAGTGCACAATAAATGCAGAATTTGTTGGTGATACTGTAGCATGAAGTTTGCAGTTCACACTACAGTGTTAGTTTGCGCATTATTTTTTATAAATGGTCAGTTATGTGCCTGTTAAAGTGATAGTGCATGCAAAAAGGAAAAATCTGTAATTATTTACTCAGTCTCATGCTGTCACAAATCTGTATGGCGGACTTTCTGCAGAACACAAAAGTCAAATAATTATTTGAAACATTTCTGAAATTAAAGTGAAGCAGATGAAGTTTTGAAAAGCACTGTAAAAGTGTCATAAAAGTGATCTATGCGACTTGAGGAGTATGTTTAAGCCAAATAAGTCTGTGAGAAAGAAACGGAATGATAGTCTTTATTCACTGATAAGCTTATCAATAACCACATTGTGAAGACTGCTGATAGGAATCAGCACATTAAAACAGAGAACTGTGAACAGAGAATGCTGTGTTGTTACCTGAATGAACATGAGGGCGAATAAGTATTTTACTCACCCTCTTTTTGTTCCAAACCTGTATGAGTTTCTTTCTTCTGAAGATAAGAAGATATTGGTAATGTTGGTAACCAGTTGCTGGTAGCCATCGACTTCCACTGAATTTTTGTTCCCCATACAATGGAAGTTAATGGGAACCAGCATCTGTAACAGTTAACAGAATTCCTCAAAACATCTTATTTTGTGTTTAACAGAAGAAAGAACCTCACAGGTTTGAACAACTTGGGTGAGAGAATGATAACATCATTTTCATTTTGAAGTGAACTGGCCCTTTAACTAGATAAGATCAAAGTAGCCGGCCATACTGACTTGAGAAATTATACTTCTTGTTCTTTAGACTTTGTGAAACTTTAACATTTCAACACAGTGCAATGTTAACAGGAACCGCTCTTCTGTTGAATCTAAAAGGAAAGTTTGAGAGCAGATACAAACATTAAACAGCGGCATTTGACGCAAAACATTAGAATAAAAGCACCACTGTCCAGTTTCACTAAGGTGTTCTTCCTGAATGCTTAATTAATTACTGGATATAAATAATATTGAGATGATATACCAAATGCGCTAGCAACATGTCAAAACTAAAGTTATTGCAATAAAACACGTTAGTTGCAACTCATTTAACTTGCATGTATTTAAGCAGTGACCAAAGATAAACTGGCTGTCTGTCTGCAAACATATGGCCAACGAAGAGTTTGGGTTTTGTCCTTGAGGAAGTGCTACACACTTCAAACAGCGATATAAATTACCCTTGAGGCATCAGGATATGTTTGGAATGTCCTCATGTTGTTTAAAATGAAATTACGTCATGCCAAGAACAACCCAGTTGTTGTGAATCACAGATTGTTGGTAAGCGTGACCTCTAGTGATCAGCAGATGAACTGCAGCTCACAGCGTGTACTAATTTCACGTGTCACGACTTTTAATTTGTAATAAACCAAAGTATTGTTATGGTAATTCTTTCATGGGTTGATATAAATGCAGCATGTCACCTTCATATTTATGGTTTTGCCTGTGTGCTGAAAACCTGCATCTTTACTCTAAATCAATCCATTCTAATTCAGTTTAGAAGATTATAAAATGATTATGAAAATGATACACACATTAACGTGTTAGAAAAGAACACAAATGTATGAGTGCCCTGAAATATGCATTCCACTAGCCCCATCACGTTCAATATCGTTCTTTTAATAGCTCTAATCTCAAAGTTGATCTTGTATATGGAAACTGGCCTGTTTTTGTCATTTTATTGATGTGTTGTGACCACACTCTTTGGTGTTTATATCACGACTCAGGTGATAAAAGATGGAAAGGGCTGTTTGAGAGCGGTTCTGCCAGGGGTGGGTGGGCTGTTAGATAATAAACCATCAGGCGGAGTCAAAAGAGCTGTTTATAGAGCACAGCAGCACTCCGTCAGAGATCCAGAGCTGCAGTTTCATCTAGCTGTGGGAAGTTGTGCTTCATATCCTGAGATTTTAAAGAACACTCAAACGCAGAGATGACTACCATGTTCAGATACCCCGTGTTTCCAGTCCTTCCAGGTGAGATTAGTTAGGGGAAATAACATGGAAATACATTTTAAGGCAAAGCAGAGTAGCACTTACTATATTATATTATTTGTATTAGTAGTAATTATTAGAATAGTTAAAGAAAAAATACTCTGTTGACTTATATGTATTTAATGCATGTTGGCTCTTGCTTGTAATTTCACATTGTCTGGATGTGTGTCACACTTTTATCAAGGGTTGTGATCATGTTTATTCATGATATAGTTGATCAGCCTTTTTAACTGATATGGAGCTGTGTGCTGAATGATACACGCTGGTTTGTGAGTGTAAAAATAATGACTAGTATCCGGCTATAAACAAATAATCGTGAGATAACAGTCACATGGGTTTGTCTTTCATCATGTGTTTAATGATAAACCAGACTAAGAGAGATTTATTCATTCTCTGATATGGCAGTTTCAGTGAAACTAAAAGAATGGCTTTCCCCTATATATCCTATTACTGTTATTATTTAGAAATTTTGGTTTTACCTGGAAAGCAGTCTCTCCTGGTTATAGTGTGATTATATGCACATATTATACAATAGCCTGTTATTTTGTCTCCTGTTTTTGCCCCTATGATTTGGGCTAGCTTTTTATATTATTTTATTTAGTATTTTGGACATTAAAATGCAAAGGCTTATGCTTTTTAAACACTAAATCTGTCTAATATTTGTCATAATGTTTTTGTGGAGTGTGTCTAACTGTCTAAGTAAGTCAGTAAACACTGATGAAGATGTTGTGATGCATCTTATGGTTTTGTCAGGACTGTTGTCTGTGTACTATTGGTGTCTGAAATTAGTTTTTTAATCGGTATTTTACAATCGGTTAAGTTGTTTCTGATCAGATTAGTTTCAGTTTTTTTTTAATAAAAGGAAAAATTAAAAACATTTTAATGTAACTGCTAATATAAATGTAGCAAGGTTGTAACAGATGTTAAAATTGATGTATTTAAATGGGTTTTTCTCAGGTCTGGACCAGACAGATATACCAGAGGGATTGTCCCGTGCGCGGAGCATTATGGCAGAGCCAGACTATATGGACGGTGATAGCGATGAACTCATCAAGCCCAAGAAACTCCTCAACCCAGTGAAGTCCTCCAGAAATCACCAGGACCTACACAGAGAGCTCCTTATGAACCAGAAAAGGTGATGCACACACAGCCTACATTAGATCAGCTCTCCTACACTACACTACTTCTATCACTTTACATATACTGTTTCTTTTTGGCAAATCTATCTGAACACGCTGTGTGGACACTTTACATTACTTAGATTAACAAATTAACTTTACATTTTGGTTTTATTCAATCTGTATTTTGAGCAGCTACTTACCAAATAACTAAGTGCACATTAAATATGTGACAAGAAAGAGGGCCACAGAGTGATATGACCTGAAACTACTAACATAGCTATATTGGAAATACAGTCATTATATTGAAATATTTGACCATATTTGATCACAGTTGACCAATCAGAATCAAGTATTCTGTAATAAATGCCTGTTTGACTTTTTATGAGTCATATAAAGATATATTTCTGTCATTCCACTTTTGCATATTTCTCAAATGAGTTCTTAAAAAGTAAAAAGTAAGTCATTCTGAAAGCTGATTCTGCTCTAGAGGAGTTTCTGGATGGGATGAATGATTCCCCCCCGTCAGATCTGTCTGTGTTTGTGTGCGGTATCTAGGCAGACAGGAAGCAGAAAAAATGTATTGAAACAATAAGTTTGAGTCACTTGTTTTAGCCCTCTCATTTTTTTTCTGCTCTGTCTTTCTCTATCTCATTGGTGATTAATTGTGACAGCAAGGGTATACACATGCTCTCTATTATGTAAAGCAGTTTTTTCTTTTGCATTTGAAAGTTATTAGAAAGAACCCTTGAGGATAAAAGTTGTTCTTGTAGCTTTGATATAAATAAGAACAGACAAGTCACAACAAGTCATATAACACACACACACACACACATTCTACCAGCATGATTATATAAAATCCTGTCCATTGGTTCTCACCGCCCACATTAGTTGAGCATGAAGAGAAGAGTTTGTAGAATTCCTGCAGACATCGGAATCCTCCGTTGAAGATTTATTCCAGTAATACATAACTAGATGTATGTGTATACTTTGGCAGTTTCCAGGGAGTGCAGAAAAGATTTGAGTCTTTGTTACCTTATCTTGTTACAGATTTGCAAAAATGACAGTGTGGCTTGTAGGTGATATTTTGGACTTGTTGAGCATCTGTGAATTAAAATACACAACACAGAGACTGCAAATAACATTACATTATTTAAACATCCTATCTGCTTTTATTGACAAATAAATTTGATAAATAAAAAAAGTTAAATTGTCATGACCACATGATGATTAGTATTTTATTTTATTTATATATCCAATACATAATTTATTTTTGCATAAATGCTTTATATATATATATATATATATATATATATATATATATATATATATATATATATATATATATATATATATAATTTAATATATATGTAGTATTTTATATTTATTTATTAACAATGTTAAGTAATAAAACAAATAGAATAATATATTATTTATAAATGAATTTACTATTTATTTTTAACTATTTTTTCTTATCATGCATTTTTTGTCTATTTATTAGATTTTTTGCATACTGTACATCTTGAAATATTATATTGAAATAGAATAAACATAAATAATATCATAAGTTATATATATATATTATCCAAGTAAATTTTTATTTTAATTGTGCATTTTATATATATATTTATATATATTTAATAATAAGTAACTTCATGATACCCAACTATAGAATTAGAGATTACACTTATTTTGGGGGAGTCATGGACTGTTCATGGTCCCTGTTAAATAAAATGAATGATCTAATGAAGGGGTATTAATGATGGGGCTGTGGGGTTTCATAAAACCTAAAATCATGAAGACCCTTGAGAAAGGGGGCCTATAATGTCAATTTACACCCTTTTTGTATTTTCCCCCACTTGAAAAGGTGTGAATTGCGTGTGTGTGCTTGTTTCGGTTTTGAAGAAAGGGAACATCTCCATAATCTAAATGGTATTAGTTTCAGATGTGGTGCTCAGAGGGATGCTGAAAGATGTAGGGTTACATAAGAAGGATTACAGCATCCCCTTAGACTTTCCTCCCACCCTTTCTCTGTTCCCTTTTCTGACTCCCACCTTCTGTCTGTCGGCCTCCCACCCTGCTGTACACTAACACTCAAAGTATTTCTCTACACTCACAATGTTATGAAATCACATCTACATCCAGTGCAGAAGGTGAAGAACACAGAGTGATGGAGAGATAGAGGTCGGGCTATATATAGTCTGTTGCATCTTATATTAGATAATGTATTGGGTTAGGGGGGCCGGGGCGGGCTTTTATGTAATCGAGGCCAGCCTCGTCTATGCTTTATGTTTCTTTTTGTCGCTAGTGATCTGTCTCCTTTTCTTTTTTCTGTTATTTTGCCCAGCTGTCTGTGATAACGACAAAGTGACTGTTTCTAGCAGGCACCAAGGGACCATGGTGTTCCTGTTATATAAACACTGACGACACACGCTGGCGTTCCTGAAGATGTTTGTACCTCAGCAATTCTTAGAACAGAAGTATTTCGAATCTTTTCATCCCAGGTACAAGTCTTAAAGTGAACGTTCTCCAACAAATTACACTTTCATAGTCATTTACTCACCTTTATCTCACGAACATAACATAAGGTTGTTCAAAACATCATTGGACCCTAGTGACTTTCTCTAGTGACTCATGGACAAAACAACACTTAATGCAAAATGACATGATGGTGAGTAAATGATCACAGAAATTTTATTTTCTTTATGAACTATCCCTTTATGACCAGTATTAGCAAATCAGTTTGTTATTCTACAGTCAGTTCACTCCAGAAATATGACTTGTTTACTCAAACCCAACCATTGTTCCTGTTATAGCCAGATGACAAAAGAGCCATAAAACCACACCTATAGACAAAAGCACATCCTTATCTTAATAATGGCTCAAATAAAAACAATAAGTTGCAGAAAGCTCACTAGTCAGACTAATGCGCAAACCTGCAAAGCTCAAGAGTGTTTACTTTGGAAAGGCTGCATTTAGACATTGTTTAAGCCTGACTACGGTAATGGGGTTGTTTTTTTCTTGATTTTTCCTTAGATTATTTTAGTTTCGACCGGAATAGTTTAGTCTCAGAGTAGAGAACGGTCATATAATTCAAACCACAAAAGCAGAGTTTTAAGACAAATTGGATTTTAGTTCTATTTTTGGCATGTGAACACACATTAGCTTCGGCCTGGCTACAGAGATTTCTCATGTATCTAATCATTAATCAGAAATGTGCCCTGAATCATAAACAATCATTGTTTCCTCTTATCTTGTTTGTGAAGTGTATCTGGTCTGTAATTGTTCTCATGAAGTTACCTGCACAACAGACACATTCCACTCACGTGATTAATGTCTGATGTGCTTGTGTTGTTCTTTCTTCTCACAGGAGAGAGAACAGTTGGAGGGAGAAAGTAAAATACTGTTCAGAAACTAAATCAGTGAGATGACACAGAAATGGAGAACAGACACAAGTGTTTTTTCTTTTACACTCACCTGGCAGAGATTCTCATGATTCCATTTTTTGGAGCCATATAGTTATATAACTGCTGTCCAAATAGCCAAAACATTTCATCTCCCATTTTCTCAGCTCTGATATTCTCATCCGCTCCTCTCATTTTTACTTCATACTAGTCTAGACGAGTCTACAAGTTTTGGAAGGATGGACAAAACTCAACAAGTCTCTGGTGTGCCAGGCAGAGAGCAGGGTTATGTTAAAATACAGCTGGACAGACAGATTTTTGTGTTGTCATCAGTGTTATTTTAGTATTACTTGTAAAGTAGTATTTATTAATATATACTGAATTAACTTTAATTATTGTATTTTTAGATTTAGTAGTTTTATGTGCTTTTTTCATGTTTATAATAATAAAAAAATATAGCATTCCTTGTTTTAGCATTTTGAATACTTTAGTAGCACTTATTATTGGTTAATTTTTATTATTGGTCAATTCAAATATTTTGGTCATCTGTTCTGTTCTTCCTCATACCACTTTGAAATAGGCCAATCACATTCATTGGATTTATATTCCAGATATGTTTTTTTTTTTCTGAAATTCAGTACATATGAGCTAACTGGAAGTGTTTCAAGCTTGTTAATTTGGAGAATTACGCAACAGAGATGTCTGTTAAATTAAATAGTTAATCTCCATACACTCTAAATGTACAGCAGCCTCTGGTCATTATAAACCAATTCCAATCCCTAAAACCCACCCAGGAACCCATCCATGCTGGATTACAGTATGTGGGGCAATCAGGATTTTCACAGGGACATGTTCACAGTCATATTATGTAACCCCTATGGATTATTATCACTAAACTGTGTTGGAGTCATCTCATCGTTTGCTCTCTCATTTAATCAAACCTCTGATTGAAATCATGAAATTTAAGGGTGTTATAGTTTTAAACTAACCCCTAATACTAGATTTTACATTTCAAAGTGCTCCATTTGTGCTCAAATTATGCAACTATTTGATGAGAAGTGTTCTGATACTTTTCTAAGCAATCGGAGTTGTAGTTTTTTTCAGGTGACTGATGATAACATGAAGGAGCTATCTAACTATGTCTTACAGTGTGTCCAAAATTGTCTTGAGTAGGTACTACACTGGGAACTAACTTTGCAACCATTAAAAAAGAATATTCTATGTATTATGCTTATGGGCTTATGAATGAAATTCAGGCATACTACATCTGCCATTTTGTTATTGTCATGTGACCTGTCAGTTGCATTGCTTCACTGCATAAACATAGATCCTTTCCCATGGCCTCAGGGGATATTAAAGTGTCCATCGAATGCACGCTTCAGAATTTAGCCAAAATAGTCATTTTGCCTACTGTTTTTCAATATTGTGTAAGGGTGGAAACTTTTGCAGAGATAGTGACCACATAGTTCTTCAGAAAATGTAAAATTGTGGTAATTATTGTCAAATATCTCATCATCTCCAATTTTCTTTTCACAGGGGCCTTGCGCCGCAGAATAAACCAGAACTCCAGAAAGTGATGGAGAAGAGGAAGAGAGACCAGGTGTTGAAGGCTCAGAAAGAGGAGCAGGAGGCGCACAAAAAAAGGTCAGACCTTGAGATCGAGCTCATGAAGAGACGAGAAACCCTCGAGCAGGTATGTTTCCTCACGCACAAAGACGTAGATGTTTAATGGGCATGTCCAGAAATTATTGATTGAAATTGTCTTCTTGTTTAGCTGGAATTGGAGCAACATAAAAACGAAGAGGAGCAAGAAAACACCCCAGAGTTTGTCAAAATGAAAAGCAATCTGAGAAGAACCAAACAGGAAGTGGATGGGCAGGAGCGTGCCACCTAAAAACAGTTTCCATGGCATATTTGTTGGGAAATGGATTGGTGTTTGTGGGGATTTCCTGATATTCTTCCCCCATGTGTCCCTATAAAACAAGTGACTGTAGACGAACGGTTCCTGTTGCCTGCTCGCAGACACAACCAGTATTCACGGAGCCTCTTTTCCTGAACAACGATCACACTTAAAGAGGATTGAAGAATAAACGACACACATACACACAAACTCTTGCACATGGGCGCAGCCTCTTTGCCACTGGTTGACTGGCTTCAAAGAACATGCATGGCGGAACAAACAGAGACCACATGGTTACTTTGTTGGGTATTTTTTTATTTTTTGGAAAAAAGGGGCACATATTATTTTACTATTTTACTATTTTACTTTAAAGACCTGAAATGGGACACTGGATGGACTCTTTTAAGCCAAAACAATCCTCTTTTATTTATGTTCAGTGTAAGCTTTTGTTTGAAAGGGCTTCTCGAGACATTTTCCTATTGGTTGATGTTTAAAGGAAACTAAATAGAAAGTTCCAACAATGCAAGTTGTGGTTGCATCATGCTTGCTTTTTATGAATTGTAATGTTTGTGCGCTTCCTCTGCTAAATTTCATAAGCAATACTAGTTCTAGTTTTGTGAGTTTTCTTTGCAAATATTTTTGTTACAACTTTTTTCATTAATATGTTACTAATAAGTTAATACATTTTAGTTCAATGTGATATTAAATGCAAGTGCATCTGTTTTCTTTTCACTTGAATGGTAGTTGTTTTCAACCCAAAAAGTTGAAGGAGAACATGAAATGTTTATTAATGAAGAAAGACACGTGGTTTTGTGTAGATTTGAGCCAATAAATAACCACTCCTTGTGTTCCCTTACCTTCTTTTAATAAATATTATTTTATCATGTTGAATTCTTTGTTAATTTGATGTCTATATGAATCTCTGTGTGACCAAGAAGTGCAAGTGATCTTCGAGAAGAAGGCAATTATTTTAAAGGAACAGCTCTCCCAAAAAGGAAATTTTGGTTAACATTTACTCACCATCATCAGGCCACCTAAGACATAGTTGATTATGTTTCTTCATATGAACAGATGTAGAGAAATTTAGCATCACATTACTTCACCACATCACCAATGGATCCTCTGCAGTGAATGGGTGCCATCAGAATGAGAGTCCAAGCAGCTAATAAAAACATATCAATAATCCATGACGAGTTCTTCAATTAACATCTTAAAAAGTGAAAAGCTGTGTGTCTGTACAAAACTATTCCATCATTAAGGTGTTATAATTGTAATTCTAATTCAAAATTCAAAATGTAATTCAAAATTAGATTCCATGATCCATAATAGTGCTTCCTCCAGTAACAAAAAAATTCATCATCTATATCCCTTCACATCAAAATCCACCAACATAATTGTTTAGAACTGTTTTGATATGTATATATTTCCCTCTTGATTCACACAAGATTACTTTTTTCATTGAAGAAAGCAATATTATGGATAGAGGATTCATGTCAGAAGCTATGGATTGAAGTTAAAAATATCTTACAGTTTTTGGCTTGGCAAGATGGTAACTGATGGCCAAATTTAACTCCTATTCTGATGGCACCCATTCACTGCAGAAGGTCCAATCATGAGCATGTAGATGAATGTCTGACTTTATTGCATGAGTGAATGGAACAACAGCCTGCAAAACCCTGCAACTTTTAAGAAGCAAAGTAGGTGTGAGTCATCTGGAATTTGCATAATAATGTCTGCACCTCCCACGCCATAAAGTGAGACTATCCATATAAAGGGATAATCATAGTCTAAGACTGACCCCTTAGTTATTCATAAAATGGTATCCAAAGCAAAATAAGCACACACACAAAAAAAATAAAAATAAAAAAAAATAGACAGAATCTTAATTCCAGGAGTTCTTATGTAACTGTGCTGTGTCAAACAGCTGGCAGCAGAAGTAAGTCTGAGTAAACTGTGTCACAGACACGAAAGCCTTTAGCTGAAATGATCTGATATCAGCCTTTTCTTTTCCGAAGGCTTTGCTGAATAAAACACAATTTAGGGCATTGTGATTTAAAGGGACTTTCCAGCAGTCTATCACACTTTAGTTTGGGGACCAATCCCCACTATTAACTAACTAATAATTATGACTTTTGCCTCAGAAAAACCCTTATTTTCTGATAAAATAGCTGTTTAGTTTAGGTATGGGGCAGGATACACACACACACACACACACACAAACAGAAATTGCTACAAATTAAATAATTGTCACAAACAATAATAAAAATAATAATAAAGGTAAGTAACACATTAAATTAAACAAGAACTTTTATAAAGAAATTGTATTTTCCTGCTTTACTTACACTTCAGAAAACTATTTATATAGGCCCGGGTCGATCAAAAATAAAATAAAATAAAACATTTACTATAATAATAATAATAATAATAATAATAATAATAATAATAATATAATGAAGGTAATACACAAATAAAAATTATAAATCACAATCAGAAAGAGTTTTATTGCCAAGTATGCTATAGCTTGCACATACAAGGAATTTGTTTTAATGACATAAGCTTCCAGTGCACAGAGACAACACACACACACACACACACACACACAACAACAAAACATTTGCAAATAAATAAGTTGTATAAACAATTGTGCTATGAATGATAATGGAATAGGATTGAGTAAGATGCAGGGATGTAATATGATGGAGGGGTAACAAATGAATATAAGGATATTGCACATTTGAATTGAATAACATTTAACTGTTCATGAGGTAGGTTGCCTAGGGGAAGAAACTGCTCTTGTACATGAACAGATAAATAAATAAATAAATAAATAAATAAATAAATAAATGTGACTTTGAGACACTAATATCCACTCGCTGGAGTGTCAGATGGACTATGTGTTTTCGTCAAGGAGAGCAAAATTTAAGTGCAGGATAGGAATAGTTCTCAGGCAGTTTTATTTATTGGGATTTCACAGCTCCCCACCCCCATTCTTTTTCTTATCTCGTCCCCCTCAATCCCTAATTTATAGTAGAATTAATTTACACACTGATCCACATGTCGGAACAGAAGGGGGTGGTAATGCACCAATAAGATGGATGCCAACCACCGTTAAAAAAGAGGAAGAAGAAGTTCTCATCAGGCACAGGCAGTATTTAGGGCACCTGTCGAGCTCTGGTTGCTTCCAGGCAGACCCTCTTGCCAGGGGGCGCTTGAATCGTCCATTGAGTCGCTTTTTAGTTCTGGGATGTTTTTTTGGTCTTATCGATGACATATGGATACTAACATTATAACTGTTTTTTGGTAAAAAGAAATCCGAAATCGGCCCCCGTCATATAAGTACAAACATGAGAGAGGACTCTCTATAAAATGATTTTATGAAACGCCACAGTCCTTTAAACATAGGTAACTTGTGATTGTTCTGCTTTTAGAAGCGATGAAAAAAGTAACAGGTACCACGTGACAAGGTTGACACTGATGAGGCGGCAACATAGAGGTCGGAAATAACATCACGTTGACAATAAATAGAACATAAACATTACAAAATAAAACTTAATTGTTTAGTCCAGTTGTTTCTGACCAGTTATTTACAACTGTCTGTCCACAAATTTCCTCTCTTATTTCAGTAATTTATTTCATGCCGACTGCAATTCTACCCACTTTTATTTCCTTGTACTTTACAAGATAACACAACAAAACTATTTTGTCAAAAAAAAAAAAAAAACGGATAATAATAATTTAGACGACAAATACACAAATGTGAATGTAAATTAAACAAGTTACAAAAGAAACCGAAAGCTATGTTTTCACACCGGCAAAATTCGGGGCAGCCCTCTCACGCTTCAGACATGGCGACGCAGATGGCGGTAAATTCAGGTATTCATTTATATATTCTATTTTATAAACATACTTCATATTTTTCTACAGAATAGAGTATTGACGAATGCACTGAGCATTAAAAAAAATGTAATTCAGCAGATTTAAAGTACAAATACTCCGTCAGCTCTCCACGTTTCCTTCATTAGTAAAAATGCTTAAAGTGTAGCTAACGTTATATGCGTCACACTAAATTCTTTATTATCTATCCACAATATTGCTATTATTAATATTATTATTATTATTAGTAGTAGTATATAAAATGTTACGACTATAATTTTGGTGTGACTAAACAGAGCAGTTTATTTGAAACATAAATGTCTCTAAAGACTACTTTTGAAGACGCTCTTTACTGGTAAATAAAAAGGTTTGTACAATTGGCCAAGATTATGTCTCATTAAGTTTTAAAAGTGCATTTAAAATGAAGTCTTAGGTGGTTTTATTATATGTTTACTTAAACATGAGTCTTTTTTTAATCCACTTTCAGTCATAGGTGGACTGTTCAATAATGTTTTATGTGTGTTAACGGTCATGCTATAATAATCAGTCGCTACTTTTTATGGAAAATCAACTCAAAAAAGTCCCACTAAAGACATTTTGTGACCAATTGTTTATTACAAATTAAACATGATTTACCAATTCAGATAATACACAATGTAGCTTTTAAACAGCCCACCACAATACAGAAACAATGTATTATATTAATATTTTGTGACGTATTGTGAATCTGTTTGCAGGAGCCAGCCTGTGGGGCCCGCTGAAGGAGCTCTGGGAAGCTGTGGAGGGGGCCATATGGAGACGACAGCCAGAGAGTGTTCATCTTTTAGATCTGCAGTTGAAGAAACACAAACCTTCCTTCCTCACCCTCTTCAAAAACCCAGTAGGTTTTACTTTCTGTAGATTCAAAACAATACATGTGGAAAACTGTGATTAAGTTTGATGTATTGTAAAATGGATAAGAGTTTCAAAATTCATTCTTTGTTGTAAAATACAATTATTTTTTTTGCAAAACAGATGAAGAGTGCAGAACAGCGAGAGAAGGTACGGAAAGCCAGCACAGAAGGCATTGCTATTCAGGGCCAGCAAGGAGTACGACTGCTTCCTGAGGAGCTTATCTCAGAAGCCTTCATCCTTAGTGACCTTTTTGACCTGGGAGAACTAGCTGCCCTTGAACTGCTGTTGGCAGGTACACACACAGCTCATACACATTTAGTATTACTGAACTGCACTTTGCTTATACTGTATCACTGCAGTGAATTTGCTATACAATGATGTGATCTTTATGTGTATTTTTAGGAGAGCACCAGCAGCCTCATTTTCCCGGCCTGACTCGAGGCCTGGTAGCTGTGCTCCTTTACTGGGATGGAAAACGTTGTGTGGCAAACTCCCTTCGCTCACTTATCCAGTCCAGACATGGCAAGACTTTCACGCTTGACTTGAGGTTTGTTGCTTTACAACAGGATATAGCTTCTTTCCTTTTTAGGAAACAGTTTATCCAAGAGGTTGACCACCTTTATCAAGGCATGTAAAAAGTTAAAGTGATGTAAAAACATCTAAAAGGTTAAAATTAAACAATATTTTGAGTTATTATCTTAGGTTTGTTGATTTAAAAAAAACAAAAAAAGTAATTCTTTGGTGTTGTCATGTCGTGTCTTTTCTTGTAGTCCTGAACTGGTGAATCTCACTACACGGTTCACGGATGAGCTGATGGCTCAGGGTTTGACCAAACAAATCCTGAACTTGGTCTCAGATATCAGTGTGACTCGTGAGTTTGAGAGGCTTCAGAAAGAGCGGGGTCTTGGCAATGAGAAACACAGAAAAGAGGTAAAGCATCCTGTGCAAATTGATGATAATTACATGTGAACATTAAGTAAGCGGCCAATTTAAAGTAAATATTATTCACATGGTACAGGTATCTGACCTCATCAAAGAGTGCCGACAGTCACTAGCCGAGTGTTTGTTTGCATGGACATGCCAGTCACCTCTAAGCAAAGAGGACACCCTGACCCTCATCGGTCACTTGGAGACGGTGACCGCTGAAGCTGATGGCTCATTGGATAGCGTTAACCTTGCTTTAGTCATGGCATTGCTTTATTGCCTGGATGTAAGTTTTCTGGAGCAAGGAACAGAGGATAGAGAAGGTATTCATGCTTTATTGTGATCATCTTTGGTAGCTATAAATGCTCATTATGATCCACACACATACAAGTATGATTAATTAAAAATATAGTTGTTTTTTTCCTAGTAGAGTAGAAAATACTGTGTTTTCACAAACCTGTTTTTTGTGTGTTCATTAGACTTGCTCCAGGCCTTGCCTCTACTGACGGAGAAGCAGTATGTGGCAGCGGTGCACAGTCGGTTGGTGGAGGGTCAGGCCTGGAAGCTTCCTGGATTGCAGGCAGTGGTGCAGCTGGCCTGGGCTCTGTCTCTGAGAGCCGTGTCACAGCTTCCGCAGGGCGCAGGTATCACGCCATTCATTGCTCAGGCTATTGTTCAGTTCAGAGTCAATTTTACTTAAGCTCTCATGACACGTCATAGTCATACATCCTACATCACGTGTCTTTTTGCATGGTCTCGATCTACAGTACAATAGTTTGTTATAGTAGATGCAATTAGCAGCTAATCCCTGAAAATGGATGAAGTCACATTTTGACTTTATTGGCTAATATACTCTCTGCTACTTTGTTCAATTTCTTTTCAGCTCTAGTGGAGTTCACCGAGGCAGATGAGGCCCTGGCAGACCAGGCGCTGTTGGGAAGTGTCTTCCTCTTCCTGACAGAGGGCATCCTAGGAAGCGATGGCTTCAGCCAAGAAGAATTCTACACCCGCCGACTGCATTCCCTCATTACAGATTTCCTGGCTCTCATGCCAATGAAGGTGTGAGGAGAAATGCTTTTATTCAGGATTCAAGCAAAGAAAGTTCAAAAGAACAGCATTTATTTGAAATAGAAATTCTTTGTAACATTATAAATGACTTTACTCTCACTTTTGGTTGATTAAATTAATTCTTATTTCTCTGTAAAAAGAAAAAGAAAAAAGGCTAATGTTAATGAGTGTGTATGGAGATAAGTGAAGAGTGTTATTTGCAGGTGAAGCAGTTGCGTAACCGTGCAGATGAAGATGCTCGCCTGATCCACATGGCTCTGCAGATGGGCAGCGAGCCGCCATCATCTCTACGCAAGGACCTGGACCACCTCATGATACTTGTGAGCATCCCTTTATCACATAGTACATCCATATAGAATTCTTCATCACTGAAAATCTCTGTAAAGCCAGGAAATGGCTTGCATCATCACATACTATTGCTAAAATTGTATTCATATTATTTTAATAGCTAACAGCATTTTCATTCAACAGCACCTTTTTAACTGTTTTTGTTGTTTCAGATTGGAGAGTTTTACAGTAAAGATCCATTTGAACTTGAGCTGGCCCTGGAGTTCTGGTGTCCATCAGAGTCTCTTCAACACACTTCACTCACCGGATCTTTTCTCGGAGTACCTCTCCAAAGACCCCCTCACAAACAGGTGTGAGAAGAAACCTCATTCTTGCTAAACCTTACTAAAAATATTTTTATAAAAAAAGTGCTCGTCCTACAAAATATTCTTACTAAAAATATTTAAGGGTGATGTTAAATAGTAAAATTAACAATGTGGATGTGTGTGCATTTAACTCCACGGTGTATTATTCATCACCACTGTTTTGAATAAAGTGTCAAATCTTATGTGTGTTACCTCAGGTGGTTCTCTCTAAGTTTGTGCGTCAGATGGGTGATCTGCTCCCTGCTACTCTCTACATCCCTTACTTGCGCATGCTGAAAGGGCTTGCTAATGGTCCTCAGTGTTCCCACTACTGCTTTAGTCTGCTTAAAACCAATGGAGCTCCACACGGTAACTGCACCCTCAGATCTTAAAAGAGAATGCTGTGGTGAGAGTCACGTGCACTTATCATATAAGTTTGTTCATATGGCTGTTTTAGGAGAGAACCGACAGGCTGGAGTGTCGGGCAGTGTTGTGTCATGGGAGCACTTTTTCCATTCTCTCATGCTCTACCATGAGAACCTGCGACGAGACGTGCCCAGTGTCGACAGCATGCAGTACCGCCACCCACCCATGAGAGGGATCACTCAGAGAGAGCTAGAAGGCCTCACAGCGTTCCTCCAGCTGCTCACCACTATCATCACCTGGGTATAGAACACATACATCACAATATAATGACTGATTGAACCGTTTCAGTTCTAAATTGAAATGTTGTGTAAAATAAGTCTTTTAATTTCAGAAAAGAAGCATTTCTTGCAACTTTATTGTAATATTATATTGGCTATCATTCACCCTCTCACTCACCTTTCTAGATATAGACCAGTTGATGTATAATGTTTTGACTAAGTATTATTTGTTGCATACCTCTTTCTGATGGTGTCACCATCTGAAGCATGAAAATTATCGGCCCGTTTCACTTTCATTAAAAAGAACATTGAAATTGAAATATTTCGAAATGAATTAACATTAAATCTAATTAATTATGAATCGAACTTTTGAATCATAATCAAATAAGGATGAAATTGCTCTCAATATCAGTGTTCAAATATGTCCTTATATTTTTCAGA
Organism: Carassius gibelio; assembly: GCF_023724105.1. Taxonomy (NCBI): domain Eukaryota; kingdom Metazoa; phylum Chordata; class Actinopteri; order Cypriniformes; family Cyprinidae; genus Carassius; species Carassius gibelio. The sequence continues at coordinate 5,994,286 of NC_068413.1, read as the reverse complement.
GTGAGAATGCACGTCTGGCTCTTTGTGAACACCCTCAGTGGACGCCTGTGGTGGTGATGCTGGGATTGCTGCAGTGCAGCGTTCAGCCTGTGCTGAAAGCTCAAATCTTGCATGCTCTTGCTGCCTTTGGCAAATCACCTGAGATCGCTGCCTCCCTCTGGCAATCCCTGGAGTACACACAGGTTGACTAAAACTTCATCCCATAATGACAAACTGACCTACAATAGAAGAATAAATGTTTACATTTAATTATCTGAACTAACTTCAACAGAAACAGTGTGGATTTTCCACTTATGTGCATTTCATGTGCAGTTCACTTTAATTATTGTCTTATTGATCATTGTTGTATTTTTCCTCTCAGATCCTGCAGACAGTGAAAGTCCCTGGACAGAGACAGGCTGCTGGAATTGAGGTTAACTGTGTTTCTTGATCCCCTTAAATTGTTTTCTTATATAGAGAATATATGCACTAATTTTAACTTTGCACAAATTAATTTTTCTCGTTAACAGGTGGAGCTGAATGAGATTGAATCGAGCTGTGAGGAGTATCCTCTCACAAGGGCATTTTGTCATCTGATCAGTACTCTGGTGGAGAGTGCACTTCCAGTGAATCTTGGAGCAGGACTGCGTGCACCGGGCTTTCAGCCTTATCTTGACTTCCTGCGTGACTCTGTGTTTCTGGCCTTCCCCACACGTGCCTACCGGCGGCCAGCAGAAAAGGTTTCCTGCAGCGTGTTAGACTTAAACGTGTCTTATCTCAGTCTCGACTCCATTTATGGTTGTGTATCTTTACTGACTGATTTTATTTTACTCTTTGTAGTGGGAGGTTGCCGAGGCAGTGCTAGAGGTGTTTCACAAACTTCTGAGAGTATATGAGCCCCAGCCAGCTGACTTCCTGCAAGAAATGGTGGAACTTCAGGGAGAGCAAATGCCAGCCCATAAGCCCCCGGGACACAGTCTGATGTTCCACCTGCTGAATGACTCGCCCACCCTGTCTCTGTGCCTCAGCCTGCTGGAGGAGGGCGCTTGCCAGCTAGACACCTACGCCCCTTTTCCTGGTCAGTATGAGAGGCCTGCTTCATATTTTTTATATCCTGTTTAATTTGTTATTGAATCTTTTAAAACAACTCATTAAAATTCTTTAAAACAGTGTATAATGCTAAATGGATAAGTTATTAGGGATACATTTAAATTGTGGCAGATACCGATAAGCTGATAAGCTGTGCTATTTTGAATAAAAAGATGAGAGCGAAACGCTCTAAAAATATTATTACAACATTAAAATAATTTAACATTTGACACGTATTACATATAATTTATAATGTGAAAATTGATGATTATTTTAAAGGTGTCATAGGATATTGCTAAAAAGAACATTATTTTGTGTATTTGGTGTAATGAAATGTGTAATGCGGTTAAAGGTAAAACATTTTTTTCCTAATAATATACATTATTGTTGCTCCTTTATGCCCCGCCTTCTGAAACGCGTTGATTTTTACAAAGCTCATCGTTCTGAAAAGCAAGGTGTGCACTGATTGGCCAGTGCACTGTGATTGGCTGGATTCTTAAAGCGTGTGACGGAAATGTTATGACCCTTACTTTACTGTAATGCCGTCTCCCAGCACGATGAGACAAAACCAATAAAACCCATAAAAAACGAGGCGTTAGTTGCATCAAGTGGGGACATGATTACTGATTATAATTTCTTATACTGTCTTTTTAAGTGTTACGTTGCATATTGGGCTGAGTAAACAAAACCATGTCTGCATTTGTGATCAAAGAAACGACAAACAACAAGCTTTACTCTACATTGCTCATAACTCGCATTTGAATCATCAGTGGCAAATGCTTTAATTATGAAAACATGCTTACAGGCTTTGAGTCAGAAGCACAAGACTGTCCTTGCAAAGTTGTGACTGCCCCACTTTATAGAGACTGCCTTTGTGCCACATTGTAGGCTACTGGTTCAGGAAACATTCCTCCATAAAAAGGGCATCCACATCCACGGTGCATCTGTGCATTAGTGTTTTTACTCTGAACAAATAAATGCAGCCCTGATAAGCATTAGAGACTTCTTTCAGAAATATTAAACATTTGAATGGTAGTGTATGTATTTATAATTGTTTGACATTTATATTTGGCTTTAAAATTAATGTAATTAACTTTTTATTATTTAGTTATTAACTTTAAACTATTTTTAATTTTTTTGTGAATTGAGACTAAATGCTGAATGAAAACTGGATATGAATCAGTTTGTGTATTTGTTGATTACATTATGCTGGTGCTGTTGTTGTAGGTAAAAAGCAGTTGGAGTCGGCAGTGCTACACTGCCTGTGTTTGTTGGAGCTGGCTCTGCAGAAGGAAGTGACATTTATGGATCTGCTGAGAGAAAGTCAGACATCGCTAATTGTCTCTCCTGTGGAACAGCTCCTGCAGGGTGTCAGTGCTCGGAGCAGACAGGCTGATCACATCACCAACATCGCCAGGTCTCCTCCTTACTTATACATATCTGACACATATTGTTCTCGGGCAGTGGAATTAATCAAAATTCAGTTTCGATTTTGATTTCGGCCTCCAACGATTATGAAAATCCAGTAAAACGATTATTGCGCCCCATTCCGCCCTCTTTCATGCGGTGCTCTTTTGTTCCTCCCTAAAAGCCCAATTTCACGTGGAAATCAGTAAAATCATGTAACAAGAGTTTTGCAAAATGGGACATGCTAGTTTTAAGTTGATTAGATTTATGTTTTTAAAAGCGTGAAAGAGAACTTGTGCTTCCTTGGGAAGATTAATGTTACTGTGCATGCACAGAGACAGAACACAACACGGACATGTAAAGTCATCTTTTAATGCCTAAACGGTCAACTACACAATAAATTAATGTAAAGTGTTGGGAATGAACAGTACACAATGTGTAACAGTACACTGGATGCGTGCAGCTCTTAAAGTGATAGTGGGGTATATTCCTGCTGCTTAATATTTATCAAACAAGAAAAGACACATTCAAAATCACTCCTTGCTCTTGATGGAGTTTTGTAGATTTAATAAGAAACCTAGGAAGTTTAATTCTTACGGTGAAGACTATACAGTTTTGTCTTACATTATATATTTAATTTCTCTATTAGGCTGTTAACTGAATACTTTAGACGTGCATTAAAAAAACTTAAAGCACAGTTTGTTTAATTTGTATATATTTTTTTTATTCTATTGTATTATTATTATTTTAATTTTTTGTATTACTGGCATTGGTTTCCTATGCTTTTTTATTACTGGCAGCTTAATTGTTTTAATTTTGAGGACCTTTTTGTTGTTGTTTTTTAGATGTCATAGCAACCTTATTTACAGAATATATATATTTTTATATATATCACTATCTTTAAATAAATCTTTCGTATAAAGGTTTGGTCATATAACCCACTAATAATCATTTGAAATAATTGTGAATAGTTTTGACCAAAAAAAAAAATCATGATTATGATTTGTCATAATCGAGCAGCCCTATGTTGTTCCCAGCTAAATGACCCCCCAAAAAATCATGTCTGGAATGCTTTAATCTGTGTTTGATTAAGCAATACATGGACTGATTTAAAGTTTTTGTTCTTTACAGGTACCTGTACCACAGCAGCTCGAACCCTGATGCTGCTTTCCAGAGTGCCAAGATTCTGCGCCGTATCGCACGCTACCCAAACATCCAGGCCAGACTGGTTGGAGACTTCACACATGATCAGGTAAGAGACCTCACATTGTCTATTTGTAATGCAATTAATTGGGGTCACTTTAAATATGACAAAACTGTTTTGTAATGAGCAGGCGGTGAGTAAGAAGTTGATGGCTGGTTTTGTGGAGTGTCTGGACAGTGAGGAAGCTCAGGAGGGAGTAGCCGCAGATGGTGAGTCCTTATCCTGAAAAAAGCCAAATTTCATCTATAAATGGTTTAAAGCAGCATTTAAGAACCTTTTTTTTTTTCTCTTTTTTTTCAGACTCAGACCCTGAAAAACGGGTGGCCAGGATTCATCATGAAACCAAGATCCACATCCTAAACCTTCTGATCACCTCTCTGGAGCTAAATAGCCCCAATCTGGGCTTGTATCTGCTGGGCTATGAAGTGAAGAAGCCAGTTTCCTCCACTAACCTGCAGGACCCAGGTTAGATCTCAACTTGACTCAAAATCAGATTTAGGACTCTTATGTGTACCATGCTATGCCTGAAACAGTTTGGTCTTGTGACTACATTCAATAAGGTGTTCTTGGCTGTCCACGGAGCTGCCTGCATGCGATCCTCAGTCTGCTCCAGAGGGGCAGTGAGTGGCGCACTGGACCTGTGCTCACCAAACAGGCCCCTCAGCTAGCTGAACTCTGCTACCAGGTACACGTTGTTTAGCTAACTTACATTCAGATGTCCTGATGCCCATTGTGCCGTTATAAAATATCTATTTTGTGTCTCTGTGTTTGTTTGTGTACGTAACAGGTTATCTATCAGCTGTGTGCCTGTCCTGACACTTCTGGGCCCACCATGCGTTACCTCAGGACCAGTCAGGACTTCCTGTTCTCCCATCTGCAGCACCTGCCTTTCATTCTACCAAGTATGCTGCCTGTCTGTGCTCTTTATTTTGCATTTGACTGACTAGTCTGTCCATGACATCTTGTGGGAGATATTTCTGAAGCTGCAGATCGGAATATTAGAAAGAACAGTGACACTGAAGAGTGATGGCTGCTGGAAATTCAGCTTTGCCGTTACAGGAATTAATGCATTTTAAAATATATTAAAATGGAAAACATTTATTTTAATGAAGTGTTTGTTGGTAAATTGTCTTTTCCAGTGGCGCAGATGGTAAAGGGTGTATTGTTCTCGTTTTGACATGATCGACCCGGGTTCGAATCTGCCTTTTAGCAAACTTCTTTTCTCCATTTTTTAAATTTCAAATCACATCAGAAAAGCATTTATTTCAATAAAAATCTAAGAAATTATTAAAAAGTTGAAAAAAGGTTTGGGTGTAGGGAGGGCTTTATTGTCCCTAATAAGTTGGCATCCATTTAATAATTAGAATTGAAATTTAATAACACTTAAGTTAAGTTAGTTTACACTGAATATTGCATACTGTTTTATAATATACAATACTGGGGTGCAGATAATTGCCACTCTTTGCAATAAGTAGTTTAAATATCAGAAAATCATGCTACTTTAACAGTGAAAAAACAATCTATTGCAATTTGCACTGTGTAACTAGCCTCCATCTCTATTTAAACTTAGTGCAAGTAGCTGCTTTTGCCTTTTAAATTGTACTTACATTTCACAATATTAAGGTTTCCCCTGTATTTTTGACCAAATAAATGCAGCCTTGATGAACATAAGAATAAGAATAATCTCTGTGTAATATCCATTTTGAACAAGTTATTTATTAGCAATTTGATATTGTTGACAATAAATCAGCCACTCAGATTATGGATTTAGTCTGCCATCCTGACACCATTTTTATCTTTCATCTGATTTGCAACTCACTAATCATAATTTCACATACTATTTAGAAAGGAGAGCATGCAAATTAGTATCCCTCTGATTGATTCTGTCTTTATGTCCCACAGAGAATGAGATTGCTGCTCTGTCTCAGATGTCCTGGCTGATGAAGACTGCAGCCATTGAGCTCAGAGTGACCTCACTGAACCGCCAGCGCTCTCACACACAGAGACTGCTCAACCTCCTCCTGGATGACCAGCCACACACATTACATGCAGGTAATTCATACAGTACACCCAAAGTTCCTCTCGATGACCAGCCACACTGAAGTAAACGCAATTGAATCTGTCTTGTAGCAGATGGAGAGACAGGCATGGAAGAGGAGAGTAGATCAGTCAGTGGTTTCCTGCATTTTGGCACCGTCTCCAAAGGTAAGAGAAAGTCTGGTTATCTTCTAGTTTGTTCAGACCCTTTAGAAAGGAAGTAGCGTTCTGATTTTGAACATAATTAGTTAATCATCCGTTGCTCTTTTAGTACGCAGGAGGCTTCTGAGTGTTTTGGATGCCATAGACTTCAGTCAGGAGGCCCCGGAGCTTCTGCAGCTGGACTTCTTTGAGCGTGCTCAGATTGAACAGGTCATCACCAACTGTGAACACGTCAATGAGCAGGGACACACGGTCTGCAACGTCAAGGTATGTGAATGGCTCACTGATCTCCTGCTGGCATTATACCTCATACTGTTGTTTGTTTATTATAAGAATATACAGTTAATTTTTTCATTTTTTCATCATGTTTTTAGTTGCTCCATCGAGTTTTAGTTGCAGAGATCAATGCACTGCAGGGCATGGCCGCCATTGGGCAAAGACCACTGCTGTTGGAGGTTAGTGTGTTTCTGTTAATTGCAGGCAAGCATTCAAATTATTATTATTATTATTATTTATTTATTTTTTTTCATGGTGCTGATTTTTTTTTATTCTGTGTGTGTGTGTATATATATATATATAAGTGCTGGGAAACGATTATATTTTTTAATTGTGAATAATCACATTATTGTCTGCGATGAATCGCATTATGCACAAAACTAATAAACTAACTAATTCATTCAAAAGTAGTGTATTGTGCACTTTTTTCATTTAAAAGTAGGCCTACTGCTATATGAACAAAAGTGTAATAACATTTGGTTTGCAAACACTTTAAACAAATAAGGTGCTTTTTACAGCAGTGTTCCTTTTACATAGTAGCTGTTAAAATATTTATTATAACCTAAATCTCTTCTCAACTTCTCAAATCTCACAATTAAATGAAATATAAAACAAGCCATTTGTCACTGCCAGGGCAATATCATTTTTTATATAGAAAATATTTTATAATTTGTTATAGAAAAACAAGTTATGCTCAGGGTTCAGAGCATCGATCATAACATTATAACAGACACCTTTCTATTAGAGACCTGTACGATAACGGCATCCATCGCAGCAGAGTTCTGCGTGGGACAACACTTGATGTGAGGGTAGAGACTTGTGTACACTGGATGCTGGAGGATAATTAGGATGTACTATGTACATATGTCTGTATGCATGTATATATATATATATATATATATATATGTATGTATGTATGTATGTATGTATATATATATATATATATATACATACATACATATATATATATATATATATATATATATATATATATATATATATATATATATATATATATATATATACATACATATATATATATATATATATATATATATATATATATATACGCGCTAATATTCATAAATGGGTTTCCTGGTGCTGATGGTTTCTTTTTTTTATATATATCAGGAGGTGAACTCAATCCTGCAGCAGGTGGTGGAGAGGAACCGCGTGCGCTGTAGTCTCAGTGCCAAGCGTCATGCTCTGCAGAGCTGGAGGAGTCTGGTGGAGACCATCCTCACGGCCTGTCCTTCAGAGCTCATCCCAGCCGACCAGCGGCAGCTGATCATCAGAGACCTGCTGCTGGATCTGCACGACAAGGTAGGAAAACTAATGAGGAGGACGATACTTTTAAACGAGGAACAGCATGTGACTTGGTTCTCTCTTTCCTCTAGGTGTTATCAGAAGATGCTGCTGGTGAATTGATGCCAATTGTAGCTGGGGCGGTCTTCACATTAACAGCCCAACTCAGCCAATCGGTGCTGTCTGAGCAGCAGGGGGCGGCGCCACAGGGTGGCTCTGGATCAGGATTTGCTTCAATCGCTAACTCCGCCCTCCACCTCATCCTAAGGAAGCTACTGGATTTTATCTTGTGCACAGGTTAGAAGGGTTGTTTTTTCAGGGTTGACTAATCAGCTAACCTGGGTAAATGAATTCCACCTTGTTAGAGGTTAAATGGTTAAACTACTTGTTTTACTCTCTGGTGTTTGTTTACATCCAGGCGGAGGTTTCCAGCGTCTGCGGGCTCACCTTTATGGCGCTCTGCTCTACTACCTGCAAATTGCCCAGAAACCTGAGGAGCCAGAGACACTCCAGACAGGTATAAAACATGGAAATGACAAAGCAAAGGCAAAATTGTATTTTATTCACACATACATACATTCCAAGACTGCATTTTTGGAATTTTAAGCCTTCATTTTGCAATCTAATTTTAGAAAGGTTTGGTAAATTTGCTCATACCTTTCATGGATATATCCTAGAATGTACTATTTGATTGCATATAATATTTAGGATTAAGATGCATATAGTAAATATCTAATACACATTTTATATAGATGTATTTTATTTACATATAAAATTAAAAGTGCAGATATATTTCATAGCTGTATCCCAGAATACATTAGAATACTTCACTAATTTGAGTGAATATTTTATAATTTAATATATGTATACATTCAGGTATTGTATAATTTATAACTCTATTTATTAATTTATATTTAAGTTTCAAAATACTAAGTCTTTATTTTTTATTTTTTTATTTTTTATTATTTTTGGAGATTTTAGAGTCTTATGTTATTCTTGTAAGGAGTGATCATTCACAACATATCCATCTGCCTATGAAATGCATGTAGGCTTTAAACACTGTTCATGATTAAATTATAATCTATATTAACATATAAAAATATGCAAATATTATAATACTGAATTTACAGGTACCTCCATGTGGGAGCGTTTGACTGCCCCTGAAGATTGTTTCTCCAAGCTGCAGAGAGAGAACCTGGCCATCATCGAGAGCTACGGCACCGCTCTCATGGAGGTGGTGTGCAGAGACGCTTGTGACGGTCATGAGATTGGCAGGGTAGGAGCAAACAATTCAACAGCATCTTACTGAGCTATTGTGAAATTAGATAATGAATTGAGGGCATGGTCTTTTTCCAGATGCTGGCTCTGGCCGTGTTGGACCGGGTGTTGTCTATAGACAGACAGTGCCAGTGGCTGGTGTACCTGTGTAACAGCGGGTACCTGCGTGTGCTGGTTGAGAGCTTGAAACAGGACGATGCTGCCCTGCAAACTCTGCTCACACCTCAGCCTCCACTGCTCAAACCACTCTACATCTATGAGTCCAAAATGGCATTGCTGACCCGTGTGGCTAAGACAGCACAAGGTGCGATGGAGCTCCTGCGCTGCGGGCTGGTCGGTCAGCTGGTGGAGTGTCAGGTGTTTCACATGCTCCCTCAAAATGATGCACTCAGGTCTGTAATCTAGACACTAAATATAGATGAAGTAGTATGTCTCTCACTGTCATGTCATCTCACTCTCCGTATCTCTCTCTTCCAGAGTGTTTGGGCAGAGAGATCCATCAGGGTTTATTCCTAGTCCTCTCGAGCGATACAGACAGATCCTGCTGCCTACTCTCAGACTGATGCAGGTCATCTTGACCTCCACCACCACACAGCACCAGCAGGGGGCGGCACAGGTACAAACATCCATACGATGTTTCCTTCCAAATTCACAAATCTGCTATATACTAAACGAGCTAGTTATGAGGAAAGTACATATTTGAATGTAGGGCTACATCTTACTGCATGCTTAAGTATGTCAGTATCGGGACATAAGTAAAGAAAGTTCATTTACACTATTGTTTAGAAGTTTTGGGGTCAGCAGAATGTTGTGTTTGATTTGTAGGTGCTGCAGTGGCTCATCGTTCACTCTGATGTCATCCAGTCCATCCTGCATGATCCGGACATGAGTATGGGTGCTCTGCAGGAGCTCTCTCTCCTCACTGCCATCATCAGCAAGACCGCACTGCCAGGTACAGACACACCGCAGCTGCTCAGATGCTTTAGACACTGATGACTAATGCCGTGGATCTCCATTCTTGTATGTTAAGGAGCTCTGGAGATGGGACAGGAAATCAACAGTGCCGCCCTTATGGAATTACAGGGACACATCGGAAGATTCCAGGTAAAATAAAGAAAAAAAAAAGGCTTTAAAAGCTGATTTTTAAAAAGGAGGAAAGAATGGTTATGTGACCGTAAAAGGTTAAATGCAAGACCTACAGTTAATTATGATGACATCAGTACTGTTGATTGCAGTTTAAAAGCTGTTATTTTGTAAATACAAGTTAATGTGTGAAGTTTACAAAATGAGCCTTCTCCCTGCTTCAGCGCCAGGCGTTGTCTCTGCTGGTGCGGCTGGTGGGAACCGATCGCGCTCGCTACCTGAAGCAGATCGAGGAGACCGTCTCTCCTGGTGACCTGGCAGAAAAGAGAGAGGAAATGGAGGTTGCCATGCAACAGGTGGAAAACCACTTTTACAATCTGCTTGACAAATGCAATAATGTGTTCTAAAGTTAAACATTACATAAACATTATTCTTTGAAAATATATATTAAATATTGAATAAATGTTAAAGAATATTCAAAAAGCTCAGCTGGTTGCATAGACATCATTTGTCATTTTCTTTTAGTTTGACTTGAAGAACTGAATTCATTAAAACCGAAATAGATTAATAAGAACTATAGGCATATTTAAAAACTACTAAAACTGACAAATACATTTTACCTTGAAATTACAATGAAAATCAATATTAATATAAAATTATTTCCAAATATAAAATAAAAACTCTTATAATATATTGGTAATGATAAAATAACATGTTTAAAATGGGTTGATATATTTGATCTCTGGTCATATTACTCTAATATTCGGTCAACGGGATGGTAAAAGAGCCTAAGGTTGAAAATCTAAGTGCCCTTCATACAGTATGGTTTTCTGTAAAAGTCTGTCAAGCCGTGCAGACTGGCAATGATTTTTTGCAACTGCTGTCAACTCCACTAGACTTGAAATCATAGCACAAATCTGGGTAAAAATGTAAAAATTCTCACAATTAAAAAAAAACATTTAACCATGACTTTTGCCTCTATAAACTCCTAAATTACTGCTTATTAATAGTTACTAAGGTAGTTGTTTAGTTTAGGTATTGGCTCAGATCATGTATGTTGAATATGGCCATGCAGAATATCTGTATATGAGTAATAATAAACAACCAATATATAAAAAACAGGCATGCTAATAAGCAACTAGTTAACAGTGAGAACTGGTACCTAAACTAAAGTGTTACCACCAGTAGTTTATTTCAGCCTTGTTTCACTGATATATGCGTCATGTGGTTTCTCAGATTTGTGCCAATATTATGGAGTACTGCCAGACGCTACTGCTGCAGAGCTCCGCTGAAGCCCAGTTCAGTCTCTGCCTGTTCAGCCCGTCAGCAAGTGAACCAGCAGGTCAGTCTTTGTGATCGTCTAACGCATGTCTCTGTCTGGCCTCTGTATGTAACTCTGTGTGTGATCATGTTGTATCAGATGTGGCCATTCCCTCTGCGCGGGTGCCCAGTCTGGGGTTGGTCCTGCTGCTGCTGAAGAACAGCGCCACTGACTTCTTCCGATATCATGACAGCCACAGACAGAGCCTGAACAAGCTGGAGCGAGTGGAGCAGCTTCCCCCCGAGGAACTGAAGGAGGTATATCTGCCAACACAAACACGTTGCAATAGTACTGCCTAAAATGTGTTTGTTTGATTCTAATGTTCTAATGTGGGATATTTGGTGTATGTTTTTATGTGCAAAGCTGTGCCAGGGTCTGGTGTCCGGTTCTGGTGGAGTGGAAAAGATCCCATCAGTGCAGAGAAACGTGCTTGCCAAGCGCCGACTCGTCCAGCTGGTCAACAACCGAGCCAAGCTTCTTGCCCTCTGCTCCTGTATCCTAACACATAGACTCTTTGAGAAATCAATTTCATTTTTTGAGAATTACAATCTGAATGCTGGAAAGAAACGGTTGCGTGTTTTTCTTGACGTTTCTCTGAAGATATCATTGAGACATGCTTGTTTGTGATTTGGCGCCACCTGGAGTTCTACTTGCTGTACTGCACTCCCACTGACCCCAAAGACTCTCTTCTGACGGGTTACAGAGGTCAGCCGTCTCTCTTCTAGTCTTCTTCAAAGTTTTGGGTTGTTTTGCATGAGAGACTCATTTATTGCTTTGTGTAGACCCTAGTGGCAGCAGAGGATTGAGTGTGTCAAGAGTGAGCCGACAAGATCTTGAACAGGTACTTTTTCTTTTTTTGTTTTGCTTCATAATCTTTTTTTTCCCACACTTCAGTCATATTGCTGATTGTTTGGGGATTTAATAAATGGTGTTCTTTTGAACATTCTATTTAAACAAAATCCTGAAAAAATTATCATGGTTTCCCCCCAAAAAAATCAGCAGCACATTTATTAGATTGATTTCTGAAGGATCATGTGACATTAAAGGCTGGAGTAATAGCTCTGCCATCACAGGAATAAATTACAATTTTAAAATGTATTTAAATAGAAAAGGAAGAAAGAACTATTTTTTTTTTAAGTCTTGTTTTGACACTTGTCTGTCTGTGTGTGTGTGTGTGTAGTTGCAGAGTGACGTGGCAAACAGCTTCAACGAGCCGTTACAGAGGAAGCTGCTGGAGGTGGAGGGTCTGTATAGCAAAACCTGCTCCCGTCACACCTTTATCCAAGCCCTGACACGCCGGATCCGTGGCCTAGTGCATCACGCCAAAGGCTGAACACTTACATACATGTAAATTCCCTCAACTAGTGCTAAACATTACTCTTGAATTAGGTGGCAAATAATTGCTTTTTTGCAGTTTTGAATACGATCAGTCAACACATGAAATGTTCTTGCTCTGAAGATCTCTGTATTGGATTTCTGCTCTTTTCTAATCTGGTAAATAAATGGCTTTCTAAACGGATGATGGTTGTTTCTGTGATTTTGTTTTTTATTTTTATCAAAATGCTAAGTACAGTTGCTTGAGCAAATAAAGCAGTTTTGTTTCTGGTGATTTGTAGAGTGAAGAACAGAGGCACAAAACCATTGCAGAATAATCTTGTTTTATTTTACAAGGTACGCTTTATGAAAACAGTAAAGTGCGTAATTTTCAGTTTCATTTGTATGTATAAAACAGGGTCTGTCTCAGTTTTGAGAGCTGATGTAGCTTTACTGTGTAAGGGATTGTGGGAGTGAGAACCAGCAGAATACATTCAGATCGCATGGTAAGGATTGTTTCAAATGGCAACAATAAGCACACATCCATGTTTTAATACAGAAACTCACTTTTAATATACCAACCTAGTTGCTTTCATAGTTTACCTTTAAAAATGTGTGCAGAACTACAAATGTCATAGGCACGTCCCATTCAGAAAATATGGTCACTGAAATCAACAACTGGTTGACGGAGACAAAAATATGACTACAGTTCACAGCCGAGATATGTTTCAAGGTCAAGTAGCTTTTGAATTGTTCATAGTTACCACATGACAGTTTCTCAGACACATCGATCCAAATAGTAGTTTGTTTTCAAATGAAAATTCAGCTTAAAATGATTGAGTGTGAAAGAAGGCCTGTAATTCACGACGTTGATGTGATGAAAGTGAAGCCAAATTCATTTCCAGTAATGCGAAGGATACGCAGATGTTAGTGTGAATGAAATTCATGCTTATTTCTTAAATACAAAGGGATGAATAAATGGTTGGCTCTAAACTTAGAGACCGAAAATGTAATTTTGTGCTATGTAAAATCATGCATTTCCATTATAAATTATTTTTAAATAATAAAATTAGAATTACAGTATTTAAAGAACATATACATGTGTCCCTGCTCCAGAGGACGAACCGAGTGTGATCGTGCAGCCCACAGCAGATATACAGAACAAAACCATCTCCGGTCAACTGACTGTCTACCAATAAAAGATCCATTACAGAAACTGTAACACAGATTTGATTTTACAACCAGTTATTTCACTAAATACTGACACTATTACCATGATTAGAGAGCTGATAAAGTCAGCTGAGCTACTGACACCAAAGCCACAAATTAGTTCATGTTTGATTCGAATGTGCTTTTAAATGAGAACCAGCTTATGGTGAGTGAACATTATTCACATTATCTAGAAACTGCTGTTGTTTGGTTTTGGAAACTAATCCAGCAGACTTTGAATCTTTTCGACGATTCATTTCTGATGTGCTGAGGCACTGCAAACCAGACATTCCCCCGTAAGCGACATGTTAGATCTGCTTCCTTGGTTAGGGTTGCAGCAGTATGATAACAGTAGGTTATACTGTATACCATATTTGATTATGTATTTATATCCAGTTTAGCTTAGCTGCACATCTGCACCCATCTCAAATGAAACTACTAATATTGAATAGTTAATAAGGACAGAGACCAAAGTACTGAATTTAGTAGGCTACTCAGATTTTCTGAAAAACATTTCAATTGCACATAAGGTAGTTTCCATTAAAACATTTATTAGCAGGTTAAAGTCCTTTCTTCTGGCTAACTCGCACTTTCCTGAGGTAAGTTAAATATAACGTTGTCACGTGTTATTCACAAGCCGTTTCATTGACTTCTTTTCGTGGTTACAACACTGAAGGTCGGAATCTTCCAACATACCTTCTGATGTTCATTCACATTTATTTCGTGGTAATGTTAGTTAGGTGTAAACCGATCGCTCCACACCTGCTCCACGCTAACTTACCACTTGTCTGTCACACATAAAAGAGCGCCAAAACGTCATTTATTATCTGGATTTTGTGATAAAATTGACAGAATTTGAAAGCTGAGACTTTGTTTCTTATCAAAAGTAAGGAAATTGGGCTACGAGTAAATGTGACGCTTTATGCAGCCTTACTAGATAAGCAATTTGTCAATTTCAATACCATGATACCGCTGCAACCCAACCTAAGATCAACACATGTCTGCTGGCTTTAAAGAAGCAGTGTCTATTGCATGCAGAGCATTTTGCATCTGAATGCATTATACTGTATATATTTGCAGTAAATTGCAATCTTGTCTTTTGAAACGCGCTCAAGTCCTACATATACAAATCATTATTTTACAATGGTGTCAACACGTCTGGATTTCTGCCTCAATATGCTATACATACAACATGTAAATGTTCTGAATTGTGTATTTTTACATACAGGCTTAAAACAGTGCTGCGTCAGTATGGTGTGATGATGAATAGCATGTCTCCGTTCCTCCATGTACACTTCACATGTGTCCCGTATGTTTGCATCCTTTGTGAACTTCAAAATCTGTCAGGTAAGGGTCAAGCTGATATCCATATGCTTTAAAGCCCCATATTCTGGATGTGTTCAGAATCCAAATGGAACTTTAGGACAACTGGCAAACCGACAGCCCTGACACGTCAGTACTAAAATCTTCTACAAGAGTTTGCTCTGTTTGCTCAGACACCATTAGAGCTCGGCTCTTGGGCGATTTCCGTAGAATGGCTTTCTTCAGGCGATTCTGGAACCTCTCCTGTCACTGCCATACGGATCACTTTGAGCCAGCGCTGCTTCAGTTCCTCGCTCTCTGCTGCAAAGCTGTGGACTGATTTAGACTGAGTTAGTCTGAAGCTCGCGGAAGGGTCGGTGGGTTTCGGGCTGTCCTCCACCTGGTAGCCGAGCAGAGGAATCGTGGACTGGGCCTTGACATCCTGTGATGAAAGTAAATCTTTGTTTAGTAAAAGGAAGTGCTGTGGAGGATCAGAAATAGGTTCAGTGAGATAAAAGCACACTGACCTGAGGTGCTCCGTACAAGTAGAGAACTAGAGCTTCTTTCTGAGGAATGACACACCAGACTCTCTGCCAGGGCTTGTTCTTCTCGCAGTACTGCAGGAAGCCACACATGATACTGTTGCCCGAGAACTGAGCGGCTTCAATCTGTGAGGGAGAAGAAGTGAAGTTTAGCACTGCAGTGTGACAGCTTTATCACTCCTGTGTGAGATGACACACTCTGACATTCACTGTAAGTGAACTAAAACAAAAAGAAGGTAAAAGAAAAGGGTTCGGGTTTTCAGTATTTGTGCTAAGCCAGAGCACTTCATCAAAAGTAGTTTACTTCAGTGATGCACAAAGTGTCGATTTAGAACAGGGAACAAACAAACTGATATTTCACAAATGTGTTTTAAAATAACTCTAGCTTTGCTTCCTCTTCTAAAGTGTTACCAAACCGAAACATTGTTAAAACATCAGGGTACCGGTGGTAACACTTTATAATATGCTTTATTAATAATATAAACATTATTGCATTGCATTGCATGATGCTAAACAGATCATTAGTTCATGCAAACTAGTTAGAAATGAAAACTGATATTGAGTTTGTATTTTTTCTTACAGTACATACTCATGAATGTACATCAACCGATCTGTTAAGCATCACTGAATGTTTGTTCATGACTGGTTACTGCAACTTATCATAAAGTGTTATATGATGTCCTTTTTTCTGACAGTACAGTGTGTGTTCATTGATACATTATAGAATGCAGTTCTGACCCCAGGTCACATGATCCTGAACTCACCTCTAGAATTCCCTTCTTCTTGCCCTCTCTCTCCTCGCTGTCTATGTGGCCTGTCAGGATGGAGTTACAGTCTTTGCAAACCTTGTTTATCTTATTCCCATCATATTCCAGAGGGGCTTTGTAGTCTGAGCACTTCCCACAGACCACCTGAATGAAACCGACATCTCAGCACATGAAACGCATTTTTAAACCGTGAAAAAAGAATGTTTTTGGTTTGCTGCTGCTTACATATCCACAGGCCCGACAGTGATGCCTCCTGCGTGTCAAGGCGTTAAAGGGCTCTTTGCATCTCATGCACATGGTCACCTCATTGTCTCGGATCCAGCGAGGAGCTCTTTTACCCAGTTCTGATATCTTGAGATCCTACACAGAAATATAGACATGTGTAAACAATAAAAGCAAGCAAATCTGGACTACTATGAATATAGTCCAAAATAAGTACATGTGCACAAAACAAGAACCTCAGACTTACACAATGAGATCTAAACATCAAATTAATCTAGCATTAATGTAGTACTTATTTACAGAAATGTTCTATTTCTAAGATGAAATTCTATTTCATCTTTTATTAATTTAAATAATATTTAATTCAACATTTTGAATATAATAAAAATACAATTAAAATAAGTCATATTTAAACACTTCAAAAATCTAATTATAATTTAAATAAATAAAATAAATATTTTTCTTTAATTATTAATTGAAATAATCCAAAATGTGTCATTTAATTAATAGTAACAGTATTTAATTTAAATAATATTGAAATAATTCTATATTCTAAATATGCTCTTCTATAATACTTCTATGGCGACACACTGACCGTTACTTCTTCCACATCTTTGAATGCTGATTTAAAGGTCTCATTTTTCTGGAGATAGATGTGTATCGTTTCCTGGAACGCCTAAAACACAAATGAAGACATTTTAAAAATGCACTTCCAAAAACTTGATAATAATCAACAAGGAAAACAGCTGATGTTACGTTTTTACCTTTATCCAGCTTTCTTTATCCTGTTCAGAGCTGTAATAAGGCAACAATTAAAACCATTTACCCTTAGACAACCATTCAAACACCCAGTATTGAAGAATACACAGTTGGCATTAGAAACACAAGCATAGTTGGCCCAGTTTGTACCTGGCCTGCAGTTCCAGTGTCCGTTCCTTTCCAGAAACCTGAAAGGTGTGAGGATAATCATCATTGTATGTCTCAATCACCTTCATGCCATCAATGCCGATACGTGTGCGGACCGTAAACTTCTGTCCCACCAAGCTGAACTTTGGAACACAGTACAGCAGCATATTGTTGAACTGTGGGAAGAGTTAACAGAGATTTATAATAAAACACTGCCAAATGCTATTATAATCAGAACTGTAATCATAATCAGTAATGGCCAGCATGGACTTACTAGAAATAGATATCGGTCCATGGCTGAAGTGTTTCTTGCTGCCAGCTTCAGAATATGACCCTCTTTTATTAACTCATTTGAAGGGTTCACAACGTCCTCTTCCTCCCCCAGCATCTCATAAATCTCCAGCAATTTCTTAAGGTTTTCCTAAGAGACAGAAGACAGTATAAAGAGAAATTCTGAAATATACTGTAGATCCTGCCTTTCAATTTCAAGAGAAAAGCACTTAATAATACATCATTTTAGCCTTACTTGAAGTGTCTAACATTTCTGAGATTTAATCAACATTTTTTGATGTTATTAAAATGAGTCAGTTATTAAAGGGTTACTCAACTTTTTGTTTTATTTGCATACAAATTGTTTAATAAAGTCATTATTTTTGTTTTATTGCATACAAATTAATAAAGGTGTTATTTTTGTTTTATTTGCATACAAATTGTTTAATAAAGTTGCTATTTTTGTTTTATTTGCATACAAATTGTTTAATAAAGTCATTATTTTTGTTTTATTTGCATACAAATTGTTTAATAAAGTCATTATTTTTGTTTTATTGCATACTAATTAATAAAGGTGTTATTTTTGTTTTATTTGCATACAAATTGTTTAATAAAGTTGCTATTTTTGTTTTATTTGCATACAAATTGTTTAAAGTCTTTATTTTAGTTTTATTTGCATACAAAGTGTTTAATAAAGTCATTATTTTTGTTTTATTTGCATACAAATTGTTTAATAAAGTCGTTATTTTAGTTTCATTTGCATACAAAGTGTTTAATAAAGTCATTATTTCTGTTTTATTTGCATACAAATATTTTAATAAAGGTGTTTTTTGTTTTATTTGCATACAAATGGTTTAATAAAGTCGTTATTTTTTGTTTTATTTGCATACAAAAAGTATTCTTCATGTTACGAACCACTGATGGCAGATGGACTATTCTGATAATATGTCTTTCATACTTTTCTGGACCTTGACAGTGGTATTTACTTGGCAGTCTATGGGACAGTCACAAGCCTCCCGGTTTTCATCCAAAATATCTTAAATTGTGTTCCGAAGACAAAGAAAGCTTTTACGGGTTTGGAACAACATGGGGGTAAGTGATTAATGACAAAATGTTCATTTTGGGGTGGAGTAACCCTTTAAAAAGGGTTGTTAGACATAATCTAGAGATTCATTGGTACAGCAGATGAAGAACACTCACTGTTTTCCTAATGGCAGTGTTGGAATGAGTGGCAGCCATGGAAATGATCTCTAAAGACTCTGCAAAGACAAATATTTCACATTTCGAAAAGGTCATGTTTGAGGTCTAATTTAGGAATCTGTTCACTCCTGAACTCACTTTCAGCATCGTGCCGGTCTATGTGATCGTGAGGAAGCTTCTTCAGATAGTCTTTGAGCAGCATCTCGTATCGTGGCACTCTCTGAACGGGCTCCAACATGTGGTGTTGAAGCGACAGACTTCCACAAGCTTCTTGACTCTGAACAACAAAGACAGACACTCAATCTACAAACACTAAAGAAGGCAAAAACAAACAGATACTGTATATCAGCAACGAGTAAAGATAGTCAGGCTGATTACATCAGCCGTAATTTGGCTATTTTGAAATTATCTGTGGTAATTCTGCCATATATCAGTATTTAAATCTACCAACATGTTTTCAAATAATTCAGTATTTTTAAAATCAGGCTATTGAAAAGGACTCTCCTTGTGTTCAAGAGTAACTAACTGCAGTGTAAGACTATATACATCAATGCTCACCTGGATTTCCAGAATGATGGCTTTAAATGGAGGCGATCGGTCCATCCACTGCTTCAGAAGATCCATGGCATTATCAAAGTTCTTCACATACTCAGCGTACATCTTCAGAAAGGGAGTGAGTTTCTGTAGGATGTCCCCAATGCGAGGTGTTGACGTCCTTGAGGGAAAATCTCAGCGCATTAAGACCATATTCCTACTGATGAAACCAAACACAACGTCTGAGAAGAGAAAACGTGAACGTCTTACCATTCCCCCATGCGTTTTTCCAGGTCAGGAAGAAGGAACTGGCTGTGGAAGGTATTAATGGAAGAGATGTTGGAAAAGATGTTTTTCACCACATCCATGGGGAACGTGTCTTTTTTTCCTTCTTCTAACAGCTTGGCATAAAACACCTGCAGGGCCAGAGTTAGATGATGTATGTGTGTGCATACTACAGATTGAACATCAATGCTCATGTACTGGTTTCCCACTCGGGGCTTTGCAAGAGTTTGGTCAGTCTTTGGAAAAACAATATGAGCCCTTACCTTATCTAATAAGTTGAGTCGTGCAACATAAGCCTTCTCTGTCTGCAGAAGTTCATTTGCGATCTTGTAGAGCTTCTGCTCATTTGTTTCCTAAATAAAAGAAGTTCAATTTGAACATAAATACAAATCAGCATCATTTTTTACATATTGTCTTCATGCAAATGTTGCTGTTTATAGATCTTTGATGGTGAAAAATTTCATATTTAACACACACACACACACACACAAGCCCCTTTCACACTGCACGTCGGACCTGGAACATTGCCAGGTCGCCTTCTGTGTGAAAGCAACCACGTCCCGGGATTGATTCCGGCATTGAACCCGGGTCGGGAACCTAGTAACATTGCTGGGTTCAACCCGGGACGAGCGCTGTGTGAACAAAAGCCAGATCTAATGCGGTGTCGAAGTGCTGATGCGTGTTATCGTGAGGCGCTTTTACCGGCTGTTTAGAAGGAAGATCAACGTGCCTAACGTTTTCGACTCATACATTACACGTCACGTCCTGATGTCACGTGTCGTTACGGGATCTTTACGGGTTGTGTGTGAAAGCACGCACATATACCGGGTCATCACTGGCAGTGTGAAAGTGCAAAATCTAGTGGCCCGGGAACAATTGCCGTAACACTTTACCCGTGTATTTGCCGTAATCGCAGTGTGAAAGTGGCTCCACACACACACAAAAAAAACACTGTATATAAAATATGAATGACAATAAAAAAAAGCATTACTACAAATCAGAGATGCTCACAAGTCTCTGAGCTAGAGTCCAAGTCAAGTCTCAAGTCTCTGAGCTCGAGTCCAAGTCAAGTCTCAAGTCTCTGAGCTAGAGTCCAAGTCAAGTCTCAAGTCTCTTTATTATATTAAGTCTCTGGTTATAATAAATGTTGCATCACGTACAGCGACCCATCCAAGCTGCTTAGAACACTGCATAGCTATATATAAGGAATTCAAAGCATGTAATATGTTATTATGACAACTCTATCTATTAGCATACAATATCAACTTTGATTTTGGTATATAATCAGTGTAAACAGGCTATTGCAACATGACAAAAACACCAAGAATGCTTTACTTTTAAGTTAATATCTGTATTTTGCATTTATGGATTCAGTAATGGCCTTCTGTCTGTCCTGGCTGTATAGCTGCACACCTCTTGTCTGGCTTAAGAATGAACAAAGCTACGCTGACTTATGTTATTCATACAATACCTACTCACAAATAAACATCAAAAACAAAGCCGGCTGCAATGAATTTCTGGGCAAAACAGCTTTTACTACAAACACTTCCAAAAAAGAACATTGTTATCACACAAGAACATTTTGATAGAGAACCAAAAATATTTAAAGTAGATAAAATTAGAATAAATAAAATGGAAATGTCTACATACTATTACTACTGTAAACTTTGCAAATAGGACATCAGCCCCTTCAAGTCAATGAACAATAACAAAGTGGGCTGCAATGAATATCTGTGCAAAACGTCATGGCTTCGCTCCTACCCAATGACAGAGGCACGCAGGTTTTTTTCCACTGGAGTACTCACGTGAAGGATGCGTGCACAACTAATAACTAATATCATCGCGCTATAAAGGGTTGGCCTGCGCTGGGTGCGCCCCTCCCCCTATAACTGTTCTGTCTCGCGGAGGAGCTCATTTGCGTGCATCTGTGTGAAACACGCGCTCTGAAACACGCATAGGAAAAAAGAACGACAGAAAGAACTGCTCTCCTCCAGCCGTGACTCGGCTCCCATCGTTCATGTTTATGAGCCGTTCAAAAGAATCGGTTCGTTCGCGAACGTCACAACTCTAACAGCGATCTCATCTGACGTTTACTAAAAATTAACATTGTTCACGAGTCCCGGAGCTCGAGTCCGAGTCGAGTCTGAAGTCTTTCGAGGACGAGTCTCAAGTCGAGTCTGAAGTCACTGTTTGTGCGACTTAAGTCGCACTCGAGTCCGAGTCTCAAACTCGAGTCCCCATCTCTGCTACAAATACTCATTTGTAAACTCTTTTTATTACCATTTAGATGTAAAATGAGAATAATAAATAAAATAAATAAATAATAAAAACAAAATAATGCCATGATTACAAAAATATGGATAGTCTTCAAGCTAAATATAAATACACGTTTTTTCCTTTTATTTTTAGGTTGGAATATGACCTCTATTCCTTCGCCAGTTCTTCTTGGGGTACTATGAATAATTCAGATTGTCTAAAGTTCTGAGCTTTTGCCTCTTTTCAACTGAAATGACACAACACATTTGTCGAATTTGCTGAGAGGGAACTGTAACACTGTTGATGTGTCTCTGGTGTGAGACCCAGCTCAGCTCAGGGCTGAAGGGAAACAGAGCTCTGAACGTAAGGGTCAAATTCAGAGGTTAACTGCCACTCCACCTACAATTCTCACCTTCCCAGAACATTTCCACCCTCCTTTCTCTCTAACACACCCATACACAAGTGAACATCCACTGGCATACACTCGCTGCACAGTCTGTTAAAGCAACTTCCTGATGTACACTGCCCTAAAACAGTACTGCTATCTGCCTGTCAGCACTTTAAAGACACATGTCCAATCTCTTCTTATCAGAGCTCACATAAACAACCTTTGAACTATTTCAGACACCCTCCCCACTTAGCTGATGAAAGAACCGAGCTAACTTCCAATACATCCAGCCTTTGGCACAGCTGACTGCAATTCTAAAGAAGCGCATTAAGTCGAAACTTACCTCAGAGGACAGGAAATTAAAGGATGGACAAGAGGAAACAAGTTAGGCCAATAAAAGAGGGACTGGTGTGATAGAAGGTATGTGTTTTTGAGGCTTCACGCATGTTCACATTCACCGAAAATCTGGTCTTTTATCATTTATATTTCGTTTAAAAGAAATGGAAATGTAAAATAACACAAATGTAAGTATAGGAATTATATAGCGATCAAAAAATGTTAATCAAATACTATTATTCATTATAAAATAATTTAAAACAATAAAATTATCTAAATAACATTTTAATTAATCTTGATTTTAATTACTATGATTAACACAAATGGAAATAATTGAATTATGTCGTGGCCAAAAATGCTATTAATACAATTCATTTTGGTAATGTATAGCAGCTGTTTTTAAAAAGCAGTAATGCGCTCAATGCTTTGCTGTATTTTGGCCCTTTAGCCGTGACTATACTAACAACATAGAATGGCCTTGAGTGCATAAGTGTACCATAATGAAAGATTTTGTCATCAGACTACGGTCTACTTGACCCATATCTACAAGATTAAAAAAAAAATAACACAATACTAGAAGCATTAATCCATCTGCAATGCTTTTTTCAGAGGAAATGAAGGCCTGGTCTGTAAGGCTAATGTGAAGTCTGGTGGATGAGACGGCACATGGCTCAGCTGGGCCTGAGGTGTCAAATAACTGTGTGACAGTGTCACTAATGACTCCATGAACACACTCGCTCTCACACGGACAGACAAAATCTGAGCGGATCAGACAACACGCTCCTCACCAATCCTCTCCTATACCAAAACCATCTTACCTTCTGCTCTGGGACGCTGTTCATCACAACGTCATTCTGCTCCGGCGCTATCCTCTCCTCCTCTTCTGCCCGTTCTATGCGAGTGTGAGGTGGATCTACACAGTCCTCGTCCGTAATTTCCCTCTTAGCCACATCGGCGGCATCTCCGTTCAGCAGTCCCTTCCTGTCTGTCCTCACGGCTGAAACAGTGCCGTGCTTGATTCCGTCCATCTCCCGGTTCCTGTCCTGTTCTCTTTTCTGTAGGGCTAGAACCCCATTGGGGGGTTTGAGAGCATGGCGAGGGGTGTTCGCAGGAGAGCCGGGGTCTGTGGGCTGCTCCGTCTGTCTCTGGTAGATTTTGTGAGCCGGGCTGCAGTTAGATCTGCTGACCTGTTTCAGAGGAGCGCCCTCCCTCCGAATATCTGTGAGACTGTTGAGATAGAGAGAGAGAAGGTAGAGGAAGGTCACCTTCAGAGAACTCAAAAAACTGAAAGAGAAAGATGAGTTTTTTGTGTGAATGTGATGGCGTTAAAAGAAGTGTTGAACACTCCGTCCGCCCCTCTGTCTCGTGTGCGTTTGCAGGGGATGTGTGAATGAGCGGGTCATGGGAGGAGTGGAGGAAAAGAGGATAGGAGGAGGATGGGAGGAACAGGGAGGGTGAGGAGAGGTAGAACGTGGCTGCCCTACTTCAGGATACATGCCAACATGCAAGAACACACATTTACACACTCAAGAGAGCGAGACGGTCTTTCTCTTTGGAACAAAATGCTTTCGGGAACAGTGGGAGCAAACTATAAATTATGTAAGAGATCATGTACAGTGCACCCAGACTGTCTGGTCATTCTTTTATCACACTGGAGGGGGTTTATTTTATGATGATGACAGGATGACTGGACAGGATCCCACTTATTACACGGCTGCTTAATAACTGTATACTATACATAAGATCGGATCCATCAATTTGAGCTGATTTGACAAGAAAAATATTTTACTTTTCACGCACAAATAGAACATTTAATTGTATTAATCTGTTAGGAAGTGTCAATGAACATTAAGAATAATAAATGCTTTAGAATTATTTGAATTGTTAGTTCATGGTAACTAATGTAAATGTATTGCAAAGTGTTAATTTATAAAGTTCAAAAGCTGAGACTTTGTTCCTTAAAAAATATCATAAAATATCATTGCAACTCAAAATGATATAGCGTCACTTATGGTTCAGTCAGAATCAAGTATTCCAGAGCGCCATGTAATAATAAGAATACTTTTTTGACTGATGAACGATAAATAACAGAGATGCACAATATAGAAGACATTTAATATTTCATACCATAAAATTCATACCATTTTATATCATAACTGACATGATATTTTCAGTTTATAAATTCAAAAAATGTGTTCAATTCTAAACCCCAATTTAAGCTTGTATTTGTTTCTGTATAAGCATTTTACAAGAAAAATCAGGCATTAGAATATTACAATGTACAAAAGAGAAGATGAGTAATTGTTTAGCTTAAAATATGATACAGAAAAAAATAGGGGGAAAAATATGTCTTGATAACATTTGCTTCTTATTAAGATTAATACTGATATAAAAATTATACTGTTGGCAACATGGTCACTGATATATTGTGCATCCCTAATAAACATCAAAACTCCACTGTAAAAACACGATCAACTCATAACTTCACATAAGCGTGCATAAACCGAAACACAATTAAGCCACAATATAAGGCTTTGTGGTTCATGCACACACACACACACACACACACAGATATCCTGCACCTCCAGCTGTTTCCCTGTCTACGGTCCACCTGCCCTCTAGATCAGATAGCGTTTCCTGTGAGATAGAGAATAGAGATGTGGATCTGAGGGTACGGTGCACTACAGTGAACACTCCAGATTACAGACAGCTATTAATACACCGCTGAGCTCTGGACTGCGGAGACGGATTAATATGTGCTATCTAATATTTTGTTCAGTGCATGACTCAAAACATTTCAAATCTGTCCCGTGCAGAGAACAAAAGCCAAGTCTTTGTAACCTGGTATGATGAAACCGATTTACAAACAAGGTATTTCAGGAAAACAAAATTAAGCTATCAAATCAAGCCACACAAGTAGGGCGGTATGGATTTCATAGCTTTTGCCCATGAGGTTGTAACCCAACCCCCTGCAGTTGTCTGAGGTCACAGCTCTTCGGTCAGCATTCATAAATACGTCTTGGCCCAGGCCAGACAGCTGCAGGAGTTATCAGACCCTGGTTTACTCCATCAACTCGTGCACTCTTACTTGGCTACAGATGAATTCCTGCACAGATTCTGACCCACACACACACAACACAATGGCACTAGACCGGCAGGCATAACAGGATAAGGGCTTGCAGGGATTATTTGTGAGGAACCGGGGTTTTAATGGTCAGTCCATTTTGGTACTGTGGCCATATGGTTTCATATGACCCGACTACATGAAAAAATACTATAGTAAATACTACAGTGTTTTTGAACCATAATATAGTAAAGTACTTTGTTGTGGTAATTCTATAGTTGCTGTGGTAATATAACAACTAGTAATATAACCAAATTACTTTACTAAGTTTATATTTTAAATTATACTACAATACACTACAGTTCACTGTAGTAAAAACTAAGGTATACTACAGTATTTATTACAGTTTATCAGTTTTCTATAGTTAATACTACAGTTTGCTGTAGCAATCATTAAAAAGTGTTGTAAACACTATAATATATACAGTATAATACACTTTAGTATGGTTCAAAACACTACAGTATTTACTATAAATTACAATAGCATTTTTTCATGTGGGGATGCTGAGCTTCAGAGATGAAAGGAAAGAGTTGTATGCAGTAAAACAAATGCTTCACACTGAATTGATCATGGTTAAGGGGAGGTTGTGGTGTTTTAACCCATGTAACCATGGTTAAAACAGTAATGCACTTCCTCAAGTGGCTTATTTCTTAAAACAGCAGCAAAAGCAATGAGATCGAAGACACCAATGTTTAATAAATAACTCAATGCATTAACAATAAATCACAAAAAAAATGAAATACTTTTGGCAAAAATATAGTATATTGGGAATTTCATGTTACTTGATGAGACTTTCACAATTGTTCTGTTACCTCAAATTTTGAAAGTGCTGTATGCTTTTAAAACATAACCTATGAGTTTATGTGCTTGACAAATTAGACATATTTAGCAACTTTTATTTTTCAAACCGTTCAATGATTTAAAAATTCATGTTTGAAGTATGACAGTGTGTAATTTATGTTGTAGAACTAAATGTGAAAGTCTCTTCAAATAATGCGAACCACAGATCTTATTTTACTCTTAAAAACCCATTAGAAATTCCAGAGGGAGTCCATGGTGAATTAGCCTTCCAGGTCGGCCTACAAATTACGAACAGCTCTATTGGCAGCAGTAAAACATAAGGCATGAGCCATTATAAAGTATAAATCATTGCACTCTGTTGAATGACACCAGCTTTAAGTACTTTTAAAATAGATGCGTATGAAGTAACAGTGAAGAATAGATGGCTAGAGACACAAACTGATAAACCAGTCTTACCTCCTGTGTTGAAGTTTTATCACACAAAACAGCGAATGTCTAACACAAAACCAGTTCTTTTCACAATGCTTGAGAAACACTGAACAGAGCGTTAGAGTAAAAACTAGCTTCTGCTTTTTGATCTTCTTGTGCAATGTCAGAGCAGACATTCTTTTACAGTAATTTAATCACATTACACATCTGACTCTGATTTCACAGCATTTCTCTCTAAATCACACAAACAATTAAAAAAAATAATGATTTCTGCTTTTATTCACCAAAGTTCCATTAAATTGAACAAAAGTGTTACAAGTTTTCTACTCCATATATGCTGTTGTTTTGATTCTAAAATTTTTTTAGAATGCATCATGGATTCTACCAAAATATTAAGAAGAAAATCTGTGAGCATCAAATCAGCATATTAGAAATTATTTCCGAAGACATGTAATGCTGAAAATCCAGCTTTATCATCACAGGGATAAATACTGCAATAATATTTAATAATATTACTGTTTTTACTGTATTTTTGATTACATAAATGCATCCTTGGTGAGACGTCTTTTTAAAAAAAAATCATACTGACGCAAACATTTTTAGTGTACTAACGTGGAAACACATATTAAACTTTCAAGGTATATTTTTGCAAAAGCAAACAAGATCAATGAACTTATGTTAGTGAATTTCAGTATCTACAAATCCATGAACAGAGGAAAAAGAGGTAGATGTGGATCGCAAGTTTACCTGTTCTCCTCAAAGCGACTGATGAGGTTGGACACTATGCCCTTCCCTTTTGCCCCTCCTACTCCTCCTCCATCCATGTTGGGAGTGATGGGTGATGTTCCAGCAGTCAGAGGAAAGGAGACTTCTGTCACCGGACTCTGAAGGTGTTCTGGCTTAGGAGGCACTGCGGAAAAAGTCACAAAGAGGAAAGAGATTATGTTTGTATTTTAATGAAACAAAGACGGAATTTACTTTACCAGCGCCAGTGGAACAAGGTTCCACAATTGATAATGGGATGGTTCACCCAAAAAAGAAAAGTATGTTGTTAATTACTCACCCTAATGTTGTTCTAAACCCTTTAAGACCTTCATTCATCTTCAGAGCACAAATTAAGATATTTTTGATGAAATCCAAGAGCTTTCTGACCCTCCATACACAGCAAGGGAACTATCACGCTCAAGGACCAGAAATATAGTTAGGGCATCATTAAAAAGTCCATGTGACATCAGTGGTTCAACCTTAATTTTATGAAGATATGAGAAACTTTTTTTTTGTGCGCACAAAAAAACAAAAATAATGATTTTATTAAACAATTTCTTCTCTTTTGTGTCAGTCTTTGACACACATCGTCACGTTCACTACAGTGCCATGATGTGCATGTGCATTCCTATGCTTGCAACAAGACGTAGCCACTGATGTCTTTACTACGTTTCTGGGCCTGGGAACATTTCAGTTGTGTTGCTGTCTATGCAGGGTCAGAAAGCTCTCGGATTTCATCAAAAATAAAATATTTGTGTTCTGAAGACGAATGAAGGTCTTACAGGTTAGGAACTGCATGACGGAGTGTAATTAATGACAGAATTTTCTTTTTTGGGTGAACTATCCCTTTAAGTGTCTTGCTTAAGGCAAGCCCACCCTGAGCTTCACTGCACCTCTAACTGCATGTAAGGAAGTGTAAAACAAAGTGCCCAAATAGAACATGTACGTGGGAAAGCCCCCAATAGCGAAGTTATTTTAAGAAAGCACTTAGTTTATTGCAGGGAGGGCCAGCGTCCTGCAGAGTTTAGCTTTAAGTCCAATGAAACACACCTGAATCAGCTAATCGAGGTCTTCTTACTCAAAAGAAATTTCCAAGAAAGTGTGTTGGAGCTAAAGACCAAGGGAAGGACTGGATGTCCATGGTTTAGTGCTATTAAACTGGAAGCTGTAACAGTAGTCACAAGGTGGCAGTGTAGCTTTAGTATGTTGCAATGGAATCTGATAATACCCCGCAAGGTGAGATGAAGTGCATCTTGAAGCCAAACAGTCTGTCTCTACCTGCGGAGAGCAAATCACAGCTAATCTAAATCTGATGGGGTGGCGATATTGCAACGCTCACGGCTCCATCCAGTCTGTCCCGATATAAATAGTGGCCGCCCCTCTCATTTCATACATCTCTAATTCAGTAAGTGTGGTCTTTGAGGTTTATGTCAGTGGGCTTTTTGCCTTTAATTTTACATGAGAATACAGAGAGACATAAAAAAGGTTTCTATGAAGGAGGAACTCTGTTGAAGCATTCTGAAACCAACAATCATATATCTGCAGTCAACGTTCAGAATACGCAGAGCGATGTCATGGTAGAATTTTAGGATCTGAGCTGACCGCTTTTTTTTTTCTTAAAAAAAAAAAAGCAAAAGAACTTTACAAATGTTATACTATAAACTCTAAACTGTTACTCTTATCACTAGGAAATCATTCACATTTTTCAAACAAGACAGACAATCTGCTTAGTGATCGAGTACAAGGGTTCAAGGACGCTTTACTGTAAAGGGAAAGACAAGTTTGTGTGCAAAATAAGGCTCTAGAAATAGGTTTAATGATGATGTCATAGAAGAACCATTTTGGAGTTCTCCAAAGTATACAGTTCTTAAAAGAACCACTTTCTTAGTGTGAATTTTTTTTTTTTTTTATAATCTAACCAACCTTTTTACCACTGTAAGAAACCTTTTGAGCAACTGGAAGGTTCCAGGGATATTAAAAGGTTCTTCATGGAATCATAGATGGCATAAAGTCAGTTTAGCATGTACTTCTAGTAATTATTTAGCATGTACTTCTGTGTAAATATGGAAGGAGTTATGTGTGTGCATACTGTGCTCATATCTCCATACCTTGTGGTTTGGGATGCAGAAGTGGCCGTCGACCTGAAACTCTTCCATTTACTCCAGTAAGGCTCTTATTGCTGAATCTGCATCCACGGCTCAGCTTCTCATTGTGACGGCCTTGCTCATCAGGACTGTGGCTACCAACGGCTGCAGAGGAGAAAAGGAGGAGGGGAATAAAGTGGTTTCAAAAGCAGATTGTTTTATCGAATTGCTTGAAAGCCATACGGTGTGCAAACTTCAGTTGAGTAGCGAGAACACTCTGTGCAGAAGTGAAATGCAAGAGGTTTGTGTTTTTGTGCTTCTGATATCAGTCAGGGCTGATATAAAAGTGCCCTTGAAACTCAAATGACTTAAACTTGAAACGAGGACTAAAAATAACCTCAAGTTCCTCTGGTCGGTTACGGAACAAAGTGTGACAGATTGTTTGGATGATCAATATTCAACCAATGAGGAAGCTTTTTTGTTCACCTCAACCAAAAAATGTTTCCTGAAAAACAGCTTTGGCAAATACTGTGAGGCATGCACGTATCTGTCAACAATCACATCTGACCTTGGAAAGGTCAGATCTTAAAATGACAGAACTGAATTTTTCAAGTGCAACAGTGATCCATCTTAGATGTGAAAAAAAAAGAAAACTGCATGAAAATGATCTTGGTTCCCACGTTGTATAGGGAAAAACTGCAAACTTTCCAAAACAACAAGAACCAAATATCAATAGGCTATTTTTACTGCAGAAATTAGACTAGCTCTCATAAGCAACAAATACTTTGGAAAAAAGAAAAAGAAAAAAAAAAGTATAACACACTACGTTTTTATTAATATTTATCAACATCAAGTCAAGATAAAATGGCTTTTCTTTTGCAAGAAAAAGACTGGATTGCAAAAAGTTTCCTTGGCAGGTTTTTGGAGAAAGGGTTAAAAAAAAATAAGAGGTCATGCAAATAGTAAAGTCATTTTAGAAGTGGAGCAAATAGTTACTTGTTAATGAAAGATTTTGATTTTAAGAAACTGTAGCATGTTAACGAACATTCCCCTTTTGTTTTCTTAATGTATTTTTATGTGAAGTGGGTGATTTAATCTTTAATGTTACATTCCAGCATGAAGCCAGACAAAAAGGAAGTTTTCAAAGCAAATGCAAGTATGCAGTCTCTATTAGCTAACACTATTTGCCTGTGTGGTGACGTCAACAGATTAGGAAATGTTAAATTATTACATTTTGATGACTAAATATAATTAACAAATGACATGCATTGATAAAAATTACATGCACATAAATCATTCACAATAAGATGAGGAATGTTTATTGAGGCATTAAATTATATTGCTGGCATTAAACAAAGCGTGTATAATGTACCGTTCAGTCATATTACTATGAATGGGAGAAACTGCAACACTCAATACAGTTGAATGAGTCTCTCTCTCTTAACAGCCAATCACCAATTAGTATTGGCAGAAGTCTTGGCATCACTACAGCTGCATAGATGCAGCCCACAGAAACAATCAGTGTCCTGATGCACGCTTGTGACCGTTCATGCGGATTGACTTGATACGAACCTGAAATATTTTTAACTATGTTTGAACATATGGCCAACATTTATATAGGACAGCTCATGTCCGATTTTGTTGCCGATTCAAAATATTTTAAATGTGAGTTTGATGAGAAGTTTTTGACATTCGGTATTTCCCCAATTAGTAAGGCACAGCAGGCCTGACATAGCTCCCCGAAGGAGTTGCAAATATGGCCACTGACATTCCTCTAAAAGGACTGTGCTCTACCATAAATCATAAAATAAAACAAATGCATAAAGTTTGCAGACTGCCATTGCAAGAACTGGCTACTATGACATCTTTTTTGCACATTAGAGTCAACATACACCACAGTCATAACACACATTAAGTCTATGTAGGTCCACACATCCACTTAAGTCAATGTAGGTGCAATCCTGGTTTAGATTCCTATTTAGATTCCAACGATATCGTTCCTGTGTTTCGTTATCGTTATAGTGGTGTGGACTTCCCTCTTCTCATACAATTAAGGCCTGTTCACAAGAAGAACTATAAAGATAATGATAATAGCATCCACACCAACATGATAACATAAAGTTAACCTCTCCGAAATTTCTTAAGCTCACTTGTAGACTCATAACCAGAACACTGATACGTTTTCAAAAGTTTCACTTTGAGTCCATAAACGTACAATACACAAGTACATAAGACATTACTGTATGTCATTTTGTAAGTCTGGAGCTCCTTTTCTGAGAATTCCTTATTTGTGTGCAATGAACAGGACACACAAGTCTGTCACTTTCCTCTGTACACCATCTTGTTACAGGCACTCGATGCAAATGATGTCTTGCCCATGTCTTCTTAAATCAGAGCATGGGGATGTTAATGCATTAGGGAGCACAAAGAGAGGCTTTCTATGGCCTTCCCAGCTTCATCTGGCCCCCTTTTCTTCACCGCAAACATCTTAGGCCAATACGCTGCATGGGACTGTCCATGTCTGAGGATGAATGATGTTGTTGTGCTCGAAGTAAATATACAGTGGTGGTGATGGTGTCACGATAGCTTCATGTGTGATTGGTCCATTCATCTCAGTTCTGGCTCAGTTTGTAGCCAGGATTGAAACAAGCTTTCTTTTACGGACCAGAAAATGCCTTTCAATGCCTGCATTTCACGTATATCAGAACATTTCGGTCTAAAATAAATATTTTTGTAATATCCTCAAGGCCATCTAACACTTTCGTAGAATTTGTATTTATTGCCTGTGTGTGCATAATTACTTTTTTGGTATATGAACAAACCCATAAGTTTATGTGTTAACCTATGTCCCCTAGCAACCATCTAAAGCACCATAACACTAACACCACTAAGGTTTTGCATTTATTTATACAGTTTTAATATAAAAATGCATAAAAGCGTTTTCACACATTCAGTCTTATCAGTACGTTCATCAACATTTTCTATCTAGAGGCACTGTGTGATGAGGGCCAGCTGTCAAAATGAAGAAGTTGCAACATTAACGGAAAATATCTGATGCTATATGAAAAACACTGTACATGAACAAAGTTATATGATTGACTCTAACATAAGAAGTATGCTGTCAAACTGTTTGAAACCAAGCTCTAAAGCACGCCCTTTAGTTTTACACCTGTCACACAGGGCTTGAAAATTATAATTACCTATGCTGTGGAAAGAAATGCCATCAAACTGGATAAATGCTGAAAAGAAAAGCTTTTCTTTATTCGGGCAAATGTAGAAATTATTCAAAAGATTACTGGTAGAGATAAAGATTTTCTTAGTAAAATCAGTCCATGTCTTACTGAAATACTTCAACTATCAGTTGTGTAATTTCAAGTGTTGTTATCTCACACAAGACAAATTACTAGGATGTTTAACCTTTATACCAATGGGTTTTCCGCTAAGTGTTGTAGTGGCCAATTCCGTGAAAAAGCGACAGTGTTTAAATTTTGGAGACTTGTGAATGGTATAGGAATAAAAGATGGAAAGCTGCTGCAGATGTGGTAAATATACCTGAAAAGTCAGTTTGTCAAACTTGCATTTAAAATTGCATTGATGTGTGAACGGTTATTTGTCTACCCTAATGTGTTTGTGTAAGCATACTGCATCTGCCTAACAAAACAACGGAAACATCCTCAGGTGAACAACGTGCCTCATGGCATGGCCTTGCTCAGACCATATAACTGGCCTCTGAGTTACCATGGCAACTTCTTCCCCAA
The DNA here is from genome assembly GCF_023724105.1 of Carassius gibelio. Classification (NCBI taxonomy): domain Eukaryota; kingdom Metazoa; phylum Chordata; class Actinopteri; order Cypriniformes; family Cyprinidae; genus Carassius; species Carassius gibelio. Next base: position 5,960,653 of record NC_068413.1, on the reverse strand, counting down.
ATCCTCTAGCAGATGAAATCGAAACATTGCACATCATAACAGAGAAACACATGCGTGCAGATCCATTAAAAAAATCTCGCTGGGTTTTTGCAGCTATAATTAGGGTTAATTCACTTTTGAATTTGCGGCAGTTTGGCGTAATTTGCTTGAAGGCAACAACAAAATACAACCTATACGGAATATAAAACAGAACGTTTATTAACAAAACAAATAAAATATGCTATAGGGTAGGCTCTGTCTATTATAAAATAACAAACAACTTGCATGAAGTTTAAATAGGTACGTAGAACGTTTATAAGCAAAAAGGCATACACATGGACATCAAATAATATAAATAAATGACAAACTTTAAATAAAGTAAAAATCAGCATACAAATTGTGGATTCAATAAAATAAGAAACAAATTAAAAAATAAAAAAAAAGTGCAAAATCACCTTAGGTGCTTTTGCATTTAATTTCTAAAACAAATCATCCGTCATCGTCCTATCTGTCTCACATCACTCTTGTTGTCAGTCAGCTCGACTCCATGGATAAATGAAATCACATGAAATCTACGGCACCCTGCATTGAGCAGCCACGTTCAGTTTTTAATTGTAGTGCCTGTTCTTTTACTTTCCCTGGAGGGCCAAAGCCCTGCATTGTTTAGCTCCAACCCTAATTAAATACACCTGATCCAGCTAATCAGGTCATTCAGGCTTTTTTGAAAAATACATGCTATTGGAGCAGAACTAAACTCTGCAGGGGTGTGGTCCTCCAGGAAGTGTGACCCTCCGATGTAGAATTATTTATAGTGATGATGATCCAATCATCTATTTGAGTGGTGGAGGCAGGCTTTTTTATTTTATTTTTTTACAGAGCAAGCCTGATTTTGTGAGCTGTATGCGATGCAGCATTACACTAGGTATACACTCTGTTTGCAGTGCGTTTGCAGTCCATGTGCGGTACTTCACACAAGACTCTGCTCCTGATCTGTTTACCACTAACACATTTATCCATTATTTTGATTTCAAATCCAACATTTTAACTGTTTTTTTACACAATACTGTAATACAGTCTTTCATAGAAGTGTTTAAACGCAATAAGTATAAGAAACTTAGGAGCGCTGAATGGTTTAAACACTGGCAAGAATTAAAAAGAAATGCAATTTATAAACTTGCATGTAGGCCTATTAACAGTTTAGCAGGAAAAATGTCATGATTGTCTGTGGTTTAGATTCCGGTTCATTTTGTATACATGCCAAACAGTTTAAGAACAATCATACTACGATTGATGAAAAATTATAAGTTCACAGATACAAGTTTATTTCAGTTGTGGCACTCAAATGACAACAACTAATAAGCTACAGCACAACGAACTGAAATTATTTTATACAACTACTTGAAGTTTGGCTTTATCTATTAAACAAAGAATGCCTGCAATCCTTCATTGATGGCTGCAGAAAATGTGCAAATAAATACATTGTTACAAAATTATGAACAAATGTAGTTTAGGCTTAAGTTTGCGCAATGCTGAAAATGTATTTACTTTTCTTATTTATTCTGTTAAATCTGCTGAGATTCTTAAGAGCGTGATCAAAAATTCTCAGTTCCACAAGCATGTCCAGGAACCTCATGAATATTCATGTATGCTCCGCCTACAGAAACTGAAAATTTTAGAAACCAAAAATCACATAACACCTGTGCGCGAACTGGTTGAACAAGTTCTCTAAATCAGATTGAATCGTTTGAAGCGGATTGCTTCTCCAGTAAGCAGTAATCCACAAAATGATTCACTCCTTCTGAGTCTAAATAAATCAATATCCCGGAGTAATTCATTTACACAAACAGCACACTGACTGAACTGCTGTGAAGAGAGAACTGAAGATGAACATGAGCAGAGCAGCTTGTGTGCATCGAGCTGGATAACGAACGTACACGGCCACTGCTGGAGTGGTTCGCTTTCTTGAGTCAAGAACCGGTTGCATCGGTTTTCTTATCACTGGTACACTCACTCGAGAACCATTTTTTTGGATGCGTCCAATTTGAGAACCGATGAGCTGATGATACTGCAGATGTGTGTACATTTTCAAGGATGAAAAGCATGTTATCCGAGTATATATATTTTTTAGATTAATGTACCTAATCTGTGTTCTTTGTTCATTTGAAGATTCTGTTAGGTTATAGGCCAAAGGGGTTTGTCAGGGATGTTGGACCATAATTAAGTGTTTAATAGGAATAAGAGATGATTTATGAAATACTAGTACTGTAATTATCGTTAACCATGACATTTACAAATTGAGTGTGTAGTAAATAGAACAGGTGAGCAAGAGTATAGCAGCTAATGATATACTGAACGTGCATGCAGCGTGTCGGTTAGAGCGGTTCTCGTTCTCCAGTAAAGAACCAGTTGGATCACAGAGAACCGTTTCTTTCGGACATGTCCAACATAAGAACCGATGAGCTGAAGATATTGCGCATGCATGATTCAGCGTGAAGCTACTGAACGGCAATCTGGCAAAACGTAAGTTTATTTAATAACAAATAAATTGCAATGGGTAATGTATAGCAAGTGGATTATGATTTCTGTGCTGATGACAACTAATTTATACACTTTATATATTCAAGACCGGTTTCTTGAACCAGTTCATTGAAAAGAACTGTCCGAAAGAACCGGTTCTTACAAAAGAATCAGAATTTCTATCACTATCTAACAGCAGGCATGTCATTATGAGATCGGTTTATGAGATCGGTCTTTATAGAGAATGCTGATCAAACATCCCAAAGTGATTATCGGCCGATACTGTTCGGTAGCCGATCAATTGTAGCACCCCTAACAATAATTGCTGCTAAATTATTTGCATGGGAAAAAGCTCAAATGTTCTACATTCTTAGAGTCTAAAACACAGGCGTGTGCCAACTTTAGCATTCCTGGCTAAGTACTGAAAAGAGAAAAAAAAAAAGTCTGTGGTTTGACCTGACTTATACAGAGAGCCCAGTTCAAGATTATGGCTTAAATCAGATCAACATCTGAGTTTAATAACAGCAGTTTGTTCCAGTAAAAAAAGAATGTCTAACCTTTGGTCACTACAACCATTCCAGATGTGTTTATATTTCTGTACATGTGAATTTGACACAAAATCCAGTTACAAAATAATACATCAACCTTAATTTGAATAGTACAGTTTTCAGTTTATGGGAAAACCACCATACTGTATATTTGAATATAGCTACACTTTGGTACTGTACTGTCAATAAAAAACCTTGTGGGAAAGTACCAACCAATACAGAACAGATAAAAACAGCTCATTTAGTTTGCAAAATGTGGTGGGAACTGACCATTAGGAGTATGATTAGTTAGCAAACGTTTTCAGAGCTTGTCATGCAACAGAGGAACAAAGATATATAAACATGAAGGAAGTTAGAAAATGCACATATGTTAAATCCATTTCCTTTAACATGCAACATGGTGCCAGAAAATAAAAGCAAACTAACAAGACTGCTTGAACTTGTTCATACATGTTGACATCAAACCGTTGAGAAATTAAAAAATAAAACTGGCATGGGTACAAAATCAGACAAATTCTTAAAATAGCAAAATATCATATGAAATACTCACTAATGCATTCTGATCGCAATTATAAAACAACCCTCCACTTTCAAAGTAACCACTGTCACAGAGAAGAAGGAATAACTAATTCGTGTGACAATACATAAAAGCTCTTCCAGCTTCCTCCACTAATGTTCTGTTGCCAAGTTTAATAATACAATCACATCTAAACATACCAAGTTAACCAATAAAAAGCAGACTAGCAGTTGTGAGCAGTGTGATCATTGACAAGCCAAAGTAATCTTACCGTCTGTCCGTTAAAATAAGGACAAATAATCTCAGGACAAAGGAGGCAAAAACAAGAGCAGTTTTCTTCATTCAAGCCTTCCGGTCCTATAAACCACAGACTGAAACTCCCCAACAAATACACGAGGAAACAGTCCCTCCCTCCAAATTCTCACACGAACACGCACACACACACACACTGCACATTCAAGCCAAAAACAGGTGAAGGCCACATTCATTGTGTATAAAATCCACTAGATGTTACAATGTACAGTACATACATAGTACTGTGTGACACATTATGACAGATTCTGCACCTCCAAATGAGAAATTCATGATTGTCTTTTTATATATGTCCAACACTGTCATAACCAAGAGTCTGCTAAATATTATTTTGTAGTAAATATATTAAAATGCCACTATTATGCCTTTTCGACAATAACCTTTCATGCAGTGTGTCATGTAGCTCTATGTGCACATAAATTATCTGCAAAGTTGTGAAGCCGAAAAAAAAAAAAAAAAAAAAATGTCGTCTCACAATTGCCAAAACGAATCATCAGGAATTTGAATCTTATTCTGTTATGGCTCTACATCACGAAGTTACACATTTGCATAATGACCGCCCATTTTTAAGCTTGCCAACTTGCCTGCCCACAGACACAGTCAAATGTATATGTGGTTAACATCATGTCGAGAAGACGCTGTATCCTACGCTGTGAGAGTAAACTTGTTCGATCACATCTCATAATTACCACAAACTTGTCAACACTTGACACTTACCACTGAGAAGTGTCCTGCTCCAGTCGTGCTTGTGAATCAGTCCCTTGTCTATCAACCACTTCATCTGATTCTTCATTAAACTCCGGCTCGAGGTGGTAAGCTACAATCCATACAATCTTTTCTATATATTGATAAGTCTCCAGGGCTGTCATTCTGTCATAGCAATTGGCATTTAATTTCCGATAAACCAATCCACAGCCCTAGAGGTCCTCTCTGAACCAATCACAAAGGACTGCCGCATCTGACCAATCACAGCAGTGAGGGCTCACGGGAAGGAGGGGTTTAGAGAGACTTGATTCTTTGAACTGCTTTGCACGAGTCGTTTATGAATAATTTAGGAATGAGGTCAAATTAAAGCTATTTTCTGAGAAAACTAACGTTTTTGGACCTTGTATGCATGTAAACCTGTTTTAGGAGACGCATGAAAGAATATTAGTAACCTTTAAAATGGCATAATAAGGGCACTTAAAAAAATATATATATATAAAAAAAATAAAAACAATGGATTTTAGTCATTATGAACAACATATGAATTTTACGTGGAAGAAAACAAGGCTGTGAGAGTCATTCTTTATAATGGCCTGCACTGTTAAAAGGTCAGAGATCAGACGTCATTTTCAAAACCGTTCTGTAGAGTTTTTGTCTACTGAAAAGTTTTCTGGAAAGCTGAACAATTGGCATGTTGTTAAAAAGCAGTACAATCCACTGAACGCATTGTACTTCTATTTCTCACAACCTCATTTTCATTCCTGTAAAAAAAAAAAAAAAAGAAATAACGTGGCCTGTGGTGCCCTTTGAACAGCCTCTAGCAGCATCAGTCTCATTTCAATCCCTCTTGGCACACAAACACTCTCACGTTACAAAAACCTGGGCAGAAAATTGTAATAGACACAGGATAAAGACGCTAAAATTAAATGGAGCTCTTACTCGAGGGGCACCAATTGAATGGCAACCATTCAAGGGTGGGAAATGATAAATGGACACACACACACACACACACACACACACACACACACACACACACACACACACACACACACACACACACACACACACACACACACACACACACACACACACACACACACACACACACACACACACACACACACACACACACAGTAGTCTTGAACATGTAAACTGCATGCAAAGCCACACCTTACCAGTTTATTAAACTGTTTACCAGATTCCACTGCAAATCTGATTTACTTTAATCTCATTTTCGACACTGAGTGCAGACAGAGAAGAGACCGGAGCACCTGGTGTTGCACAACCATCTTGACACATCTCAGACCTGACGCTTGGGTAAATACTGATGTCCTATCTGTTGCATGCAGTTAATGAAGTCAAATTTTCATATTCTGCTTGGATCCCTTCCAGTGTCAATTTAAAGCTACTTTTAGCGTTTCCAATTTGGAGGCTCACAGACATGAGATCTGAACATCAACCTGCCATAGCAACAGTATCTAAAACAAACACTCAAGAATTGTCAGTGTATAACCTATGATGTCATGACCTAGGCAGGTCAGGTGGGAATTTTCTGCTTTACTGTTCAAAGAAAAAACTTTTCAGTTTTTTTTTCAGTTTGTCAGAGAACAACATTTATTTGAAACCGAAAACGTAAATGCATCCTTGGTGAACATCTAGCCTATATTAAAAAAAAAAAAAAAAAAGTCTATATCAGATATAGTATGTGACCAAAACCACACCATTAACCATCTGGTTATAAGGTTAAGTTATCAGATCACAAAAAAGGTGAAGTTCTCATATAATCAGTTCAGTGATATCGCTTACATTTGGCATTATCGTAAGTCTACAATTAAAATAAGTTCAGTACGGCATTCCTGCCTCGCTTGACAAGTCTGACCAGTACAACTACTGTAAAATCTTGTCACCACAGACTTCCATTTCTATTCTCATATAAGCTCTGGAGAACAAAAGCTTTCTAGGTAATATTGATCTGAAAAATGAAAACAAACTTTGTGAAGTCGACGAGGCCTTTGTTTAGACACTGCACAATCTGTATTCTTGTTTTTGAATTTTAGTTGGTATTTATTGAACACTTTTTACCAAAGCGATAAAAGCAATTTCTTCCATTTTAAAGTATTTCTTTTTTTGTTTTGTTTTAGAAATCACAAGAAAAATTAGATTTTGTAAATTGAATGGCTTCCATTCATGTGGTATTTGCGCTGGATAGCTCACCGTTTAAATTCATTGGTCCAGTGATCGTTCCCAACATAACTGTACATTAAACATCTAATATGGTTTCATATAACTACAAAATTCTCCAAATTGGTCTTCATGTTAACCTTCTTCCATTATTCAAAAAACACAAAAGAATGCATAGAAAACAGAACAATGTTGGGTGAAAACGAGGGTGATCAGACTAAAATCTGAGGTTGATGGATTACTGACAACATTGCATGTTCAATGCATGTTTAACTGTGGCTCAGTCATGCATATTCATTCCCATAAGCCTTAAAACTATTATCACATAACATAACAAAGGTATATCTTACAGCGGATCATAAATAATTTCTTTAAGGAACATATTAAATCTGACACACCATACATATATCAACAATTCCAGTAAATGGTAGACTCCCAATGATCAGAGCAGAGTTTCAGAGTCTTACCAAATGGAGAAAGGAATAGACAGATTAGGAAGCAGAAGAAGAGAAGGTTGTTGCCCACCTTTGTTCTGAGCGATCTTCACCCCAACACAAGGCTCCTCTTCCTCAGATTGTTTGGAGGGAAAGCAGCTGGGGTTACCAGCTTTATCTGAAAGACACCAAGAGATTTATTTAGTTAGTTTTACTGTCTGCACTTGCTTTTCGGTAGTTTCCAGAAGGTATTTTGAGTTGCTTTCATGATCCTAAATGATGTAGATGCACATGGAAACTGAGGAGGATAAAGATTCTGAGAAACATGTGGGTGGGCTATAAATGAGAACAGGAAGAGATCTGCAAAAATTTGTGCCAAATGGTAAATGACACTAAACCATTGATATTAATAGAGTGTTAGTCCTGCAATCAGCCTCCATTCTTCCAGAAAGACTTTTCATTAGATGCTGGAAAATGCCTTGAGGATTGGATCCCATTTAGACATGAATGCCATTTCATCTCAAAGGTGTTCAGTGGAGTTCAAGTCTGGCTTTTCAGCAGCCCAGGTCTTTAACACAAGACTCATATGAACCTCACTTATTGCAAATTAATTATGCAAAGTAATTCAATAAATAATCAGAATCTCCATGCAAAATATAATTTTCCCCTTAAAAGTGAAAACATAAAACTGTACTATGCATAATAGTATGACTGCAGAACGACTGAAGTAGATATATATGTCTTTTGGATGATAAAAACAGCAGAAGGAGTGGAAGGTCTGTGTGTGAGAATAAAGAGGATGAGAGAACATTAATCCAGCATTTGTAGCAAAACAAAAGAAAAGTAAATCTCCAGAGACTCACCAGTAATTAATTCTGCTGTAATATCTAGGGCATGTGAGAGCTGTGTTAATGTACTTCATTTCTAACGCACATAAAAAATGTGACCAGTGGCATGGGGTTGCCAACTGTACACACGTGTGCATGAAAGCACACACTGACACACATGCAGATTATAAAGCGCTCAGCTGAAAATATAAGAACACACTAATAATATTACCCTACTGAGAGAAAACGAGAAGAGAATGGGGAAGTACAGAGTGACAAAATGCAATGACGAACGATAGAGAACTTACTGAATAAATTGAGAAGCAACAAAACAGTCAGTCAGTTCAACGTACAGTGAAACAAGTTTAAAGTAAGTTACATTTTGAGCGGGACAGGGTGTGTGTTTGTGTTTTATCCTGGACGTGAGATTAAAGCAAGGCTTTTTCCTCGTACCATCTGGAGCCCTTGTGACAGAAATATCTGGTGTCCCCCACACACTCGAATGTGCTCACATGCTCACATAATAGCCATTTTTAATAGCAGCTTCACAAAAAACACGTTCTGTAGGCTAACACAACAACCACAACAAACAAACTTAAACGAAGATGAAAGAGGGGGCTGGTGGGACACTTTTAAATGAGCTATCAAACACAGATTCTCAACAAACACTGCAAAATGAGTTACTGGGATGTATAGAGCTGGATAACCATGCATAGATGTTTCCATGAAATTCCTCGTATAGAAACACAAAATACAGCCATCTTTCATCTGAACATAACAGAAAATAGCAACGACATGTTTTATGAGATTATTTATTGATCCTGTGTAGCATGTAATTTCGCATTTATGTGGAGCCCTTGTTAGAGCATTAGAGGAGATGCGCCATGAATCATGTTCACAGTCGAGTGGCCATTATAATTGTAAATATCGTGGTTTACAATAGGCAGTGAATTATTACCTTAATCAGGCTCAATCAATTTCCAGAATGTACGCATGCATTTAATGTATTTGTAACCATCTAACAGAACAGTAAACTGATTTATGATGCATGAAAGCAATGCTCCATCACATCACATCAATTTAACATAGACACAAAAAAACTAAGACAGCCAAAACCTTATAAATATAGTAGCCAATTTCCACCAGAATACAACAGCAGCTACTGTTATTACTACTATATATATTTTTTTTTGATGGTGCCAAGGATTAACACAATTCCCCACAGCTTTATTGTAGAAATAATCAATATTATTTAAAAGGAAGTATTAATAACTGATCACAAACTGCAGCTTCTTATCTGTGCAAGTCATATTTAACCCAAACATCAAAAGGAATAACATAAGTAAATTATTCTCTAAAATTAGTTTTTTTTAAGCATTATATATACTTTCATGCATCATTATTCTCAATATTGTTTTTTTCTGTATTACTAATACATTAGAATAAGTAAAATTTAATTTTTTTCTCAATTGTCCTTAAATACTATAATCTATAAATTCATTTAATCATTTATTACAATAATTTGGGGAAAATATGCTCGATTAAATGAATGTATCAATGTTTTTTTGTTTTTGTTTTTTTAAGTAAAAAAATAAATGGGGTGATATATGGAGATGGACATGTTTTTTTTTTTTTTTTTTTACCTGCTGTGTGAGATTCACCTGTTAGAATTTACAGCAAACTCTCCACAGATTTAAAATGTATACCGACATAATCCAAACTATCTGGTTGTGTGTTATTAAAAAATTCAGACAAAAAGCATCTCTCTGTCGGACTGTAAAATGTGCAGAGGTCTAAAAACAAGAATCATGTGTACAATGTGAGATCTTGGCTCGATTGTATGTGAGCTGAAGGTCATGTCACTAGATGCATAAGGAACACACATACAAAAAAAAGAAGAGAAAAAATACCTGCTCTGCTCTTGGTTCTCCTGTGTGTCCTGGTCTGCGTTTTTCTCACGTCCCTAAGATGTTTCTCCATTTTAAGCATAAATCAATACACTACACAACAGGGAAATGGCCACATTATGCAACTCATTTTAAAAGTGACATTCACAACAAGCAGCTGCCAGTGTTTTTGTCCTTCCTGTGTTTGTGTCGCACTCCTTTCCCTCACTGGTCACAAAACCGGTTTCCCAGTCAATGTGAGAAGCAGGACACTGACTAGGAGTCAATATTTATTCAACAACAACATAGACACTATAAAAATCAGCTTAGACGATGCACCATGCTACCAACACATCCAGAGAAAAATCAAAAATAATAAAAGCAACTGCAGTAAAATCCCCCTATGTGCAGTTAAAAATGATCCAATCTCCTCAATTTTTCATCTACAAAATGTTATGTGTGCATAAATGTGCTGACTGTTGTCGACTAGAGAATAATTACAGGCATTGATAAAAGCTGCTGAGTGAGAGATCAATGAGAATGAAGTCTGTGTGTAATTATAGCAACAGATCAACACACTTTTTAGCTTTCATCTCTCTAGCCTCATTTTGTCCCAATGTGAACAGAACTGTGGGAATGTTTGCAACCTTTTTTAAAAACAATTATACCAGGAAATGAATGGATGCTACACTACACTCAAAACTCATAATCTCAGTCTTTGTCGGTCACAGAATATTTTATATGCTGACTGAGCTTCACATAATTTTGCAACCCTTGATTAGGTATGAGCCTCTTTCTGTTTTTGAGCTTGTTTTGATGTCATTTTTTTCTGCAGCACAGTTCTGCTTTTTGCATCTTGTGTGTGCATGATTAACTTTGCAACTGAAAGCAGTCACATGCAGGACATGGAGAAGCAGATAATAAAAAAAAATAAAAAAATTCTCAGTACGAGACCGTGGGCAGTGAGCTCATCATTTATAGACACAACCAAGACTGTGTAGATGATGCTACCACCCTTAGGTGAGAAAAAAAAGAGACCACATTCATGTCAACTGTTTCTCTCACACAAAACAGCATTTAAGAGAACAACTGGAGACTTTGCTGTAAATGTCCCCTAGAAGTTTAAAAGTGATCTCAATAATGAGAGGAGCTCAGAATTGCCTATAGATAATAAAGTTTGCAATCAAAAGTCAAAAATCTCAATATGAACTCAAAATATCCAAAGTTATAGCCCTATAATTATGTAAACTTAAACTTCTGGCCAAAGGTTTGGAATTATAAACTATTTTCTTACGTCACTTTTTTTTACTTTTTGACATTTTTATGCTCACCAAGGCTGCATTTGTTTGATCAAAAATACAGAGAAAAAATTTATATTGTGAAATAATAAATTAATACATTATTGCATTTAAAATATATATTTTAATTATTTTTTAAATATATTCCTGTGATGTAAAGCTGAATTTTCAGCATCATTACTCCAGTCTTCAGTGTCACATTGTCCTTAAGAAATCATTCTACTATTATGTGGATTTTTTTTTTTTTTTTATAAAGTAAAAAAAAAATCATTGTTTTCACAAAAAAATATGAAGCAAAAACGGTTTTCAATATTAATAATAAAAAATAGCCATTATTAATTAACTGACAACCAAATCAGCAAATACAATGATTTCTGAAGGATAATGTGAAAAATCATAAGAGAGTTATGATGTAATATTGATGGGTTCAAAATATATGGCAAATGTGCAAGAAAGAAAATAAAATCAGCTTTGCCAACACAGGAGCAAATTACATCTTAAAATACATTTAAAATAGAAAACGAATATTTTAAATACTAATAATATTGCAGTCTTTGCTGTATTCTTTATTAAATAAACACAACCTTGATGAGTATAAAAGACTTCCTCCAAAAACATTCAAAACCTTAATTATTCCAAACTTAGAACTAGTGTAATACTAATGTAATAGGAAACGCTGTTTCTCTTCTTCCTCAGCTTATGTCTATATTTTATGACACACACCTCCTTAAAAAGAGACAGAGAGATTGACATAAAGCGCTTGAACCGAGGTGCTAAAGCAGTCTTAGCCATCTGTGATGGTTACTACATATGTGTAATTTAGCATGTTAATGAGTCTTAAACACTCTCCTGATCCTGTAAAGAGATACTTCTCTGCTTAATCTGATAGCTGTGTGGTATTTGCTGGTGTCTGGATACTGATCACACATACACACACACACACACACACACACACAGATCTCCACCTGCTACCATGAAGCACCTGGACCTGTTTCCACCTCCATCTGTTTCTGCATCTGTGTCTGCGTTAACATTAATGAGGCTGATTCACCCCAGGATTGCTCATCGCTGTGACCGCAGCTCCAAAAATTCTTTTTAGATATGTTTTTGCACACAAAAGCACCGTCCAAATCCACCCACGTACAGACACTACAGCTTCAGTGTCTACAGAGTTAAATATGCATCTCCCGAGACAAAATCCCACAAATAAACATGCTTTAATATACCAAACAGCAGGTTTCTATTCAACACCACATAGTTAAAAGAATAAACCGTACGGTCTCCTGCAATAAACAACCTTAAGAGCTTCAAGAGCCACAGCCCTTCTCAGATGTGGTCAGCAGCGGCAATCTTTACATGTGAAGAAACACCACTGACCTGACTCTTCATCGGATTGGAGACAGCAGCTGTGTGTGTGTGTGTGTGTATGAGATTTCCACTTCAGTTCAGTTCCGTCGTCCTTATCCAGAGAATCACGCCAGACTGAACAGCCCTCTCATGAACCCTCCTTCTCTAGCCGTGCTGCCACAGACTCTGCATGCTCCATCCTTCCTCTCTCTCTCCCTCGGTCTCTACACTTGCTTTACTGCTCCTCCTCCTCCTATTCCCCCTCGCTTGCTTCCCCCGCACACTGTGTTTTCCGCTCAGCCTCTGTTTTTCTCTCCACTGAGGATAATCACATTCCAGAGGAGGGACAGCATATGGCAGGGAAACGCCACACACTCTTGCCTGTCCGTCTTTATGTGCCAATGTGTGTGTGTTGCATGGAGAATTAGCCCTATTTTGTTGCTGGAGGGGTGGGCCAACAAATGTGGTGGTGTGTGTGGGGGGGGGGGTATCTCAGTATTAAAGGGGTGGGGTTTGACTCAAAAGAAAAATCTAGAGGAATATTGATGAGTGGGTATGATATCTGGAGAATGCCAGCTTTTCTCCTCTGATTGGTCGGGTCACTGGAGTCCGCGTATCGCTGTAAATCAGCAGAGGGGTGAAAATGAGGCTGATGCTATTGGAGGGCACGCACTGGTCATGTGACGAAAGGAAAGAGCCACATGGGAGATTGAGGAGGAATACAGATGAGTCAGTGATTTGTGGGGGAAGGTGGAGGGGAGTGGAGGGCACTGTCACCACCAACAATATTCTCACACTTTCGAATGATAAAGCGAAGCCAGTAGGGAAATGTAACTCTTCTCTATAAAAACAAAGTACAGTGGTAATAAAATGGGTTTTTTGAATTGGGTATTTTGGCATGGGTAATCTTGATATAGGCCTAACGTGTGAAGTTTTATGAATATGGTTATCTTTTAGTATCATGGTACACAGAATATATATCGAAGTATAACATTGTATTATGTCGCTAAGATAAGGGATCTTCACTCAAGGGATATTCAAAAATTTCAAGTTATTACAAAATTATGGTGCTCAGGATAAAAAAAACAACAACTGTACATTTTCCCCCCAGAAATTAATAGGAACAATTACAGTTATTGAACTAAAAAATAAAGATGGTAAAAATACTTAAGTAGTTTAGTAGGTAAAGTATTTTGTATTAAAGTATTTATATTTTTCACACACACACACACACACACACACACACACACACACACACACACGCACACACACGCACACACACAATGTGCCAAATTACTAACTAGGATAATTAATATCAACATTATCTTACTACCACCAAATTATGTTAGAGTTTTTCATTTATTTAATTATTTATTTAATTAACAAGACTCTATATGCTCTCTACAATGCTGATTCCATGGGAATAAATGTCATTTACTTCCTGTGTTTCACATTTACAGAAAATCTAATTGTGTACTGTGTCACAGAACAGCATTATAAAGCAATGATCCCAAAAAAGAAACTAAATTAAACCTTTAAAAAGTGCTTGCCACAGATTTTTCACTTCTCATTTAGACTGTTTTTAAATGTGCATGTTTATTTAATCTGATTTCTGATTCTGAAAGTTGTTCTGTGATGAGAAAAAAACAAGGCTAATAGCCCGAGGTGACAGCGTCATACTGAATTCCCAGCATGCCTTCAAATGTACAGTGCACGCACACAATCACACTTCAACACTTGCCTATAAGCCTCATAACTATTTCTGTCATCTGCCTCGGTGAGATGACCCTCGTGCTAATTCGACCAGACAGGCTAAACACTCCTGAATCCTGACCTCTTTCAAGTCACACTTCTTCTTGTAGTCCCTTTCTGTTTTCAATCATTCGTCTGACTTCTCACTCCTCACACGCAAAATGATCGTCACCATTCTTGCCCTTTGACAACTACACATCACAGCAAACGCACACAACACATTTCCCGTCTCTCCCACACCAAGCTCCTTCACGCTCCTGCCCTGATCTCCTCCTTCCATCAGTCCATGTTCAGTGCTCTCCTCTTGTTGTAAATGAAGCCTCAGGCCATGTCTATTACACTGCCATTATTCAAGAAGCATAGAAATCTCTCATATTCAACTGGATTTCCTCTACAGAGTGTACTAATATTTTTAATAGGCCTAAAAAAAAATCTCTGTAAATGAAAATATAGAATTTTAATAATCAAATTTTTTGAATATATTTTATTATGCAAGATGTATATTATTTTCTCTTTATAAATGATTTCTTTTATAAATGAACCCCAGAAGGGTTGTCTTTCCCAACCCTATTATTATGATATAGAACAGAAAAATGTACTAATACATTTTAATAAACTGCAAATAACAATGTGTGTGTGTGTGTTAGGGGGCTGTTGACTGACCATTATGACAGCATTTTAGTCTTGAAGATATGAACCTGATATGATGCAAATCTAATGTGACTAAAGCAATCATCTGTCATCTAGTCGATCTATTGTGTTCATGGTGTTGATACAGATAGGAAATGACTCCGGTCACGGAGTTGAGTCACTCGATCTGTAAACTGTATTACTGTAGGCTACAGATTTAATGAGGGCAGGTGTGGGCGTTTGTGTTCTTAAAACGGGTGCATTATTATTGAGAAAAAAAGCCTTTCCTGTCCTTGTTATAAACTCACAGCACCACCAAAATAACATCTCAGCGTGCATGACAACACAAATACGCCAGTTCAGATTTCCTGTCAGACAGCTTTGTGTGGGTGTAGGTCCTGAAAGCCGACGAAAATGTTCCTCATTGCTGTCCAACTTGGCTCAGTTAGATATCAATAGGCACTTGAAGGGAAAACAGAACTGACAGTCCCTATGTAGTTACTCTCCTCTTTAAGAAATAGTGTAATTAATACACAAATCGAATTTGTACTAGTCACATACACACACGCATACAATAATATACTACACACTTGGAGCACAAGTAGCCAACACACAGATAAAGCAGCACTTACTTTACACTTATTTTGAGTTTTGTAAAAGCATTCTTTTTTTTTATTATTATTACGTGAATAGAAGTGCACTGAATTCGTTTTTGCCGACTTCCCAGGCTTTTGAACACGAGTGTCAAAGCACCACTGCCCCCTGCTGGACAGTCAGACTAATTTGTTTATTTTTTTATTTTTAACAGTAATAAAAATAAACCGTATACAAGTATTAAAGAAGTATTAGGAAATTAAATTAATAATTATTATAAAATTAAAGTGTATGGACTATGCATAAAAAGTGAAGGAATAAATACATAAGATCAAGTACATAAATGTAAAAATGTATAGAAAATGGCTGAAACAAACATATACATATATATATATATATATATATAGCACTTGCGCACAGATGTCAACCAAAAAAAAAACCTACACAACACAGAAAAGGGAATGAAATAGAAGGAAGATGACAGAAAGAGACAGAGCAAAAGGAAAAGCGGAAGCTCTCAAAATAAAGGTAGTGTGCATCATGACTCAAACAATGATCAAACAAATGTCCTCTCACAGTGTAGGATACAGCTTCTTCTCATAAATGATATCAACCACAAAGAAATGTAACTGTTTGTGGGCAGGAAAGTTGGTGACCTTAAACGTGGGTGAACATTATGTAAATGTGTTACTTCAGGACGTAGAGCCGTAACAGAATAAGATTGAAATTCCTGATGACTCGTTTAGGAAATTGGAAGCTGACCCTTTTTTTTTTTTTGAACAGACAATAACTTTATCTATCGTGCACTGTCGGCTTCACAACTTTTCATGACACACTGCATGAAAAGTAATAGTCGAAAAGGCATAATAGGGGCACTTTATTTAAAAATCAGGATTTATAAATATCTTTAGTATAGAGTTGAGTGGGTGCCGTCAAAGTGGAGAAGTCAATCAATTAAGAGTCAAATGAAGTTTGTAAAAAACAAAGCCATTATTAATATGCTTTTAACTTCAATCCGTTGCTTCCAGGTTCCAGCTAAAATAGTCTATATTCCTAGTATTACTTTCTTCAGTTCTCTAAATCTGGTCCAATAAAGAAACAAACTCACCTACATCTTGGATGGCCAGATTGCAGCAATTTTCATTTTTGGGTGAATTATTTTTCTAGGATCGTGGGTTGTGTAATACTTCCATAATTAAATACTTCACACACTGAACACATTGTTCCAGTGAAAATAATATTAAATTGACTTCTCCCGCTAATGGTAGATTAGACATGAATAAAGAAATTGCTCAAAATAATTTTCTCTTTAGAGAAAGAATGAATGCGATTTTAATTCCCAGAACCCTCTAAAAATGTTTTACATCATACTTGAATTAATCAACTTGAGAAGCTTTTTAGTGTAAAAACATTCTAAATAAATAAACACTTTAACAGTTTCTTCCTTCCTAACAGATTAGAAAAGAAAAAATAAACTGTGGTTCTTTAAATAGGCCATGGTCAGTCCTTTACAAACCCACAACACAATATAACCACACAAAATAATAGGCCAGTAGTTCCTGCCAAGCAGAACAGTTGGAGGACTCGTGAGTGTTGTTTCCCAGATCTCAAGAGACGCGTGCTTTTCTTCTGCTTGGGTTGGTAACTGATTTTGGACACAATGCTTATATGAACAGTCTAACATATGTGCCACCATCCCACCATTATACAAAGGAATATTAGACCTGCGAATTCAAGTCTGTGCTATACTGGTACTGCTAGTGATAAAATCATTACAAACAAGGCATTACTCGCATAAACACTTAAAGAGTGATGTTTATGTAGGCCACATAAACATCTGTGAGCGGTTTCCACTTGATGAGGACGTTGAGGACACTAAAATCTGACAACTACATAAACACCCTCATTCCTAATTTGTACAAACCTTCCATAGTTTATTATTTCACACATACTGAGAAGTTTTGTCTATAATATGGCTGAAAAAATAAACCAGACAGTTGATATCTTGGCCCCCGACCAGCAATAAGTCAGTGGAGGTTTAGATTAGTGAAAAGAAACGTACGAGTTAGTTTAGGGTGGTGGGACAAGACGGTGTGTAAGAGAGAGAATGAGGCGTCTGGATTAGCCCTAGCTACAGGCATTTCAACAGAAAACTGAGTTTCTGTACAAACCAGACAGAGTACAACAGCTCGGATTACAGTGTAACTATTAAGATACACTGATGAACTCATCTGTTGCATGCAATACTCATCTCACAACTGCATGACCAGAAATTCACACATTCACTGTATGTACACTACTAAAATCAACAGGAACTCCAGACGCTATCTGATTTATTAATACACACTCCTGTTATGCACAGTTTTTGCTTTTGTTTCTGTTATATTAAAGAAAAATGTTTGTCTCTGTAATATTGTTTCTAAAATGTATTAACCTGTTCCGTTTCTGAAACAACTTTCTGTGATGTCACAAATCCCTTGTATGTTTAACCCTTTCCCTCCAGCCATCTGTCATAAAGGAATCACTTCTCACAATCCAATATATTAAATCCTTAAATACACTTCACACTTTTTGTGGATTTTTTTTTCCAACTTTTTTTGTTCACAATCTTTCTGTGATAGGCAGAGTTATATCATTTGAACCCACATTCCAGTACAGATAGTAAACTTCTCCGGACAGCTGGCAAACTTTCTTTGAATGCAGCAAATTAAAGAGACAGTTCACCTAAAAATAAATCAACCGTATGGCATTCAATACCTTTGACTTTTTTGTTTCTTGTGTAGAAGAGAAGACAAAAGAAGATGAATAATGTTTGTGTTTTGTCAATACAATAAAAGTCAGTGCATGGGTCCAAAACAATGAACGAAGATGAAGAAAAAAACAAAAACACAAACAGTCTTTATCAAAATATGCTTCTTTGCATTTTGAAACAACATGAGGAGCTGTAAATAAATGACAACATTTAAATTTTTTGGTGAACTATCCCTTTAACAGATTCACTCCCCAAATGTAATATCAAACTATGTTGACAATCAATTAATGAACAATTACTGAAACTGAACATTACCTTTAGTTGGCCAAAACCAATACTTTCGACGATGCTTCATTTTTCTCAATCCATTCCCCATGATATACTGTTTTTGGGACTACATGAATGCAGCTTTCCTACTCATCAACAGTTTCATTTTTAGATTCCAACCGGATGAGAATCAACAGCCTCCTCTCCATTCTCTGACAAGCAACCTCTACTTTCTTTCTCAGAGTCACAGTGAAACTTCTCATTGCTGGCATGTTGGAGCTCATTAAAATGAGAAGCGTTGAAACCTACCGGAGGCAGTGCGGTGGAGGAGAGCCTTCCTGAGGCCAGAGCCCAGACAATCCATCACTGTCCATCACTGAGACTTGACAACACAGAGAAAATGAGTTAAAGACACTAATAGAAGCGCGGGGAAGAGTACAGGGGTTCCACAAAAAGACTGACGAGAAAGCAGGGGGAGAAAGTGAAGCCCGGCTTCCTGTAGATGAAGAATGGACAAAAATATCCTCTGTATCGCCACTTCCTCTCTCATTCCCTCTTGTGCTCACCTCTGAAAAGCAGTCCAAACTTTGCCCTAATGAAACACGAAGGATTTTTGCAGAAATCGTTTTCCTTAAAAGTCAAATAATTAATTGACGTTAATTGAAGGAATAAGTGTTTTATGGCCTATGTTGCCATTCCAGGATTTTCCAAATCTTTTTGGTCCAGCAAGAGTGAAGGTGGTTGAAAGATGTTTCTGCTGCAAAACATTTCCAAAAATGAGTCTGTCCTAGACATGATGTTTGAACTACAGGATTGCCCATTCCTCCAGCCTGAGGGGGGATCTCTAGAAGAGAAAATCAGGAAACTCCAGCCCTTCACACTGTTTGCTCAGGAGCGGAGTTGATCAAGAGGAAATGGGCATGGACAGGACTGCCCTGGGTGGAGGGGTGTGTTACGTAATGCTCCATCACTATTACTGCCACAATAATTCTCATAGGTAAAGATAGCAGAGATCTGACCTGGGTGAGCCTTGAGTCAACTAAGGATGAAATCAATCATATAGGGTGAATAGTACACCCTTTAGAGTAAGTGACTGTTCCTGATTTCTCATCACCAGACCTACATCTTTACCAGCTGTCTGATATGACTAACACAAGACCTTGCAATACCCCTGTCTGCTGTGCATTGTGTTCCTCACAATAGGCAAGATAGGAATTCACCCTCCTGTCATCAGAACCGGAGTAGAAATTTCCCCTCTCTTACAGGAAGTGTGTCATTTCGGATCGACCTTGCCTACAGGACATTCTCATGCATGTAAACAAACCTTTAACCCCTCCCCTGTACATTTACATGGGAAACATGGGAGTTATTTCTAATTTTGTCTTTTGCTAAAACTAGTTTTTGGATGGTTGTGTTCAGATGAATGCTAAGAAAATTATCTTAAATTAACTATTAAATTAAATTGTCTCTATACATTACAGTTCGATAGTGCAGAATCTTCAGTAGACATTACTCATTACATTACTGAGCCATTAGCAAATATTTCTGCCATTCCAGTCTTCAGTTTCACATGATCTATCATTTTTAATAAATTGAAGGCGTCATCTGTCAGAAAATCTCACTGACACTTGTGTGTATACAAACACACACATACACACACACACACACGTCTGGTCAGCTATGCTTGTGGGGACTCTCCATAGGCGTAATGGTTTTTATACTGTACAGACCGTATTTTCTATCGCCCTGCACCAACCTTACCCCTAAACCTAACCCTCACAGGAAACTTTCTGTATTTTTAGATTTTCACGAAACTTTGTAATTCTGTGTAATTTATTTGCTCGTTTACCCGTGGGGAACTCAATTTAGGTCCCCGCCGTGACACAAGTCCCCATGAGTCTGTGTGTATTCAGGTTTAAGTCCCCACCAGAATAGAAAAACAAGTACACACACACACATACACACACACACCTTTTTTGGTGTTATAGTGCCATCTGCTGGATATTTCTACATGAAAAGGATACAGGTCTCGAAAAACCCGTGTAACATACCTTAAGATAAAGTATTAATATCAATTCCATGCTGATATGACAGTAATTATTTTAGAATAGATCCCAGTGTTATAGTTGAAATTATGTCTCGTTTCCTGTGGCTGGGCCACAATGTCCTCAAATATTAACTAGAGGATAATGGAGGGTGTGTATCAGGAGATATTTATAGCCCCTCTTTCCCACACTATTGAATACACCGATCACAACCAAATGAAGTCTGATGAAAGTTATGATAACAGGTCCGTCTCACCTGACTCTGAACTCCTCAAACACTGGCTTCAGTGTCACAGTTCAGTGAAGCACCACAGAAAATTAATAGTTAACTTTAATAACAGCACACACTTGTGTTAGTGCACTTCAAAACTGGTTCTGTTACTCAAATCCCTGACGTTTGAGATGGAAAACAATTCTATCTAGTACTTATTTATTTATTTGTATTTATTTATTTTTTGCAGGAAATAGCTCTTAAAGGGTCCCTGCTCTTGTTCCTGTTTATGTGCTCTATCAACTCTACTGTTTAAATAAACTGAATATGAGAGCAGCCCAATCATTTCTTCAGATTCAGATAACTTGCTGTGTTCCTCCTGTCCAGCTCTTCCTTCTCAGTATTGTTTCAATAAGTATTATATTATTATGTATTTTATATTATTTACTATGTTTCTAATCTTAAACCTTATCCTAACTCTTTATGTCAAAATAAATGTTGATTTCTTGACCTTCCTTTTTATCTCTCTTGTTGAAAAACAATCGGTCAGAATCCGATTAAAATCTGGTAAAGTTGGACATACTGCATTTGATTTTGTATTTTTGCATTGTTTTGCAAGTCAGAAAATAATTAACAGAACAAATCCCTCAAAAGAGCAATGTTTTAGGTAGGTTAAATAAAATCCAGCTTCTAATTTCAAACCCCACAGACATCAACAACAATGTAACTCAATGAGTTCCTCATGCTCGTTCCGATTCACTGGGCAGACAGAAAGTGGAACTTCATGGATAAATGAGACCCAGTGCAACCTCTGTAATAAGAGTTCTCTAGACTGACAATAGTGAATAGCCAGCCTTAAGGACACACAACTGTTTTAGAGAGAAAATAATTGCTTTTTGCTTAAATAGCACAACATTTTTAAACTGCATTGCTATGCAACAATATCCAAAGAACCACAATGGTTTGCTGTCACTGAAAGGCAAAATCTGCATTGGCCTTCACCCAGTCACAGACACACTGGACTCTATGGCACCAATTGACTTTTATACATAAGTGGCTGTGTTGTGCCATGCAGAGTAGTCTTTATAGTATAGGCTATTATTCCTTAACACTTACTTAACAGATTTCAAATATATCTAATAGACTGTGACATAGTAGGAATAGTATGACAGCAGTACTCCTGCACATTCCTTATCCTTAAAATACAGAATTATGCGGGACAATTCTGAGTCAGAGAGGAAACATGCCACTATTGCTATGACACAACTCGTTGGGACTTGTTCATGCTCATATCCTGAGCTTTCAGTACAAACAGAGCTTTCTTCACAGGAAGAAAATGGAGTCTGGAATTTATTCCAATGCATTTTACATGTTTTGCCAAATCTCTTGTATGCTGTCAGAGGTTGAGGCTACCCACTGTATGAACATGAGCATGAAAAGATTGTCTGGTTTTACATCAAAACTAAGAAATAAAAAGTACTATCAGGATTGGGCCCCAGGATTCATGGCTTTAATTTGTATCTAGCACTGCATCATTCTTTCCGAAAAATAACTTATAACCTCTTCCATAATTGTACAGTGTTGTTTATTAGAATGTCAAATATATTTATCAAATATTAATACAAGAAATCAAATATGCAAATATTCTGCAGGTATAAACCATGGGTTCAGGGTTTGATGATACGACGATATACTAGAAGAAACAGGCTATAATGTGTCAATCGATAGAGATTTTGTAGCATGTTGCCATTTCTTATATTTCCAGGTTGAAAGAAGAAACTACTGCCGCTAATTTCAAAACTATGTTCCTTAAAAAAAAAGTTGCGTGAAAACACTCAAAAGGCAGACAATATTACCCTTGAAACAAATGTATCCAGTGTTTTGGACGTTTGACTTGAAGAGAAGCCCATAAGCGGACTATCCGCTTTCACCTGACCGCTTCACTCACCTGAGGATCCCGGGCATTCCTCCCCCGATGAACCTGCTGTCTGCTTCGGTTTTGACTTCCTCCGGATAGCGTTTCTCCTCGGTTCACTCATGTTTTCATTAGTTCGTTCCAACATTTAAAAGACTTGATTTACAAATCCTTTGTAGCCTACATAAATAATGGAGGTTTTATGTCCACCCCGCATGTCGGGCAAAGTCCACGTCTTAAGCGTCTGCAGCCGTAAGAACTGCGTAACGTAAGTGTTACGCAAAAGTAAAACGAAACGCTTCGGTTTAGTGTTTTCCTCTGATTCTTTGGCTCTTAGAGTAGTAACGTTACACTGTTCTGAGCAGGTCATTATCGCTTTATCAGCCCATATCACCGCCCTAAAGCTCTGATAGCACGATTGGTCCAATCATTTCCTTTAACATTAGTTTGTGGAGTTATTGATTCATCTCAGTGAGTCGATTCGATTGAATGCGTTTACCTAAACTGCTTAGCCAATGAAATTAGAGACCCTGTGTTTTTGGCGAATTTGGAGATGGACTCCTTGCCAGCAATCTGCATTGAAGAAGCTACTGTAAATTAGCCATACAACAAAGGTTATGAAATAACATAACTATGAATGAAAACAATATTAAAATTAAGTAGAGTTAGCCAGTAATTGTATTTTGACTCGAAAACACTATTGGTGATCCAATTAACTGTTGCATAATGTTATATGGGATTATCTGTGTATTAAACACATAATGCATATAAATAAATAAATACATTGTTTGTAAATTAATAAGTACAATAGGTTAACAATTTCCTATGTGTTGTCCTCTATGGTTGTCCTTCTGGTTTTGATTCACTTAAGTGATTCGAATCTTTTGAACCTGTTCACCTAGACACATACCCCTTAGCCAATCAAATTAGAGGATCGGAACTAACGGTTGCATAAAATTTATTGGGATTATTAAAATGTATGATTGTTAAAAATTGAATAGCAACCATACAAAATTACAATAAATTGGTAAATACATTTTAAAGACAATATGTGCTTTATTTATTTGACTAGACCAAAGTGCAAACACAATGTGAATTTTGAATACTACAATGTGCACACAAAAACTTTCACACATCACACACCATCTCAAATAATCAGGACAGGACTCAGTCAACAAATGCTTTTTAAAATTTTATTTCACAAAAAAAGTATGTGACTTAGGACTGCATACACATAAAAATATCCTGTGGCAAGATCATGCTTTCACCAGTACACACCATGTGACATTGTGGGTGTTAATCAGCTAATTTCACTTCAGAAGCAACATGTATACCACAATGTGTAGTTAATAAAACTGAAACTGCTCTTGTATCATTGGAAATACTCAATAAGAAATTAATATAGTCTATAAACGCCAAATGAATGGGTTAGACTGAGGAGCTAAAAGAGATTGTGAATGAAACCATTGATCTTGTATCCTTCTTTGCATGTCATTAAACAGACTAAGCTTTGTTCTAGTTTCACAATAGATATAGTTATGCTTTGAGAAGTGTCTGATGGATTCTTCATCTGAATCCATCAATAACCGTTCAGTCAATCAATGAGACTGAAAATGTGTTTTTGTGGTTTGCTGCTATACAAAAACAATGAAAATTGATATTTCTCCTTGTCCTGCTGGTACAAATCACGGCGTGATTGGAGGACAGATGACCAAATGACATGAAAATGTCCTGTGCCTGTTTCAAAATGCATAGATAAATGTGTTTGTGCTTTATACAGGGTAAAGGTTAGATATAACTTAAACAGAAAATGAAAATGATCGATTCTATAGTGAATATGGGATACAATAAATAGGGCTTGTATGCTGTTTTTGGAGCAGATCTGAGAATAATAAACCCACTTCATGTTCAAATTTAGCAGCGCACTGGGATCAAGCCTCACTCAAGCTTTAACTCCACTCCCTCAAACATGAGTTTTTTCCCCAACGGGCACTGAACTAGGCCTACATGTCCACTCAGTCCTCAAAGACTTATTTGACATCACTTTCTGCAATAAAAAAGAGAATTCAGGTATAAAATATAATCTTTATGCATTGCAATAAACTGTTAAAAAAAGGACAAAGAAACAAATTCCATGTGCAATAACGTTAGAAAAGCTGAGATTTGCAAAACTTTGTAATGCAAACATCACCTCAGGAGCTTGAAGGTCAAAATCAAAGTCACTCAAATTGTATACTTAAAATTGTGTCTACTTAATGAAAATTATGCGTACATGTCTCTCAATAATCCATTTACCTCTCTTCAATCTTTCAAACACATCTTCCTATCACAAAGATTGAAAATATTAGTTTCGACTGATAGAAAGTCACCTTGCATACCATAATACTCCAGGGTGGATGTAATTAATACTAATTTTTATGGTTTAAAAAGTTGAATTTGAAGAAAAAATGCATTCATATCCAAAATCATATTTATATTAAAAAAATCAGACACAACACGCATCATATAAAAAAACAACAACAACAGAAAAAAAACACAAATAAATAAAGTAATAAATAGATAAATAAATAAGTATACATCAGTCCATTTCAGGATGATGATTAGTGCGTTCACAATAAGCTTCACTGAATAATTCATCCAATTCCAGTAAGCGGGCGGGCACCTCTGGGATCACACATAGAGAAGAGCGTCTGATTGGCTGGAGGTCATGGTTGACTGATGGGCTCCGCCCCCTTAATCTATCTCTGTGAGGACTGGTCAATATTAGAGTCCAACGACAGGAGGCTTTGGGCTCAAAAAGATGAGAATGATGGGCCAGACATTGGAAAGGATCACATGGAAGTCTGGAGTTGGCCGCAGTCATCTGGTCCTCTTGAAGAGCTAACAACACTTTAGGACTACCAAGAGACGAACGACACAGCCAGATGGGAGAGAAAACAGAAACAGTGGCCATAACTAAGTATAAAATGAAATCTTCACATCTTGTTTCCTATTATACTGGAGCGACTCAACTCACTAATTCAGACATAAACATTAAATCACTTTTGACGGACACACAGAGGCACATGCAAAAGCAAGAAGCTTTTAAGAGGAAAAGTTGTATGGGATGAAAGAAATTTTGTCTATAATTGACAACTCGGGATGAGAGGGTGATGAGAGGATGCTGGGCATCTCAGTTTTATTTTTGTATACCTTACCGGTCAAAAATGTGAAATAATTGCGATTTTGAAATGTTTATGAAACCAAGACTACATTTATTTGATAAAATTACAGTAGAAAAGAATATTACTGTGAAATAGTATTAAAACTGTTCCAAATTTGAATTTATTTTAAAATATAATTTATTCCTGTGATGGCAAAGCTGAATTTTCAGCAGCTATTTTTTTATCAATTATTCTAATATACTGATTTGGTGCTTACGAAACATTTCTTATTAATAAGAATATTGAAGACAATCGTTTTTGTGGAAACCGCTATACACTACCATTCAAAAGGTAGCGGTACTTTTTAATTTAGCAAGGACATGTTAAACTGTTTAAAAGTGGCAGTAAACCCATTTATAATGTTACAAAAGATTTATATTTAAAAGAAATGCTGAAATACATGCTAAATAGCTGAGCATCAACCATTGCAAAAAAAATCAGCAAATGATTTCTGGAGAATCATGTGACACTGAAGAATGGAGTAATAAAGAATCAAGGGATTTTAAAATATATTCACATAAACAAAGTGGTATTTTAAATTGAAATAATATTTCACTATACTACTGTTTTTACTGGATTTTTTGATCAAATAAATGCAGCCTTGGTGAGCATAAGATATCTTAATTAAATATATTAAAAACACTAATTATTTCAAGCTCATGTCTGGTAGTGTATATCAATTGTATTGTTAAAGTGTGAGCTAGTGGGTGGCAGTTGTTAACAATACTTGTGAATGCGTGACCCTGTTAGAAACAGAGTGAGAAAGGAAGCAGTCGAGTGCGAGTTCCTCCAAAGAACGGGTTACCTGTGGCCCGTGGATGCCTTCACTCCCGCGCCTCAGTTGTGGGGAGGTTGGCGGTACTGAGGCAGCAGGCTGCTGACAATCTAAGAGAGACTGATACATTAGATAGATATGCAGAGGTGTGACAGTCAGGGTTAGTGACACAAACACAGACACAGATGAGAAGTGAACTCGCCGGAAATGGCTGCAATGAGCTAACTAGAGTGTTAATCTCATGCAGAATCACACTTAAAATGAATGAATACAGCATGGAGAATGAGAGAAAAATAATTACAGACATTCAGCTGCAAATATCTGTGTACATTCATGAGGAATACCAGATATAACGATGGAAGGAAACCAAGATACTACTGTTTGTTAAATAGATATACACTACTGTTCAAAAGGGGGTGGTACAATTTTTTTTTTTTTTAATGTTTTTGAAAAAGTTCTTATTTTTACCAAGGCTGCATTTATGTAATGTAATATTGTGAAATATTACAATTGAAAATATGTGTTTAATGTTGTAAAAAAAATGTTGTCATTTGTGATTAATTTAAATTGTAAAGTGTACAAAAATAAAGTGTGATTTGTGTAATTGAAATCATAATTTTTCTTTAATCAAAAAAGTTTATATTCAACAGCATTTATTTGAAATAGAAATATTTAGCAACATTATAAATGTCCTTACTGTCATTTTGATCAATTTAATGCATCCATACTGAAAAAAAAAAGTATTAAAAACATCTCGGTCAAAGGTCAAATTTTAAACAGTAGTGTATGCGTCAGGCGCAAATGATTTGCAGTGTTGCTGCTTTGTTAATGAGAGCGTGCAAACACACATACATTTAAACATTTGACAAGACAAAAACAAACAGTCTAACACATTACAGTTGATGATGCTGTCTAGCTAAGAGCACATATACACAAGACATTTTAACCCATTTATGGGTCGTGATGCTGGGGTGTCATGGGTGGTTATTTGGGTGTTGTTATATGCAGCCAATCTATGTGTTTTTTAATACATTGCTTTGCAGTTTGTACTGGGCGGTTGGTTGTATAAATGCATTATTGCCATAACCATCTCTATATTGCAAACAATTATGTCTACAGTGGCAGTATCAAAAATGTCATTTTATTGTATGAAAGGAAACTACTGGTCTGTTGTAAGGATGCAGTACAATGTTTTGATTGCATGGGCAAAACAGCACTTGACACATTCAGTATTACGTGTGAAATGAAGAAACACTGACACCTACAGGTATAAAATGGACATATCCACTGCTATTTTATGGACAAAATTATCAGGAATAATAAAGAAGTTTCCTTTTTTCTGGGCTCTGTCACTTTTGTAAAAAAAAAAAAAAAAAAAAAAAATTATATATATATATATATATATATATATATATATATATATATATATATATATATACATATATATTAATGCTGGGCCCTGGTGACACCGGTGAAGCAGATCAGACTGGTTTCCATTAAAACTGCAGTAGAACTCAATTGAGTCACATCATACACAATACTTCATGTCTTTAAGCAATGCACAGAAAACAGCAATATTGCAATGCTAAACTCGACCTGAAATCTCTGACTACTCCTAGAAATAGAAAAAAAACACCACTCATCTTCAGAGGCTTGTCTATGCATGTAGTGTAATCGCTGTCTATCATCAGATCTGTATATGAACTGCATCTCGGTCAGTCTCGCATGAGCAAATGCTAACACAATGTTCTGAACAACTTTCAACTGCTGACCTTGTCAAATGCTTTTTGGCCCACAGCTCCTTAAACAAACGTCATTCTATAAATGAGTGCCTTTTTTGTATTAAATACTGTACATATTATATATACACATTAGTACATACACTTAAAAATGACTGTAAGATGTAAAAGTCTTTTTTTTTTTTTGCATTCTCCTTGCTAAATAACCAAATACTTATATTTTGATAAAAAATATATGTGAATAAAAAGTTGCATTAATTTATATTTAAGTGGAGCAAAACAATAGATTTTAGTTGAGTGTAACTAAATAAAATAAAATAAAATATGGTCTGTTATGATTGTCAGTAGGGGCCAATCTTAAATTGTTACCATGACTTTCAATTAAAAAATGATTATTCAAAAAAATAGGAATAATAATATACTATAGAATAATGCATAAAAATACAGACAAAATAGCATTAAATTATCTAATACACACCTTCCAATTTTACATCTATAAGCAAAGGGGTTAAAATGTCATATTAAAACCACCCTGTTACCTAGTGTATATTAACATTTTATTTTTAATGTTAAAATACATTAAAAATAAAATCTAATTTCAGATGGAACAATACAACTGACAAAAACACATTTTCTAATTTTACTAAGTTTACTAAAAACATTCAGAAATTACTAAATAAAATTAAAAATGTCCCTGTTAAACTGGAAAGGCACCCGTTCTATAGAATGACTCATAATGAATGACACATTTAATGGCTCTGTGCTTTACAGCTCATTGAAATGCAGTAGCTGTGAAGCATGTACAAGAACACTTCCCTGCATTTGCATATGGCAGATCCTGCATTGCCATATGCTGTGTCCATGAATAGAACAGCTCTTACTGGCACATTTGATCATACAGGGACAGGGTGCATTGGGATCAACTGAACATTTTCTGTTGCTGCAGAGCAAATTTATCTTTAAAATAGGTTTAATGTGAATATACATGAGCTTTTACTCATAATCCAGTACTCACAAGGCTTGATGATTACATAAAGGCCAAGGGAAATGTTCAGTCCTTCAGTGCACACTGTTGCCAGAGGGTGGAGCTGTAGTTATGTCAGATGTGCTATATGCCAATGCAAAAATAACTGAAAACTCCATCACAAAAACTAACTTCTTTGCATGCAGTATGTAGCACCTATTTCTTCAAGCCATAAAATGGAAGCCCACATGCAGGAATTATATACTAAAAGAGACATGCACCAATCAATACCTGTTTTGCTTTCTAGAATAATTCTTCCAGCATGATCCAAATACTGATGCAGATTCCAAAAACTGTGCTTACCAAAAAACTGTTTTCTTACCCGGGCCGCAAAAAAAGGACATCAAGCAAAGTGGTATTTGTATTTATTTATCATTATTCAATCTTATTTTTATATCCAGACAACATTGTCTCATAAAGCTGTGCAAGTGCTCTATCGGTCAAAAATTACGATTTTTAAAAATGTTTTTGAAAGAAGTCAGAAAACATTCTAACATGTCGATTTAATGCTCAGAAAAAAAAATCGTAATATTATCTTTGTTAAAAACTGCTGCTTGATATTTTTTGGTGTGCCCTGCGATATATTTTTTTTTTTTATCAGGATTCTTTGACGGATACAAAGTTTGAAAGAACTGTATGTATGTATGAACTGTGAATGTGTTCTTGCTGAATAAAAGTATTCATTTAATTTCGTACTTTCTTTTTTTTTTTCGCACTACTTACCCCCCCAAACCTTTGAATGGTACGAAATGCTTCTTTAGCGGCAAATCAGCATATTATAATGACTTCAAAAGGATCGTGCAACACTGAAAATTAAGCTCTGTCATCTCAGGAATAAATTCTGTTTTAAAATATATTAAAATAGAAACATTTCTTTAAATTGTAATAGTATTTCACTAGATTAATGTATTTTTGAACAAATAAAAGCAGCTTTGGTGAGCATAAGAGAATTCTTAAAACATTTTGACCGACAGTTATTTTTAGAGTTGGTAAAAAATGATTCTGTTCATAATGAATTAGTTGAAATTTCATGTAGTATCAATAAAAAAAGTCCCTGAGTTGAATCATACACTCCAAGCAGTCATATCAGATGGAAACCAGTCTGTCCTTAAACCGTGTCACCTACTGAGGGTCACCATTAGAGATTCTGGGAGTCCCATGCTGGACTAGAGAGGTTCTTGAAACGGCCACTGGAGCGCATGCGAGATCTCACAGAACGTGGCGACGGTTGCCGAGAGCCCAGGACAGGAGAACGGTAGGGGGAAGTAGGAGCAGATCTGGGAGCATGAAGATCAGTGTCTCTGCTATGAACAACATGACAAAACTCAATACTTAGCGTCTCTTGGTCTAAAACTAAAGTCTGAGTGCCCAGTTTCCACTGTGACCGGCCGAGGAAAAACGGCTGGTCTGAGGAGGTCCAGGAGGAGGAGGATGGAGCAGTGACATCAAGTGAAGGAGAGCTACTGGCTGATGCAACCATATTGTTTTGGAATAGACAGGAAGGGGGTTTGGAAACAGTGGGACTAGGGGGAGCAGTGAGTGCAGTTTGATGACTTACTTTTTGAGGGCTGCTCTTAATTTTTGGCACTTTTCCTCCACGGCCACAATGCGACTGCTCGTGGTCAAACTCTAGGTCTTCCAGGCGTTGGGTGAGGGCCAGTTTCTGCTGAATTGCCATCCGCAGGAGGGAGTTCAGAGTCTTCTTTTCATCTTCTGCAGCAGCCAGCTGCCTCTGCATCTCATCCAGCTGAGTTACATACTCATCGCATCTGGAGAAAAAGGAGGAGAGAGCACATTGTACAATACTGAATGAGAATTATCTTGAATAATTACAACTTATTTTCTGTGTGAAACAGAATATTCACCATTAAAAATATAGTGAAAAAAGTGATTTTGTCCGTCTTAAGTCATTAGATTTCTGAAAAAACGGCTCTAAAATGTCAGTTCTTTTTATTCAAAAATTAATTGTGTAGTAAGATACATATTATGCATTTTAGTAGTATTTATACAAATAGGAATACATTAAATATGTTGCCTTTTTTATTTGTTGTTTAGTATGGTTATACTGTAGATTTAAGGCAATTTTTTGTTATTGCATTTATGCCACATTTAAAAATACAGTCAATAAAATCAATAAAACACAATTTTCTAAATTTTAAACTTTAATTTTTACATTTCTTAGCTGTTTCCCCAGTTGACAAAAATATGTTCTAAGGACATTTTGCTCATGCAAAATGCTAATGCATTTTGCTTTGCTCAAACCGTTGATTTTTTTTTTAATGTTTAAAACCATTTTTCTTTGTTATACAAACATTATGCAAACATAAAAAAGTTAATTTTGAAAGTGCTCGTTTTGAAACAAATATATATATTAAAAAAATAAAGTCGCATCGTGTAAAAATTCATTAAGGAACCAGAATTATTAATAGGAATCAGAACTTATTTCCATCCCTACCTGTAACAGTAACTAAATTGCCATTTAATTACTATTTAGTTAAACACAATTTCCAACCTATGTGAGATCAGCCAGAAAGTAAAATTCAAGCAGTTACATTTTTATGAAATATTACAAATACAGAACATTTAGTTAAATCATGAATGTTATTTAAAGAAAGAAACCAGTTTGGATATCCTCAATAATAATAAATGAAGATAAAGGCTGATAAGCGCACCTTGTGGCAAACATTGCCCTTAGTGAGGAAAAGGTGGCTGCGTCTTCTTTGAGGGCCTTCAGTTCATTTCTAAGCTTCATCATTGTCTCCGTCACCATGGATTTCTCATTTTCATATTTGCTCTTCAGGTTCGCAAGTGCCCCCTCGGCAGTCTAGAAACACAAATAAAAAAACATATTGTTCTGTTTTATATGCTTCTTTTTGAGACCCAACACAACTGGAGACATTGGGATTTGCATGGCTTTCTAACCTGTTTATTGGCTTTCAGGACTACACGCAATGTGGCGATCTGCTCTCTCTTGGTGCTCAAGAGGGATTTGAGTTTCAGGATCTCCTCCATGCAGAGCTCTTTGTCCTTATCTAGGATGGGTGCCAACTCTCGTGCCGCAGCCCTCTGCCTGGAGAGCTGCAGCGAACGGTCCACAGCCTTCTGCAGGTGCTTGATCTGGTCACGGATGATGGCGTTGAGGTTATAGATGTTCATGGGTTCCCGGCGGAGATCACCTGTTTCTGGAACTGGGGAGGGTGAGAGAGATGAACCATTGATTGGTGAACCAAAGGGGGTTTTATTGGGACTTCCTCCTTCCCCTTTAGTTCCTTCTCCAAGGGGTTCCTTTGAAGGAGAGTCTTGAGGACTCTTGGACACATCTGAGGAGTTAGCAGCTGCGATACGGCGAGCTAAACGTGGAGAAAGCAGTGCTCTTGGGTCGTCTGGACCTTTGAGACTGCCGCTACGTGTAACTCGGCTCTGACGGTAGTAGTCCAGCATGACTCGGTTCGGCGTTTCATTGTTGCACAAGCAGACGTGGTGGTAGAGCTGAGCAAGTTCTTCACTAAACGTAACCAGCTCATCCTGAGCTGTGTTCAGCATGCCGTTACTTTCACTAGCCATAACGGAAGCACACCGGAGCTCCACTTCCAGACTGCTAACCCGCTCGCGGCCCTCACGGCAGGTTTTCTCCAACCGTTTCACCTGCTCTTCGAGAGCCTGGACCTTCCCCTCACTGTGGTTGCTCTCTTCTGATTGGTTCTCCAAAGACTGGTTATATTTTTCCTTCAAAGCCTTAAGCTCCGCCTTCAAGTCAATGACCTCAGTCATGGCAACTCTGTATTTGCACTCCAGAAGCTCCATTCCATTGATATCTGCTTCATAATCGCAGCAACCGTTAATGGGCACGTCGTTCTTCTCAGACTCCTCTGTGTCAAACTCCTTGTCACTGTAGAGGCGCTTCATAGCATTGAAGCGCTCAGTAAGGCGGTGAACGCGTTTGTGCTGCTCAGTTAAAGCACCCTGCGTGTGCTGCAGTTGAGTTTGAGACTCCTGCAGGTTGGAAAGTAGAACAGCCTTCTCTCGCTCAACCTTGTGGACAAGATGATACACAGTTTGTTAGCAAAAACCAAAAAGTTTTTAAAACACTAACATAAAAAAACACTATATGTTAGCCTTGCCATTCTCAACTGGGGTCAGTACACTTGAAAAAATATTACTTACATTCATTAAGGACACATTGAATTGATCAAAGGTGACTGTAAATACATTTGAAATGTTACAAATGATCTCACATTTTAAATTAGGCAAGGCCGCTATATTGGCCGATATTCAGCATTTTTCAAATATCTGCAATGGCTGATAAATTTTTCTGCTTGGCCGATGTATTCGAGAGCAGCAGTGCCTTTGCTCAAACTCTCTCTCTTGTTCGTTGTTGTCGTTAACAGTTCTTACTATTATGGATAGAAGTCGGTCTAATAATCAGGTTAAACAGTTATATCGGCTATCAGCCGCCCTGCTTTCCAAGATATCGGCATCGGCACGCTTGTGGCTGAGATAGCGAAACACCATCGATTCCTTTCTGGCAATGAGCCAAGAACAACACAAGAAAATATATTTCAAAAGTGAACAGAGGTAGATGGGGAAACACTTTTTTTCTGGATAAATGCCAGGCAATTACAGTAGCTTAAAGTGTGAGGAAACAAGTAATTACAACCAAGCAGGAAATTAAACTGCACATTTAAACGGCAAAATATACTACATCAACTGCTTTGTGCAATAGGATGCTTAACAGGCTCTTGGCTCTATTGTGCATTTGATGGCAGTCCCACACAGCAAGAGAAAACATTGCTAAAGCCACAGTCCCCAGAGGAGACACTTAGATGCAACATGTTATATAATGCTATTCATGAAATGGATCTGTTTAGACTAGTTTGATGAATTTATATGTGGTCACATTGATTTTTAAAAAAATAATACATGACCAAATTGCCATAGTGTCTTCAATAAATATATCTTAATATACAACTGAAATATTTTAATATTTTATTTTAATGATTTCATATTAAATATTTTGAAGTGTATATATACATATATACACCCCCCCCCCCCCCCCCCACACACAATGGGTTTTTGTTTTTTTAACATGTACCAGTGTATTTACACTGGCACCGAGCTACATTCACTCCGATTATCATGCAATGTTTTGTACGATTTGCTGTGATGCTCCTTTAAGCAGCTGATGCTCTCTATGTTTCTGTGTCCGCACTGGCAGATTTTCTATTCTTGTCCCATGCTCTCTCTCTTGGTGAATATGCCGGTGGCACATGCACATACAAATACATTACTGTGTCCTGCTTTTACAGAAGCAGGCACAAAGCACTCCCTTAAAATGGTAATCGCCCTGACAATAGCCTCCCAAAGCCCAAAATATACTTTTGCACTTACAGCAATCAACTTTCCTTCACTCAGATTTGCACTTAAGCTGTTAATACCTAAAGTGTTTTACCAGTCATTACAAATATGTCTATGCCAAAGTGTCTAGGGCATGAAAATGTGTCAATAAAGGCTCTTTTGATCTCAATTGAGACTGACTGGATTAATAATGGTTCATGCCCTTTAAAGGGTTTAAGGAATCTATGTTTGCTTATAAAGTAGCAGTAGATGCATTAAATCTCTTTCGATCAATCAAGTCAATAGTTGCCCATTAATACACTGGATAACAGCTATTATCCCCCAAAGCACTAAAAAAGTACTAAAACAACACTGAAAATAATTAATAACCAACTAAATAGTTTTTTGACAGATAAAAAAATAATAAATTAAATAATTAAGAATAACTTTTAGAATGTATATCAGTATCAGTATGCTATTTAAATGAGATATAGTTGAAAAACTTGAACTTTCATAAGTGGATTTTGTCTTTTTTTTATTTTTATTTTCATGATTTAAACGTCTCAAACATGAGCATGATCTACTATGCTTAAGCAAATTAAATAAATATTGCTCTCCATTGTCTAATTTCATACTCTGGTATTGCCACACTTCCTGCATATTCTGTGCCTTATGTCATGTGACCAACCTGTAGGAGCTGTTGTTTGAGTTTCTGTATCTCAGACAGGTTGAGTTCGCTGAAGAGATCAGACACTGGGTGCAGCACCTCTCCCTTCCTGCTTCCCGGTCGGTGATATTCTCCATTCATCTTTGGTCCATGCCCATTGCACTCATTACAGCGGTTACGTTCCTCATTGGGGCTGGACCCAGATGCAGACGTGCCATTGGTCGCCGCCTCCTCTGCGAACTTCAAACCCTCCACAGAGATGGCCAGGTGAGTGCTGGCTCCGTACACACTGTCCGTCAGGCTGAGATGATGGGCCAGCTCCTTTCTCAGATTGTTCTTCTGCTCTCTCTCACTTTTCAGAGCATCCAGCGCCTCTTCTAACTGGCCTTCAGAAATGTCTTTTAAACGCAAAGCGTCTTCCAGCTGGCTGTTGAGCAGCACTGTCTCTTCCTCAAGCACTTTGATTTCATGCTTTAGACCCTCATATTCCACCTGTAAATTTTAAAGAGATTAAAGAGGATGTGAACAGGTATATTTGTGGCCACTCGACTGTGTAATATAAGAATAAGACAGAATAAGAATAATATTGTTTATATTATGCTATATATATATATATATATATATATATATATATATATATATATATATATACACACACACACACACACACACACACACACACACACACACACACACACACACACAAACATTTTACGTGTAATATATTATTATTAATATATAGCATAATCTTAAAGGTATGCATAATTTGATTCAAGTATGGCATGTTCATAAGTGATCTTCTATACCATCAAGTCATTCCATAAAATAATAGTCCTTTCTCTTACCTACTACTAAAATCATTGGTTTATGAAAATTTTGTTGAAGCCAAACTCCAACCTTAAGCCCTCAAATCTGATTGGTTAATAGGGATGTTTATCTAGGATCATCAAGGATATTGATTCAGTAATCTGTCCAACTGGGTTAAATCATGTTAAGCTTAAAAAGTACAACAGGGAACCTTAATTATAAGCACACAATAAAAAAAAAAAAAAGTGAAGTGAAGTGAACTTCTGGAAGTCAAGAGGTCACTTGATACATGTAATTGTGCTCTACAGTGGTTTTGATACTGTTATTCACACTTATATTGTACGTGTGTGTGTGTGTGTGTGTACCTGATTCTGTTTGAGTGTTGACACAAGCTTCTGTAGGGTGATGTTCTCCTCCTCCAGTTCAGTGTAGTCCTGCAGCAGTCTGGTCTCTCTGAACTTATACTCTCTGATTTCCTCTCTCATCCTGTTCCTCTGTAGTTCTAACATCTCATTATTCTGAAAAACAGAAAGGTAAGGACAACAGAAAAATACATTATCCATTACCCAATTTCAGAACAAAGAATGATGGACAAAATCCGCTTGTTAAAGAGGCAAGAACAGCATCAATGTACTGGACAGCATGGTTTGAAGAGTTTGTCTTCTCCAAAGAGGCAAAGAAGGTTTTTAGCTAGTTCAACCAATTTTTTAGCAATGATTTAGCTTGGTTAAATCAAAACTCCATCTCTGTATCTGTGATAAACATGCAAAGAATTTTATGACTAATGGACTGGTCTAAAAAGAAGATGGTAATAATAGAAAAAAATAGCAGCAACCCTATGTATAGAAAAAAAAATTAAAACAAAATAATACAATAAAATAAAATAATCAGCAGTAAACCCTACATATCTATTAAAAGCCTCTTGTTTGTCATTATATTGGTGTTATGTGTGATTGTCATGATGAATCTTTGTAAGGAATCTATAAAAATCCATTAGCCTTACATATAATAGCTTTGTATCTCTTGTGAGTCAGAGTCTAAGATGATACTGAGCATGTCAACACTTGAGCTGACAGGAATGCTGGGTAACAAATTGCTTTCCGTTAGAGAAAACCCTCAAGTCAGCACTTTCTTCCTCACAGTTCAATCTATATGGGAAAGCAGAGACAAAGGCTTTTTAACAGCTGAAACAGAATGTTAGATGCAAGATGACAAAATGTTGAATATATCATAATCAGTCTAATAATGTAGCATTAATCTATATAAAAGTGAGTCACAATAAGAGGCCAAAAGGTACCTCTTCATGACTTTCTACCAAGGTACTAGCCCTGATCTTCAATCATTATGCCTTGTACAACTATTTGTACCAGCATTCACAATGTAGTAAAACTCTGGAATCCTTAAACCATTCTTCAAGACCAGATTACTGGAAAATCACAATAGCTAAGAGAGAAAACCCCCCACCGTTGCACAAACTGGGCAGAACTGCTGATGAAGAGTCAAAGGTGTGGAACAGACATGGGAACAGAGCCAACCTTGGGAGAAACCTAGATGCTGACTGGGCTGTAAGACAAATGTGTAACGCGCAGCATATTTTAATAATCTCAAAACCACATGTTTTATTTAGAGTTATTTACACTAAAAGTTTGGGGTCAGTAAAGTTTTTTTTTTCTAAAAGAAATTAATAATTTACAGTTGCATCTCAAAAAATTTGAATATCATGGAAAAGGTCTTTATTTTTTGTAATTTAATTAAAAAAAGCAAACTTACTTATAATCTAGATTCATTGCACACAAACACATTGCTGAAAGGTCCTGGCTGTTCACTGAGTGCTGTATCAAAATATATTAATAGAAAGTTGACTGGAAGGAAAAAGTGTGGTAAAAAAAAGGTTCACAAGCAACAGGGATGACTACAGCCTTGGGAATATTGTCAGAGAAGGCCGATTCAAGAACTTGGGAGAGCTTCTCAAGGAGTGGACTGAAGTCGGAGTCAGCGCATCAAGAGTCATCACGCTCAGACGTCTTCAGGAAAAGGGCTACAGCTGTCACATTCCTAAAACCAAGCCACTCTTGAACCTGGAAAAACCATCAGAAGCATTTCACCTGGGGTAAGGAGAAAAATAACTGGACTGTTGCTCAGTGGTCCACTGTCTTCTTTTCAGATGTAAATTTAGCATTTCATTTGGAAATCAAGGTCTGGAGTCTGGAGGAAGACTGGAGAGGCACAGAATCCAAAGTCCAGAGTGAAGTTTCTGAAGTCAAAGATGATTTGGGTGCCGTGGCGTCTGCTGGTGTTGGTCCATTGTGTTTTATCAAGTCCAAAGTCAATGCAGCCGTCTACCAGGAGTTTTTGGAGCACTTTATGTTTCCATTTGCTGACAAGCTTTAAGGAGATGCTGATTTCATTTTGCAGCAGGACAATATTACTGTTTTTACAGTATTTATGATCAAATAAATGCAGTCTTGGTGAGCTTTAAAACTAAACTAAAATTGATATATATATATATATATATATATATAAACCAAAACTTATTCAGACACCAGAAATATTTTTTTTACTAGTGAGTGCAAGAGACTATATTTCATTTATGTAAGTAAGAATAGCAAAATAAAATAAACTGTGACATATCACACCCAAAGATTCTTCATGGACTACTAAAAATGTGGGATTAAATATATAACCTAGTGTTTATAACGTAGTGTCTATTAAAAAATAAACTGTGTCTTGTCTAGACATGCACTGAAGCTACAACAAAATCCATCCAAATTGAACTAAAGCTGTCGCCAACAAATCCACCATAACGGGACTAAGAGGATCAATCACTGTTATGTCGTGAGATAATTTGCACACCCTGGCAGATGACCTTCCGTTGAGCAGAGATATTGATTACTGTACACAATACCACAGCTCTCCCAGAGGATGTGATGTCTCATTGCATATTCCAAGCGCTGCCGTGCCAGTTCAAATGAGCTGGGCATGAACTCCAGGGGATTACTGACCAATTATCACATAGTACAGCTCTATTGTAGCAGTGGTAATCATGGGCTTCACACAATCAGGGGTCAGGAGCAGTGCAGTAGCCCACAGTACTGGAGCAAACCTAGTACGTGCCATGCCAAAATCCGCTACAGTAAAGCTGGTTACAATGCTGAAATGCTTCACCTGTATTATGAAGTACACAAATGCCAAAATTGCACTAGTGGCATCAAATAGTATTGCAAAAATAATGAAAATAAACAGACCTATCCTGGAAGTCCCAAAGAAGTCAGTCTATGAATTGTTTACTCACAATGTTCCTGTACAGTTGTTAAAAAGCTGTTATTTAAATAAAATTAAAAATGCTGAACACCAGTTATGAATACATCTTACTGGCCTAAACTTTCTGGCACACACCACATTCTCAGTGTTATTTTAGTATTACTGTGAAATAATATTATAATTTGAACTGAGGCTTTGAATTATTATAATTTTTTCTACTATGTCCATAGTTTTAAGCAATTTTTCATATTTTAGATTGATCAAATTTAGCACATCCAGTTTAACTAAATAAAAATAATAAATCAAACCGAAAAAAAAAAAAAACGACAACAACCCAAATTAATGATTTTTTCCCCCATTTATTTTATTTAAAGAACAAAAATTGAACAAAATTGTTAGTCATGGTTTCAGCTTTAGTTTTACTTAACTATAATAACTCTTTAATAATCTTAATAATTACTTGCTATATGATTTGTCTTGATAATTAAAAAAAAATGCATCTAACAATGTGGGGTAAAAATGCAGCCAGTGTAAACATTCTATAAACATTTGCACAATAAAATCAGCATGCCATTTCATTGTTTATTATTTGATTATTTGAATAAAAATGCTAATATTTGTAATCCAGACTGTCAGAATACCTGGATTTACTGTAGTAATTAAGCTATTTGAAATGTGAGGTACTGTATGTGACCCCAGTGTGAAATTCTTAGTGAAATTCCCTGTCTCAAAGGGCTGCAGTGGCCGTGTGTGTGTACAGTGTCTTTGTGCCGACCTCAGGGCATTTCTCTTATGCCCCAGCTTAGCCATGGATTTGCCCCCCACAATGCACTATGGCGACAGTCTCTGACCCTGACACCACCCTCTGCCTCCAATGACTGCTGACACACTACACACACAGCCTGACTGCCCTCAAAATGACCTTTTGACCCAAGATGAAGTTTCATAGTCTAGTAAAATTTATTATTTTGAGATATATATATTTGGATATGTAATGTGACAGCAGTTTCAAAAGTAAAAGAAAATACACAACTCACCTCTCTGAGTTCCTGCACTAGAGCATTGAGACGTTCGGCCTCTGCTTGGGCATTGGAGGCCACAGAGCTGCTCACATTGAGCTGGGTTTGAAGGTCCACCAGACGTCCCATGTAATAGGCCTCTTTGGAGGCAGATTCCTGCAGCAGCGTCTCTTCGTTTGTCTCACCATCCTCAGCGACTTTACGTTGGTTGGTGTACGCCTGACCAAATGCCTGTAAATGAATGTCAGAGAGAAAAAGGGGTATTCACTTTAAGAATATCATGGCTGTGATCACAACAGCACACTACTATACCACCAAACAGCTAATGGTAGCCATTGACTTCCAAAGATTTTTTTTTTTTTGGCAACTGTTTGGTTACCAACATTATTCAAAATATTTTCTTTTGTGTTCAACAGAAGATATAAACTCTTATGGGATAAAAACAACTCGAGAGTGAGTAAATGCTGACAGGTTTTTGGGGTCTCTGCATGTTTTAACCATAGACTGTATAAAAACATGGACATAGCGTCTGTGACATCACTTGTAGGTTTCTGAAGAGTGTTTTTGAAGTTTAAGTGGGTGGAGCCGACCGTCGCCAACTTGGCAGTGCATCACAACCGGATAATCAAAAATGGGCAAAGAGGCGGGAGCTGGTTGCTGAAACCACGCCCACCTTGTGCAACATTGGTGACAGCAGCAGCAATCCACCTGTCACTCAAGTGGCCACACCCTTTATTATGCAGAACTTTAAGGCTTAATATAATTTAAACAGATGAGTTTATTAAAAAAATTCACCTCCCTCACAGTTGTTATGAAGGGCAAAAATTTGCTATATAGACCAAAACCACTTTTTGTACCAGGCTGTAAACACATTTTTTTCTGCTGTAAAGTTGGCCATTTTAACATGGGGAGGCTTTTGCACTGACTCGCCAGCCTCTAGCAGCCAGTCGAAGAACTGCACCTTTGTTTTAGTCACTTACATGTTGGTTTCACATGAGAGACAAAAGGTTGCCACTTGGTTTTAACAGATTAAGAAATGAACACACTGATGGATATGTGCCATCAGCAAGTGTCAAGAGCAAATAATTGACTCACATGAATAGACTAATATGCTAAATGACAGCAAACGAACAAAATCCATATGATTCGATGTCACAGAAAGTGACATGGCATTGTGGTACAACAGATTTGATCCTGCTCAGATTTGATTGAGCTCTCAGCATGAAAAATTCAACAACAACAAGGTGTGTTTAGGTGCCATATACAGTATACAAAGTGCTGCACTTCAGGGTAACTAAGCTAATATTTCAGCTGATCACTCGGATCAATAGAAACACTGTTCCGATTCCCATGACACAGGTTTTCACGCCATGCAGATCTGGCGTTTCATGATTTAAGCATCCTGTCTTGATTGGAAGGTGACAGTAGATGGTACACAGGAAGGAGGAATGAGCTAGGGTTAACAGTCTGACCTGTTCTGAAAAGTTATCACAAGGCTAATCAGTATGTTTTAGTGAAACTACACACACACGTGCATTATGGTCCATTTTAAGCAATAAGTCAGTAAAGCAATAATAACAGATCATAATCTGCTGGTGCAGGTGTCTTTGAGATGATCACAATACCTGAGCCATTATGAGAGACATATAACTGGGATGAGTACCAGAAGAGACCTCCCTTCTGAAGAGAAAATCAAATAAAGATGCACTAAAAAGTGGAAGAGATGTGTATATGGATGTGGGCAAAAAACAATTGGGAGTACTGGTAGATGGCACCTTACAGCAAATCTGACTGAAGAGTGAAGGTGATAAAAAAATTGCTGAATGTCAAATACTGGAATGGTTTTCTAAGCACTGAAGCAATTTCAGTCATATGACTAATGTAACTTAAGAAAGAAAGATTTCAACAAATACAATACTTCAAAACAAAAATTTTGTTTGGGTAAATGTAAAAATGGATTTATATGTAAAGATGTTTACACTATTTCTAAATAAAGCAAAACAATATATTTTATAAAAATAAAATAAAATAAAATTTATGAAAGTAATGAGAATTCAGTTTTTATGTGTGATG
The DNA here is from genome assembly GCF_023724105.1 of Carassius gibelio. Classification (NCBI taxonomy): domain Eukaryota; kingdom Metazoa; phylum Chordata; class Actinopteri; order Cypriniformes; family Cyprinidae; genus Carassius; species Carassius gibelio. Next base: position 5,918,034 of record NC_068413.1, on the reverse strand, counting down.
AAAATGTCAGTATGCAAAAAATCGTAATGGTCCAAAAAATGAATGAGTGTTATTTATCATATTAACAGAAACTGTTTAGATTTATAAGCAGATATTATCCATGTATTTTTTCTTTAGTGCTTATAGTGGATAAGAGTGTATTGTCTGTGGTGACCACAGGACATTCATCATATTTGCCCACTTCATGAACATGAACAATGACGATATTGCTACTTGTACATACATTTTTTATTAATTTCAGGAACTTGATTTACGATGCACTTTGCAGTATATATTTGAATCCAATTCTCAAATTCTATTTAATAATCCGGTTTCAGAGGTTAACAAGCCACTGCCATTACATTAATAATGAATAATGGCCAACAGTTCAGTTTTTTCTTTCTTAGCAAACCATACTACATGGGTTCTGAAGACTAGTCAATATAAGTCCTTTAAATCATTTTTGGGTGTACTATCTCTTTAACACTTTTTTTTTCTTTCCTTTTGATTACTGAACTCTGGAGAGAAGGCGCAAAAGCAAATGGATAGACTGCTTTGATTAATTCAGTGACAGAAGTGTGAATAAGCTCTCATTGTGATTTAAAATAAGGGCCTGTGAATGTCCCAGAATCCCTGCTGAAGGTGCTCTGCCTCCCAGCTGCGCTCTGAGAGAGAATAAGAGAGAGAGATGTAGAGACTCAAGTATCGGACATTGCCGTGACCACAGACTGGGTCTTTGCTGTATAATGTGGCAGATGGTTTGTGGAGGAAGTGTGTCCATAATGCCGACTTTCTCCATCTGGTTTCTGTTGTTTAGAACAGGCAGTCACTCTACGATGCCCACTGAATAACCAGTCTCTAAAATTGATAAAAAAATGAAATTAAATAGCAGACAAAACTAAAATATAATTCTTACACATCTTAATATCTCCTGCATATTGCAAGCATCACTGTAACTGTGTCTGCGGGCAGATAGTACGTTATACATTGGCTGCAACAACAGGATGTACTGTACCTGAAAGCACAAGTGTCAACAGCAACAGCTGCGATAACATTAAACACCATACTGTGCAAACATTTATGTGAATTCACCTCTTTCACATGAACATACGTGTGTATAGGAAACAGAAAGGAAAAAGAGAACGAGTGCGCTCAGAGCAGACATCAGTTCGCCCTGTCAGTGATTTGTTCCAGACAGCGTCTGCGTGTCTGTGACAGCAGGGCAGGAGTCTGTTCTGTACCGCTGCCAGCACAACCCAGAACATCCTTGTTATTCCTATAACTGGGTGGGCTGCAGTCAAACCTTGCATTATCTATCTCCTTCATTCATGGGTATTGGTGGTTAATATTCATCTTGCATCAGCGATATGCTATGGTATCAGTTCATTTAGCAAGATATTGCTAAATTACTATATATAACAGTAAAATTGATTGATCCAAGTATGTTGGCAATATTTAACCGCATACAAGAAACCTTGGAAAGAGAGAAAATAATTGGCAACAAATTTCTCCACACTCCTAACAAAGCTCCTCACGACTCCACCAAAGATTATGTAAGCAAAAATGAGTCCTAACATAAATCACACACTGATTTGAACCCTGACATAAGCACATATGGCCAAAACAAAGTTTTATGCAAAGATATAAGTGAAAGTCGAAAGTATGTTACCCCTAAGCAGAAGCCAGCTCATTACATTCATTTTGACTGATGCATTTAGTAGTTATACTGTACATTCAATATAATGCAGGTAAGTTGTAGAGTATGTGGGTGTTGATTTTGCTAAATCAAATCTGCCAAGAAAATGACACAGATTTTTCTGTTTCTGTATGTTTGAACTTATATTTAACATGCACTTTATACACAAAGAATGGAAGTCAAACTGTCTGAAATTTCAGAGATGAAACTATAAATTAATCCTTAACTATTTATTATCTATTTATTTTAATTATTTATTTATTCTGGACCATTGATGAAACACATACAGTACAGGGAATAAAGAAGTGTAGTCTAATGACAACAACATACTGTTTAAAATAAATGCCATTTATAAATATTTAAACTAAACTAAAAATATTTAATAAACAAATAATAATAATAATGATTATAATTAATAATAATACAAATAATAATAACAAATATTATTAATAATATTAAGAATTCATAATTAATGGTTAATAATTAAATATCAACCATTAAAACATCAAAATAAGCTGTGGTTGAAATAGAATTGGATTACTAAACAATATAAACAAATAATATACATAAAATCATTAAAATGAAATACATTTTAATTATGCAGAGCTAATATACATTGATTGAAAAAAAAAAAATTACACATTATCCATTTTTTATGACCTCAACACAAAATGTATGCTAAATACAGAGCCAGAGGAATTGAGACAACAACTGGCATCAGGACTGGCCAACATTATGAGTAATGAACACAACACAACCTGTGTGATGCTACACCTGGAGCTTGTTGAGTTTTGGTGGGGTTTTCATCCCATACGCGAGGTCATTTCCTGTTGTTGTATTTTTTATCAGGTACCTCCAGGGTCCATTTTCAGGTTTCAGCAATGCGTGAAGATAAACAGCAGAACCAGGGCTGTTCTCAGAGTCTCAGGAGGCTTCGAAATCCAGGGTGGAGCTTGACTAGAATGCTTTCCTCAGCAATGAGAAAATCCAAACAATACAATCTTTATTGAACCTTTAGAAAATGTTGAACAACATTACATAAAACTTATGATATAAAAAGGGATTTTATATAAAAGTATGTTTTTATTTTACCAAAAGCCAACAATATTTATCTACTCCTAATAAAGCATCTAAAACATTGGTCTTTTTAGCAAGAACATTACAGTACATGTTTATATACTACATAGCTTTTAGATTCTAGCTATTTATATTGCACATCATTACTGACACACTACCTAAACTGCCACTTCCTGCTAAGTGTGTTTATAAAGACAAAGAGGGGAGGATATATTAAACAGTTCTTCAGCTACACACATCTGCAGCAATGCAGCACGTCTTATTCACTGCAACACAGGTTCAGCTGAATAACAGAATACTGTCTACTCAAAATCACCTTTGGGGCAGAAGATGCTTGGGAATTAGGAGCCTGGAGCAAGAAAAGAGGCTTTTCATTACACCTTGTTGAAAGAGATTCGATTCTGTTTGAAATTGAAATTCACAGCACCTAAACAGACGGTGAAAACAGCTTCATCTTTAGTTGAACAGAGCCACTTAAATAGCTTATTCTGAGTAAGCATTTAATGCACAGCACTGCGCACAGAATGATCTGCAACTTGAATGGCGGTTCACTTCAATGATAAATGCATACCTCGTCACACTAATACAGCATGAAATAGTCAACAATAAATGTACTGCACCTCAACGAGGCACAGAAAACAAGTCCATTCATCACGGTGAAAATGATAGCTCTCGCTGTCTCTTCTTCTTTGTCTCTTTTTGGTGTGCCGTGGGACATGACTATGCCAGGTCTGGAGTATTTTAGGGCAGTAAATTGCCCCGTATAGAGAGACTGTATTCCAGTCCTCTGCCTCAAGCATCTTAGAACAAAGTCACTTATTAGCCATCCATAGAGAGCGAGCGTCCTACATACATGCTGGGAAGGGAATGGAGACAGGGCAGGGGTCCATTTAATTAGCCATGGGCCACGACCACCTGAACACACAAACACTAAAGGACAGGAAACTGTGCCACTGGGCATCTTCTAAACAGGGTGTAAGGGATGGCTGAGAATGCATTTAAACATGCTGGCATGGAAATAAAGTGGTGGTGGGGAAATTTGATTTAGTGGAGGATTATACTGATATAATCATACTCCTCTGATGTCTAATATTCTGTCTACAATGAGGTTTGTTTACCTCAAATAAATTTAAAATCAATGAACCCACACCTGGACGCCAATGCACTGAGCTTCTCTTTGTTTGCACATGTCAATGTTTATGAATAGATTAAATTAAATGGGAAAAAAATAAATCTTGACAAACTATTTATCATTATAAAGATCTAAGCTTCAAGCATCAACGAAAGATCGCTTTTCAATGGACAGCTTATAAAGAATGCATTTGCTAAATTTGTGTAAGCACTACATATCAAAACATGAAGAATCAAAACGCAGTACACACCAGATCCGTCGTAATAACGAGTCATAAACACATCCACAGCTGTAAATCCCGGTTTAGTTAGAAAGGTAAGGGTCCACTGAACGATGTCTCATAGAGCATAAAAACAAAAAGTTAAAAATGTACTTGAACAGAAATAAACGGCTATGAAAATGGATGGTTTTAAATGTTGGCATGGACAATTGTATTTAAGTAAAGCAGATGCAAATCATTTGATTCTCACATATAATAGGTATATATTTATTAAATTGAATATATAAATGATATGGCTCAAAATCGGCAAATATTGATTAAATCGTAATTAAATCGTAACATTTTGTAAAAACTTTGATTATTGCCTTAATCTATTAAACAACTGGGAAGACAGTGATCAAACTACATTTCATGAAACTCGCCTGTCAAGTTCCCGAATCTGTGTATAAGCATATGAGAGTGTATTATGTATGTTATTTTTTGACAGACATCAATGTTGAAATATTCAAGAGATGTGGATTTAAAAAAAAAAAAAAAACATTCTTAGCCTGCTAGTATTCAAAAAAGTGATTGATGCCCATGTTATGTTGCTGCTGTATTTACATAAACTATGTTTTTGACATCATAACGTTCATGGGGTATTACATTGTGTATGAATTATATATACTGAAAAGTGCACAGTTTCTTTTACTGCAGCGAGTGAAGTTTCAGTCAAGAAAGCTGGAGTAAAGCAACAATCAATACACAGACCCCTGGGTAAAGTAGACAGGCTCTTTCTCAAATCTCAAACTGTGCAGAGTTATAGGCAGTTTCTGCTCTGAGAGATGTAAAAGGTACATGTCTGAATCCACACCAGTTCTGTAGAGCCACTGCTGTTTGACATTTTCAGATCCACCCAGAACTCTGCAAAGCAGCAAAATTAACTTGCATCTCACACGGTCAAGCTTTCTAGCCTTACAAAGTTTACTCCACTGATCACAAGATTGGACAGACATAAATATTGATTGCTTTGTTATACTTTACCTGACCTGCAGAGGACAGCATCATGTTTTATTTTACACTCTTTTAAACAATAGTTCCTTGATTATCTATTGTTGTTGCTTCATTTTCACCTTTCATTTTCTGTTTTTTTGTTGGCAGGCTGCAAATTCTTATTGGGTTAGTTCTTAATAGTGGCCCAATGGCTCAAATGTGAGTGTTGCCAAACAAGTCGATGGATGCATCAATTAGTGTCAATTAGACTTAATTTCAGCAGGGACTAAGGGAGCAGTTGCTTGGTGGTTGTTATTGGCTTTCTTACTGGCCCAATTCAAAAGACCTAAATTCATAATTCATCCTTCATCAGGCAAAAAGCATTACCAAGCTCAACTGGATGCATGATTAGAGGTATCATTATGTGTCACCAAAGTTTATATTCATAGAGTCCTGTGATTTCAGTAAGGCAGAAAACATGGATGGAATGATGGAATCTTGTGATATATACTGAACTGTCAAAATAAAACTTTGAATTAATTGGAAAAACTATTACAGAAATTTATAAATATCGTACTGAATAATGGACTTATTATAGTAGTAATAATAATACATTTATAATAAAATAATATCTTGCATGTTTTAATTTTAACAGTGATACTCTGTTGTGCAGCACTTTGAATGCCAAAAGTAAAAGGAATTGTTACATTTTCAATTTATTATATTTTAAAACACGAATTTTACTAGATTAAAATGTTTAATGCATTCTTTTCAGTAACCCTTTTTTTATTGTTAATTTGTATTAAATCACAAATGCAGAAAAACTAGAGAGACAATATAGAATTTCCCTAAAAAAAATATAAAGCCCTATTATTGTTAAAAAAATTTTTTTTTTAATTAATGACATGCTTTTTTAATTACATAAAAAAAAGTGATTAAATCTGGCAAAATTAAAAAGGAAAACATAGAATTTAGGAAAAAATAAAACTGATTTCATAGGGCCCTAAACATTTATTTTTGTTAAATTTTCAATAAATTATTCTTAAATTGTATGTACTGTATTTCATGATTAAATTTTTTTTTTCCGCTTTTTGATTACCGTATTTTTCAGACTATAAGTCGCACCTGAGTATAAGTCGCATAAGTCCAAAAATAAGTCATGATGAGGAAAAAAACATATATAAGTCGCACTGGACTATTAGTGGCATTTATTTAGAACCAAGAACCAAGAGACTGAGCAGCATACAGCGCCCTCTTGCGGCTGGAGACGGAAATGTTTTCTATTGGTTAATTTCTCTTGGTTCATGTCAATTTAATTTTGATAAATAACTCACACCTAACTATAAGTCGCAGGACCAGCCAAACTAGGAAAAAAAGTGTGACTTATAGTCTGGAAAATACGGTACTAGAATATTTAAGTGGACAGGCTCTTTCTCAAATCTCAAACGGTGCAGAGTTATAGTCAGTTTCTGCTCTGAGAGATGTAAAAGGTACATGCCTGAATCAACACCAGTTCTGTAGAGCCACTGCTGTTTGACATTTTCAGATCCACTCAGAACTCTGAAAATCACCGGAGACAGCAAAGCAGCAAAATTAACTTGCATCTCACACAGTCAAGCTGTTTGACCTGTCTTCCAACAGCCGAATTCTAACAATTATCTCATTCTTCATTTATCCAGAAAAATTACAAAAGAAAAAAAGATAGAGAATTTGTGAAGAAATAAAACAGATTTATAGGGCCCCATATTTGTGGCAGATGCGTTTATCTAAATCCTTAATCCTAAGAATAGGCATTGGAATAGTGATGCTCCCCTTTAAGTATATGATCAATTAGGCCTTCTCTCTGTAGTAGCACTGAAAATGCTGTTTATTGGTATTCATTTGGAGTGTGGTCCTGGCTCACAATGCAATAATCATTTGCATCAGAGACTAAAATCAATATCTCTCACCACTGGGGAATCTTGAGAAATGAGGTTAGACTATGGGGGTAGGGCAGAAAAACTAGGGGTTTTAATCGATCAGCTCCTAGAACCCCTGCTGATGTCGTGAGGCTTCTTTTCCACTGTGTCCTTCTCTCTGTCTCTTATGACATCACTTTTCATTTTCTTCCTCAGTCTAGGACAAGCAGATTTATAGATGACCTAGAAATGCCCTATGCCCTTTAGTGAGTATTTAAAAGAAGCCCGACAGTTACCGTATTTCCACCCAACCTTAAACAGTACCACTTACAATCTTACTTTGTTTACTGCCAAGTTATGTAGCTCAAAGAGTAAAGCATATAGTGCCAGCAACACCAAGGTCATGGGTTTGAACTTGAATGCTTTGAAAACAGTAGAAATACAGAGCTATAGCCTAGAATGCAAACACTTTGACTCATTTGTACTAATTGTAAAAACCATACAAGTGTAACAGCTCAGATATGAGATGCCCAGCATCTTCCAAAAATCATAAACGTCTTATCACTTCAGATCAAGTCACATCAAGAGCATTTCAGTGGAAACAGGACGGTAGGGCATTAACTGTTCAAGTACACACACCCTCCATTTGTAACCATAAAACACTCAGCAGTCTATTTCCTCTGTTTCCTGAGGGACCGAAAAACATTTCGAGCTCTATCTGCTGTTTACCACAAATAGATTAAAAAACAAATCCATAACAGTGAATCATTTTACTCATTTAGTGAACTGAAGAGGATTTATTTGTTTGTAACAAAGACATTTAGCCTCTTTTGTAGAACATATATATATATATATATATATTCATGTATTTTTCTCAGTTTTTTTTTTCTAACATCGTTTTGGACCCCAATGACTTTCATCATATAGAAAAAACAGTTCAAACATTCAAAATATCTTTTATGTTCTGCAGAAAAAGAAAGTCATACAGGTTTGGAAAGACATGAAGGTAAGGTTGACTGTCCTTTTAAGCTGGGTTTGGGGTAAATACCATTGTAGTGTTTCCTTTTTGGCAACATTTAATAAACTAATGGCATTGACCTGTTTCCAATGGCTGAATTCTAACAATTATCTCATTCTTCATGTTCCATTTAACAAGATTAACAATAAAGTGATGACTTCTAATAGCAATTCCGACTTTATGAATGGAACAGCAGACCAACCATACACAGAAATGTGTGCTAACCAAAATATGTTCACAAAAACATCTATTATAGAAAACAAACATACCCACACAGACAATTATGCTTAACACATAACATATATAGGACATACATGGGATATATAGGAACAAGGTGTGTATACGGTAAAGGTGCCTCTTAAAAAGATTTCATATGGCATTTCTTTCCTCTTCCACATTCAGAAAATCTGATTTGCAAGTAAATTGTGGCAAAGCTCTCCAAGGAATTGAGTTGGGAGCCCAAAGGCAAATAGTGCAGTGTGGTCTTTCACATTCTGTTTAATATTCATTAGAATAAAGGAGAAATGTAGCCAGATAAGACGAAATGAGAACAAATACAGCAAGTCAGTCCTCGAGAGGAAATATCACCTCCAGGACTCGTGGCCTTCACGAGACTATCAGCCGCAGACAGACTCTATTACAAACAGCACAGATGCTTTGAACAGAAAGCGAGATATAGATACTATCTAAAAGGCAAGCAGCAAGACAGATGTGCATTATTGATTGTACTATTAATATAAGAAGATAAATCAACTGTCTGCACTGTCTGTACTTAAGGTTTTTCTAAATAAACACGCAGAAATGCATTTCTCATTTTTCTGAAATGAAATCTGTTTAGATTAAATACAATACTGCATTGTAAATAACTAACAGATGCTGCACAGTTCTATGCAATTCCAAACTATACAATGAAAACTAGTTATGTGAAACTGACCCCAAATTTTGGGCTGGCTTTTAATGACAAGCTACTGTATGTCGTGATTTCCACGATAGAGTTAATTAAAGACAAGCCCACAAGGCAGACTAGTCTGAGCTAGTGGGAGCTGCCTTGGAAAAAAGGCAATTACTGACACAATTTCATGACAATGATTTACTGCAAATGACTCACTGCTGTCAGTGAACAACTATAAGTCTGAGATAAGCATTCATACATATTGTGAAGCTAAACAAAGACGCATTAGTCAAAGTCGTTGGTCTTCCAGTGTGCTTTACTACACAAGGACCGCCATAAAATAATTAAGACACATTCTTTGAAATAAAACAAATGTTTCCAGTAACAATTAATATTTGTATGTGTCATTTTCTGAAAATAAATTTGACAACACTGACAACACCTGAACAAGGGTCAAAAGGTCCCGCTACAAATTTATATATAAGAAACATGTATTATTACAAAGTATTATTTTAAAAGTATTAATATTTTTTATTCAGACACTTTTCTAGTTAAAATAAATGCTTTTCAGGAGTTTTCAATGAATCAAAAAGAAAATTTAAAAATTGTCAATAAAAAAGGATCACAATTTCTAAATCTAAAAAGGATTTCTAAATGACATTTTCAAATAAATTAAAATAGGAAACAGTAATTTTGAATTGTAACAACATTTCAAAATATTACTGTTTTTACTGTCTTTTAATAAATAAATGCAGCCTTGGTGAGTATAGAGACTTAACAAATATTACAATTGCCCGGGCCTTAAACTTTTGCATGGTAGTGTAGTTTAATACAAACACTCATCAGTTATGACATATTATGAGGAACTTTCAGATTGATCAAACAAACATGCTACCATACCCCTCTATGTCATCATCAACATGACTATTAATGGGTAAATAAATGCACCCACAGATCCTGGATCACTGCAGCAGTCAGAAAGTATCTCGTTCCATCTCTTTTGGTCTCATTTTTCCGCTGTCTCTCTCCTTTCATCCCTATCTCTTCATCATTTCTCCTCTAAAAGAGTCTATTTGTTCCAGATATGTTACACTGGTCGATTGAATACAGTAATGAAACAGCAAAGGGTGTCCCCTTTGGATGGTTACTGTATGCTCCATTTGACTCATCGTACTTATAATTCAGACAATTTTTTTATAACAATACAAACGTTTCATACAAGCTTTAAACGTTACCTGCATCTGACTAAGCAAGCCAACATCTGCTTAGTTCTGTCTGAGTTTTATACATACCAATAACCAGAAGATAAAATGTAGCGTATATATGCCATATTAAGTAAACATCTTGTTGACATTGAGACAGAGATGAACTGAGATATGAAAAAATATGGAAACTTCCTGACACACCAAAGATGCTTCATAAACCTCTGACACCAGAATCAATCCCCACTTGAGCAAGAACGAAAACTTACTTTAATTTAATAACAATACAGTATGTGACCCAAACCTGTCTTAAGTAGCATGGGTATATTTGTAGCAATAGCTGACAATACACTGTATGGGTTAAAATGATTGATTTTTCTTTTATGCCTAATGTCATTAGAATATTAAGTAACGATCATGTTCCATGAAGATATTTAAATTTCCAACCGTAAAAATATATATTATTATTTTTTTATTAGTAATAATTGGTAAGGACTTCAAAGGCGATTTTCTCAATATTTAGATTTTTTTGTACCATCAGAGTACAGATTTTCAAATAGGCCTAGTTGTATCAAAAATTGACCCTTTTGACTGGTTTTATGGTCCAGGGTCACATAAAATAAAAAAAAAATACTCACAAAACAGCACCATGAAAATACCATGGTAGTCTACTGTTCATAAAAGACAGGTTAAAATACATATCAAATATTATACATGTATGTGTGTATACACATACCATTATACACATCTTCCTCATTTACATATATATTGTACACTTACACACATAGATGCATAAACGCAATCACACATATACACTGTATAGCAGATCACCCGAGCCGTGTTTACCTCCTGCAGCTGCTCTAACTCCTGTTTGAGAGCCTCCTGCTCGGTCTCGAGCTCGGCGTACTGCTGCTTGAGCGTCTGGTTCTCCTCCAGCACCACCAGACCGCATTCCGCAGCCCGGATCTTCTCCCGGTTCGCCTCTGCGAGCTCCCGGGTCAGCCTCTCCACCTCGGCCCGGTAATGATCCACCGATTCCCCGCATCCTCCGTCGGCTGCCATAGCCTCCGGTGTCCGGTCGGGAGTAATCTCTCAGAGAGGCGGAGGCTGAGGAGGAGATTCAGGTGGATGCTGCAGTCCGTCTGTCCACCCGATGCGCTGATGTTTGCCGATGCTTTCAAATGATGTTTACACGAGCAGCATATGAACTAGACTCGATTTGTGCATTATAAATAGTGCTGTGATAAACCGCACTAATGTTCCATCCATCAAAGACATATTTTTTTGTGTGCCCAACTTACAACGTTTTGAGGAGAAGCGGCGCCATCTATCCGGAATGCTAAGTGAGCAGAAGTTGATCCTGTCTCTCAATTTGTGACGTCACTCCATCACCCCACCCCTCATCTTTTACACTTGTTACTGTATATTATTAGTAGTATATGTAAAGGTAATTCTAATAACAATTTGTTACATCATATGTAATCTTATGTAAATTTTAGTTAGGCTATACAGACATAAAAATAAAATATTAGACACAGGTATTATTAGTATTACTATTATTATTAAACACACACACATTCACACACCCACACACACACCCACCCACATGTAAAACATTACACACGTGGTCCTTTGTGAAATTTCTGAAATTCTCAGACACATGAATTTGCAAACCATTATTATTATCATCATCATCATCATCATCATCATCGTCATCATCATCATTATTATCATCATTAAATTAGGTTATTATTATTATGGTACTTTATTATTAGGGCTAACCTGAATGTTATTGTGGAGGACAACATGCAGTATTTAAATACTTTTCCGCCACCTGCTGGACAATTACAAAAAAATAAAATGTATTTATTTGAAGAGGCTATTTCACTGATTAATTATGCATTGTTTAAATAGGTGCTCTTTTAAAGTCAAAACTTTATAGACGATCTAAAAAAAGTAAAAAGACAACAACTTTGCATGAAACGTCATGCATATTCATTACTTAAAGGTGTGTAAAGGTTGTAAATCAGGACCATTAAAGCTGAGCTAATCCTGAAGATTTTGAAACTATAAACTATACAAGTTTCTATAATTGAGACATGAAGCTGGTCTAAAGAACAAACACATAGCTATATCTTACATCTGCATTCAGCAGACACTTTTATCCAAAGCGACTTACAGTGCATTCAGGCTATACATTTTTACCTCACGTGTGTTCCCTGGGAATCAAACCCACAACCTTTTGCGCTGCTAACACAAAGCTCTGAGCTACAGGAACATTATTATTATTAAAATACATTATTTACATTATTATAATATATATTATTAATAGCTTTGCAATTCCAAATAACTGTGTTACAACTGCCACTGAGATGATCAGTAATCACTGAAAAATTGGACAATAATTGCTACAAACTTTCTTTCGTCTCAGCCACACTTCAGATGAATGCAACATTAAATGTGACACATTCCTTATCCAGAATGAAGCATGTCTAAGTACATTATGGAGGAAGACACGAACAGGCTGAGATAAAGACCCCATGACGCACTGTACTTCTGAATGTCAGATTTCACCAGCCTGCATGTGATTTCATTTTCTCAGACAGTGTGGCACATCTACTGGTCTCAAGTTTTCAACACAATAATTTGATTGGCCAGGAAATCAAGTACATCATGTGTGCGCAGAGGTCACCGATTACATGTGCATTATCTGAAGAACTTCCTTTCACAATCATTAACTACTTTCAAAACAGCGAGATTCATTTCATCCATGAATGTCCATTAAGGTAAGTATGGCATGTCTGGATATTTTCTAATGGTCTAATGAAAGAAATGTTCACAGGATGATTTGATCTCTAAAAGTAGTAGCCATTCAATGGGTGGATCTGATGAAAGAATGATTGGTTGATTAGGTTTGTCCTGTCGCTATGTCTCAAATAAATCTACAAAATGAGAGACATGTGATAACTTAGTATTCGGGAAGGCCTGGTTTAGAAAGCAGTAAAACCCTGCTCATGTTCATTATTCTCTGCAATACATCCAGTAGGCATACATGGAGGAAAATGCTTGTTTGTCACACATTCTACTCTAGTAAATGTTTCTCATACTATAATTATGTTTGAAGGCACATAACATAAAGACTTGACTAAAAAAAGAAAAAGAAAATTTCATTTACACATTGACGTCATATGGGGTAAATTGAGAGCCATTGCAGTAATACTGCCAGTACAGTATTACAGATTACTATAAGATTACATAAAAACAATAAAATTACCACATCAATGGTATAAAAAAGGAGAATGCACACTGTAGGCTATATCTAGTTTAGTAATTCAGCTTTTAAAATGTAAATATTACACGTATTCCCTGCAATTTGCTGTTAGATAAAAAAAAATGTATTACATCAAGTTAAACTAAAGGAAAATGTAAAAAAAATTAGCTGAAATAAGTTAATTTCAGTTTATGTTTCTTGTAAAAAACTAAAATGTTACTTTAACTTTTTTTTTTTTACTAGTTTTACATTTTAGTTATCTTTATTAAATCTGCAGCCAAGTTACTATGTAAACCTACAATATAAACATAATAGGACCCTTGGCCTATGATAAGTAATAAATTATTCTCTCTTTTTTATTTATTTATTTTTTGAATAAGGAATATAAGAAAGAAAGAAAGAAAGTTAATAAGAAAGAAAAAAGAAAGACTGTGAAGACGCATTGCATATGCATACAAATGCACTGTGCGTGTTAGTGTGTATTCCTAAGCCAGAATCCAGAGCAGCACGTGGCTCTGGTCAGCTGCCTGCTAGTTGTGGTGTAATTGAGTTCACATGAGCAGCTGATGGGTCCCATAGCATTTACAATCAGCAGCAGAATCCCCAAACCCTGTCCCGTGTCTCTGTTTTTACCCCTCCTTTCTCTTCCCTCTCGTATCTTCTTTTTATGCTGTCCTTAACTAGATCTTGCCCTCTCTCTTATTAGAGATCCCATTGATAATTCTACACTAAGAGATAAGTCTCCTGCCTGATCTCTCATGGCTCCAGAGAAAAACAGTGACGGTTTGGACAACTATGCATTTACTGTGAGTAACCTCAAAATAGACATTAAATTTAGGTAGAATTGCTAATTTCTTTGTTAAATTAGCCTTAGAGCTTCTGGAAGTAGACAGATTGAATATAGGAACATTACATTTGAATATAATGTGACCATAGATGTGTAATGGGTCTTGTTTTCATTGTGTAAATCTAAGTTACGTGACTGCAGTCAAGTTATAAGATCTTTAAATTCACACAGTTATAAAAATCTATGGCATTTGATAATTTCTATGATGTTATCAAATTTCTTTGATGGTGTTATATCCAAAGATTCGTATCACTCTTGATAATGGACGTGTTACTTGTGTTTGTAATTGTGGTCATGCTCAATGTTTTAGTAACTGGAATGTGGACTGGAGCAGTGTGAGCTTGTTTATGTGGTTAACGAGGACACAAATTTGTATAATGACATAGGTATGACACAGGTATTACAATGAGGAGGTGGTTTATGAGGACATTTTTAGTGTCCCCGTAATTCAAAACGCTTATAAATCATACAGAATTCGTTATTTTGAAAATCCAAAAATGCTGTTTTGTTTCCTGTGAGGGTTAGGTTTAGGTGTAGGGTTGGGGTAGGGCAATAGAAAATACAGTTTGTACAGAATAAAACCCATCACGCCTATGGAGAGTCCCCATAAACCACATATACCAACATGTGTGTGTGTGTGTGTGTTTTACAGCTCATACTTATGTCATATTTAATTTACAAAATGTATGAAAGAAATAGCTATTTTTTCTTATTGATCAATCAAAAAACATGTTTAAATCTTTATCCTAAAAAGCAACACTCTTAAGAGAGAGAGGGGTTATTATTTCTTGTTTCATGCAAAGCCAATTAATTGGATACAACAAATTATATTTATAAGTGATTTATATGTGAAATTATATTTATATATTGACATGAAATTGATAAAATTAGAGAAGGTTGTTGATTGGAAACTGCTAGGTCAGAAACTGAATGTGAGTGTTTTTTTAGGTTGATGGTGTAGACCATTTCTGTGAGTTACCGGAGAGTAAAAATGGAAATTATCGTTTCTCAGAGGAGGGAAACAATAGCAAGCTGGCATATTGTGTCACTGATATTCCACCATGGTACCTTTGCATCTTTTTGGGGATTCAGGTAAGTGGCACACACATATCTGCCTGTGTTGAACATGTTAGATTTGTATGATAGAATTTATCATCAGACTCCTATAAATCAATTGAAATCTTGATTAGAGTGTGCACTATGAACAGCACTGTATTTATCAGTGCCAATAAAGACCAATTTCAGTGTACCCTGTGTTTCAAAAATCTAAAACTGAGATCTGAGATTTTTAAGATATTTGTTGCATATTCAGGTGCATCTCAATAAACGAAAAAAAAAAAGTGAATTGTTGGCCCTCTGGACAGTATGTCAATTTACTGTACATGTACTCAATACTTGGTAGAGACTCCTTTTGCTTTAATTACTGTCTCAATTCAGCGTGGCATGGAGGTGATCAGTTTGTGGCACTGCTGAGGTTTCTTTGACAGTGGCCTTCAGCTCATCTGCATTTTTTGGTCTCTTGTTTCTCGTTTTCCTCTTGACAATACCTCATAGATTCTCTATGGGGTTCAGGTCTGGTGAGTTTGCTGGCTAGTCAAGCACCCCAACAACATGGTCATTTAACCAACTTTTGGTGCTTTTAGCAGTGTAGGCAGGTGCAAAATCCTTCTGGAAAATGAAATCAGCATCTTCAAAAAGCTGGTCAGGAGAAGGAAGCATGAAGTGGTCCAAAATATCTTGGTAAACGGGTGCAGTGACTTGGGCTATGAGCTTCTCCACCCTTCATCCAGACTCTAGAACCTTGGTTTCCAAATGAAATACAAAAATTGCTCTCATCTGAAAACAGGACTTTGGACAATTGGGCAACAGTCCAGTTCTTCTTCTTAGCCCAGGTAAGACTCCTCTGACGTTGTCTGTGGTTCAACAAATTCCTTGACACATCTGTGTGTGGTGGCTCTTGATGCCTTGACCCCAGCCTCAGGTCATTCCTTTCGAAGTTCACTCAAATTCTTGAATCGATTTTGCTTGACAATCCTCATAAAGCTGCAGTTATCTCGGTTGGTTGTGTCTTTTTCTTCCACACTTCTAATAATCCTTCCTCTCAACTTTCTGTTGACATGCTTGGATACAGCACTCTGTGAACAGCCAGCTTCTTTTGCAATGAAAGTTTGTGGCTTACCCTCCTTGTGAAGGGTGTCAATGGTCGTCTTCTGGACAACTGTCAGATCAGCAGTCTTCCCCATGATTGTGCAGCCTAGTGAACCAAACTGAGAGACCATTTTGAAGGTTCAGGAAACATTTGCAGGTGTTTTGAGTTGATTAGCTGATATGTTCTAATTTGTTAAGATCGTGAATTGGTGGGTTTTTGTTAAATGTAATCCAAAATCATCACATTTAAAAGAACCAAAGACTTAAACTACTTCAGTCTGTTTGCATTGAATTTATTCAATATAAGAGTTTAAAAATTTGAGTTTAATTACTGAAATAAACAACATTCTAATTTATTGAGATGCACCTGTAGCATGAAGCTGAGGATATGATTATACTTACACACTTATGGAGAGTAAACACCTCAATTTTATTCAGAAGCCCAAACGGAGCAAAAATATGGAATTTAGTGCAGTTGTTATTATTAATATGGCCAAAAAGTAAGCTGAAATGAGATATATAGCTGACGCCATTTAATGCAAATCAAATATATTTTTATATAACAGTATAGACTGTTGGCATTAAATGCATATACTGTACAGTAAATATCAAATGTCACTCTCCAAATAATATGATTTAGCAGATTATATTTTTCAGCAGTTTTTATGATGTTGAAAATTCAAAGGCCTTGGAAAATGAATGCACCAAAAGGGTTAGGACTCTGCACTATTTTTAATTAAATTAGCAAATTTGCAACATTGATCATGTGTACAGTTGGTAGTCATCATATATACTTTCAGATGTTCAACTTGTAGCTACTGATACTAAAGCAAAAGGGGAACATATGAAAACCATATTTTTTAGTAAGTCACAGAAAGAACTTGCATAACAATTTCTCTCCATCTCTCTGACAGCACTATCTTACAGCTTTTGGTGGCATCATAGCCATTCCTCTGATACTGTCTCAGGGCCTCTGTCTACAACATGATAGCCTCACGCAAAGTCACCTAATCAGCACTATTTTCTTCGTGTCTGGGGTGTGCACCTTACTGCAGGTCACTTTTGGAGTGAGGTATGGTTGCTTTTATCACTCGTGGCAAAATCTATGTTTCACAGGGAAAAATCTGAATTCAAAAACAGTGCCAGAAATAAAGGCCAAGGTCAGCTCACAGAGTAAGAAGATATGTCATGAAGTGTAAACAATATTTTAAGGATGAGGTGTAATTAAACCATGAAACACTGTGTTTTGATCATCTTCATGAATCAGGGTTGTGTTGTGGTTACACATGGGACTTTCTTTGTCATTTATTTAACCATGGGTGTTTCATTTAATGGGTGTGAGTGTGTTCCTCTCCAAGATAAAATAATAAATAATAAAGATAAAGAGTTACTTACGTTCCAGATAAACCATCTCCCAGGACAACAATCCATTCAATGCATGGGTTCATTGACCTGGGAAAGTGTTAATTATCTAGGCATAGCAATGTTTTCACCGTCTGATAAGCCTCTGCTCGTTTAAGGCTGAAGACCTATTGTGCTTTTATTAGGGCTACTTGACCTGAATAACCAGCCAAAGATATCCTAAAGGTTATCTCTACAGATCTTCACGATCAATAGCTTCTATACTAATCAAACATGATGAATCTAAATCAATCTGTAACTTAGGTAAAGCAGAATACGTAGGACTTTGGTCCTGCGGAATCTAAAAACCATAATAGGATTAGGAATTTTCCATTTTATAAGCATAAAGTTCAGCACATTTTAAACCCACATTCCTCAGGCCTCTCAGTTGTGGAGCTCCCTTTTGTGTAAAGCAGTGAGATTGTTGTATTAATTCAAGAAAATATGTCTTAATACTCCCAAATCCATTGCTTTCTGTAGGTGTAACTGATCCAGTGTAAACACACACACCTCTACGGAAGTTCTAAGAGGCCATGCATTATCATTTATGTCGAGATAACGAGAAAATTAAGTCGTTATAACGAGAAAACAGGAAGAAGGGAAAAAAAACATAATGCATGGCCGCTTAGAACTTCCGTACACCTTAGATGTTAACTTGTACAAAAATATAATTTTATACTATGACAGTGCCATAAATCTCAACTAACAACATTCAACAATTATACCTTGTTTATAGCCTGACCTGGCTTTTAGAGAGGAATCAGGAAGGGTTGAGAATGAAATACTAAACTTGACATCTCAACATTAAAAGTCAAAAGAAGCTATTTACTTACTATTTACTATTTAACAAAAACCACAACAAGAATTATACATTTGGTGACAAAGCTCTTCTTTTTCTTAATGCAAGGTTACCCATTCTCCAGGGTGGAACCTTTACACTCCTGTCACCCACCATGGCTTTGCTATCAATGCCTGAATGGACCTGTCCTGCTTGGACCCAGAACGCCAGCCTGGTCAACACCTCCTCACCTGAGTTCATTAATGTTTGGCAAAGCCGAATGCAAGCGGTGAGTATCTCAGTACCTGATAGTCTATGTAAGGACTCGCAAACATATGTAGAGTGGTTCTAACTATATTTCAACACTTTAACCACACTTAAAAATGTGGCAGTCATTGCAATAGATAATGCGCAACCAAAAAATGTAGGTTTAAAAATAAAATGTCTAGATGGATCCTAAATTGGCTAAATTAGACACTTGAAAGAAACTGACTACATATAGCCATTAAAAATAACCTTGGAAACAGCTGGTAATTGCAAAAATAGTAAATAGTGAGAATAGCATCACTTTGGCTGGGTTACAATATAAAATATTAAGCCATGTTTTTGGCTTAATATTTTATATTGTAACCCAGCCAAATTCCTAATTTTTGGATTGATGGAGAGTTATTTGACCATAGATTCCCAATAGTATCTTTTTAGATCAGCCCAACATATATAATAATATCTTTATTGTATAAAGCTAAAATTGAGTTTCTGTTTTCATCCCTCCACAGCTCCAAGGCTCAATCATGGTGGGCTCCCTATTCCAAGTACTAGTGGGATTCTCCGGTCTAATTGGCCTCTTCATGCGTTTCATTGGTCCTTTGACCATTGCACCAACTATTTCACTAATCGGCCTATCACTGTTTGACTCCGCTGGCATGAACGCAGGACACCACTGGGGCATCTCTTCCATGTGTGTACTTCTTAAAATTAATGATCACTAATCAAATCTGAAGTAGGTAGACTATAGTAAAGCTGGTATAGGGCTGAATATAATCTCTGGAGATGTAAACCTATTCTGACACAGAGATATAACACAGTCTAATTTTCCTCCACAGGACGACATGTTTGATTGTGATTTTCTCGCAGTATCTTCGCCATATTTCCATCCCCATCCCCAAATACAGCAAAGCCAAGAGGTTTCACACCAGCAGGATTTACATATTTCAGATTCTGCCCGTAAGTCTTGGTAAAATGTGTTTTCTAAACATAAATGCTCCATGAAACTACTTTTATAAGCAAGGTGTGTTTCCTCAGGTTCTGCTAGGAATCACTCTGTCCTGGTTGATTTGCTACCTTCTGACGATCTACGATGTCCTGCCCTCAGACCCTGATAAATATGGCTATCTAGCTCGGACTGACATTAAAGGAGATGTTATGGGCAGGGCGCCTTGGTTCAGATTTCCTTATCCGGGTATATTGACCAGAACAATTAAGACCTAGTATTTTATATGGTCATTGCTGTATTTTACAGGAACCATAATCTATTATATGGAACCATAATCCATATTATGGTTTATTTATGGC
This sequence comes from Carassius gibelio, assembly GCF_023724105.1. Taxonomy (NCBI): domain Eukaryota; kingdom Metazoa; phylum Chordata; class Actinopteri; order Cypriniformes; family Cyprinidae; genus Carassius; species Carassius gibelio. Next base: position 5,897,931 of record NC_068413.1, on the reverse strand, counting down.
TATGTAACTGTATTCCCAGGTCAGTGGGGAGTGCCAACTGTTAGTCTGGCAGGAGTTTTTGGAATCCTGGCAGGGGTTATATCCTCCATGATTGAGTCATTGGGGGATTATCATGCATGTGCCAGATTATCTGGCGCCCCACCACCTCCCAGACATGCCATCAACAGAGGCATTGCCATTGAAGGCATCGGGTGTCTGCTGGCAGGTGCCTGGGGAACAGGCAATGGAACCACCTCCTACAGTGAAAACGTAGGAGCCTTGGGTATCACTAAGGTACAAAGTTTCACACAATAAGTTTTACTAGACAAAATGTCATATGATTTTACTTCATGTACTCCATATAGGCAACACTACTTTTTTTTTGAGAGAGAGAGAATGTTTGGCATGTGACACTATGACACTAATCGAGAGAAACCTTTCATCTTTTGTAGGTTGGCAGTCGCATGGTGATTGTGTGCAGTGGCTTTGTAATGATTATAATGGGAATGTTTGGAAAAATTGGAGCCATATTTACTACAATACCAACACCTGTTATCGGAGGAATGTTTCTAGTTATTTTCGGGGTCATTACGGCTGCTGGTGTTTCAAATCTACAGGTAAAAACAGTATTCAAAAAGCAAAACATTAGGGAAAATTAAGTGCTCACATTTCTCACATCACCATTCAAATGTTTTTAATATCTATTAAGCTCACTAAAGCTGCATTTATTTGATCAAAACTACAGTAAAATCAGTAATATTTTGTAATATTACTTCAAATTAATATATATATATATATATATATATATATATACATTTTTTTGTCAAGACTGAATTTTGATCATTTCATACTCCACTTTTCAGTGTCACGCATGCTGTAAATAAGTTTTGAAAACAGCCGTACTTCTTAATATTTTAGCAAAAACTATTACATACATTTTTATCAGTATTGTTTGATTAATAGAAAGTCCAAAAGAGCAGAATGCATTTGACATTTTTTTGTAACATTATTACATTTTATCTCTGTATTACATGTATCATTAACATTCATTAAAAAAAAAAATCTTACTGACACCAAATGTTTGAATCAATACTATTTTTCATATAAAATATTATTGATATGATAGTATACAGACATGAACTCTTCACGCAACATCTTCGTCTTTGGATTCTCCATGTTCACTGGGCTTGCTATTCCCAACTGGATAATGAAAAACCCCACATCCATAGCAACTGGTATGTAAACTATAAACTGTTTTGGAAAAGCACATGCTACAGACTCAACACACTCCTTCCATTCCAAGTATGATTTTTTTTGTGCTTTCTTACTTCTTGTATTAGGAGTTGTTGAACTGGACCATGTACTTCAAGTGCTTCTAACAACCAGTATGTTTGTTGGAGGAACCTTTGGATTTCTCCTTGATAACACAATACCCGGTGAGTTCAGTTCTGCTAATAATCTGCTTAAATTAGTCTAACACAGTGGTTTTCCTAGTGGGTCGGGATGGTATTGCAGGTACAAATTTAACAGTTATAACCTTGTAAATTAATAAAATCTGATTTATCAATTAACTTGTTAGACTCTCCAATAAAAGTCTGTTCATTATTCCGGCAGGAACAAAACGTGAACGAGGTATTATTGCATGGAACAAGGCCCACCAAAATGAATCAGACAACACCTTAGAAAGTGATGACGTGTACGGGCTGCCCTTTGGAATTAATAGTTGCATCTCCTCTTTCACATGGTCCAAATATGTGCCCTTCTGCCCTTCACACAAAGTCAGCAGACAGAAAGATACACCAACCAGTTTGGATTCTTTAGACACCAAATCAGAGCCTAACAAAGATGATACACACATTCATTCTTTAAGTCACATCCAGAGGCACAGACAGAACTGAGAAGGCAGCTACTCCATGTACTTAATTCTGAGGCACTGTTCAAATATATCTCTCTGTTTTCATCTAGCCCTATATGAATCACCTGTCAACATATGTCAATGTGAATGATTTTACTTCAGTTGTTATTTTCATCACTGCTTCTTTTCACTGTAAATAATATGTCTGATATGTAACCCATCATCTCAACTTTTTATAAACAATAAATTATTATTCGTCATTTAGTAAGGATGGTTTTTTTTCTTTATTTTTCTAACCTGTGGCGGTGCGATAGTTCAAATCAATTGCGAATCGGTTCGTTTGGACGCTTATTCATAATAAACTCGGTGTTCCGGAACAAATATATTTTTCGATTCATTTGACTGACAAACCTCATCTGTTTTAATTGCGATATAAACATGATAAATGAAAAGGTAAAAACATAATTTTTACATAATAAATTAAAATTTAAAATTCACGCAATAAATATAATGATGTCATTGCAGTTATTTATTTATTTACTATAGTAAATCTTAAAGGAACACGCATTTTATGGACAATAAATCCGTTAACAGCTCTGAGGAGATCGTTAAAACACACCTGATGGACACATGGTGCAGTATTATCTGTTTTTAAAGGGTCCTCAGAGGCTCTAAAACCCTGATAATGAGCCCAAATGAATGAAATAACTTCTGTTGCAGACAGAGTTGACTGACAGTGTTGAGGTGGAAGTGACCAAAGGATCAAACATTTAACGGCACAGTTTACCACCAACAAAATTAAGGATTTAAGAAAACTATTTGAGGCAAGATTGGAATACAGCCATACTTAAGTTTCTCATTCTCCATCCATGTTTTAATCCACAAGATGGCGCAAAATAACAATAGTTGACACTCCTCTTATTCAACCCCGTTTGGAGCTAAAAAAAATATCTAAAAACTACTCCATTGTCAATAATCTGCAACATTCACACACTTGCAATTAGATTAACCACCATTGAAACTCAGTGGTTAATTCTAAACTTTTAATATAACTTTCTAAACTTTTAAGACAGTACATTCTCCCTTTGAATCAATCAAACACAGATGCATGCTGTGAAGACACCTATCTTGTCTAATTGTGAAAATCAAGCCTAAGTTTATCAGCAGCAGATGTTTCTCTGCATTCCGGTTGAATGTGTTGCTGTCACAAATGTTTTCATAAGTAAAACAGTAAGAAACACACCCAAGGTGCATATGAGTTGATTTAGTGTAATGGAGCTTCGAGTGGAAAGCAGTGGTTGGTGGAAAACTGTGGTAGGTCTACTAAGTGCAATATTATATATTGCATTAGAAAATTCTGGTGTGTCATGTATAAGAATCTGTGAAATATTGAGCTGAACATGCATATACCTTTACATAAATAAAGGACTCTTTCGGCAGATGTGTAAAAACTCGAAAAGAATTTGACATTGTGTAAAGGTCAACATTCACTGAAGATTTTTTAGGCCAGAATGCACAGTTTTTCTCCATAATATCAGCCTACTTAATATAGCTTACTTCAAACGATCAAGATGAACAAATCAGTTAATTAAATAAGACTGCCAATCAGTGTTACTGTTTTAATACAGTGAAAATCACAGTTTTTAATCTGTGCATTTGTTTATTAAATAATAAAAACACTGTCAGTAATATTACCCTGTGTGGCTGCCCTGCATCTAATTGGTTAATTTCTGTCAATTATTCTTATATGGATCTGTTATATAGGCTTACACATCTCTTATGCATTGGCGAATAGGTTTGCACAATGACGTCTATCAACTTCACATTTGGCTAAAAGGAAAAAGGAATGAAAACTGCTTTTTTTGTTCATCTTTGATCCTGTTGAGTGCATGATTCTTGGCTCCTGTGTATCAGTTTCCACTGAGGACAGAATCCTGGGGAAGCCATCTGCTGTAATCTCTCCATCCTCAGGCTTCTCGACTGAGGTTCCTCCCTTTCCCTAAATCACTAATAAATGAGCATTTGTGATTAGGGTTGTTGAAGCTGACTGTCCTAACCACAACAGAGCTGACATACTCAGGCGTGACCGTCAAACTATTACCCATCTGCTCCTCATAATCAGCCCGCTGATCACGCCAATCACTATCATCAAAGGGAGAAAATATATATTCCAAGAAAGACTAAAGCATTTTCAATAGAATGCCTTTTTTCCACATTAAAAGCATCTTGTTATTGCTAAAAAAAAGTTTAGGGGAACTAAAAAAAAAAAAGGTTCTTGCCAATGCAAATATAACAGCTAAATTCCTGCTGGTTCTGATTGGTTTCTAGGCTGTTGGCGGTGTGTAAAATCTTCTGATTGGTTTCTAGGCTGTTGCCAGTGTGTATCTGATTGGTTGCTAGTCGATGGCCTACTGATCCAAGTCAACTAAACCTACTTTATTCTACTACTTTCTAATTTCTTCTACTATTTAATCTTACTGTAAAGGCCAGGGTGAGAAATGTGTTCTTCCATTATTTAATTTTTTTTACTTTAGGCAGATCTTAAAATTCTACTGAATACACTGATACAGCAAGGATCACGATATCATATTGTAGAACTCCTGAAAGTTACCCCTCATATTGTATTTTGGAGAAAATTTTGATCATTTTTTACATTATTATTTATAAATGTAATTTGTAAATGAAGATGAATGACTTCTACAAGAAAACACACTTATAGTTTTTCTACTTAATTCAGTGTCGTACTATCCATTTCTTTGTAGAGTTCATTAAATATACAAGCAATTTGTAGAGTAAAAATTTACTTGTACACCAGTTTTGTTCAGTTTTTTGTTTTTGTTTTTTTGCATAGAAATGAAAGTTTTCTTCACTACTAAGTATACTTTGTGTGAATGAAACGTTCAATTTCGCAGAAGATGCCTGAGAACTGCAGCATATTGTTTCCTCGCTTCCGAGATTCAGAAGCGTCTGGGGCTTGTGACGGTGGTCCCTGTGCAGAAGATGATTCTAGTAAAGTCTGCTGGACATCCTGGTCTCCTCGCTCTGGCCTCAAGGCTGTGTCCCAGGAGTGTTTGTTGAGATGGTTCTGGTGCCAAAGGCCCCAGTCTGGATCCCTCTAAAACAGACCTGGGACACAAGCACTCAATTTGGGCTTATAATCCTGCTTATCATCTCAAGCCAAAAAAACATTCTTCCAATGGAACCAGTTTTATGTCCACTCCCTTGCGTGGATAGGAAAGTATTGATGAACAGGTCACGAAGACAACAGGGTGTAGAAAGACCAAAAACACATGTATCTGAGAGCTGTCCAATAGTTCACCCTTTAAAAAGTGTCAGGATTGAGAAGGCATGGCTTGTGCTGATATGCAGCTGTCACAAAGTGAACACATTGTGAACATATCGGTTGAGGTGAAGGCTGAGGTTAAGTTGAAACTGAAACATTTGGAAAGTGTTTGGCGGCATGTACTCTCCTGATTTTAGTAGCTATGAATGTCACTCAAATCAATGTGTGCATGAGCTCACCCACAAAGGGAAGATAACGGAAAACAAAAAAGCAAACTTGCTTTGTTCTATAAACTCCTAATTTTCTGCTTATTAATAGTTAGTAAGATAGTTGGTTAGTTTAGGTAATGGGTCGGATTAGAGATGTGGAATATGGTCATGCAGAATATGCTTAATAATTACTAGCCAATATATTAATAATATGCATTAAGAATTGGTCACTGTACTAAAGATTTAATAAAAGTTTATTTGTGTAATTTTCCATCAAAAGCCCTCAACCCCTCCCTGTAATAATCTTTAGCAAATTTTATAGAAATATATATTCCCAAAACTCCAATACTAGGACTAGAAATCCCCAGGGTTTCTGCAATATAGCATTATCATGGAAAATGTGTTTCATTATGAGCTTCGGTTATAAAGAGACTATGTTTTCACTATTCAATCCATTCCTGATGAATAAAATTGATTCCTTCATAACTTTCTTGTCCAGCTTCACTCAGAAATATGTCTTATTAAATATGACACACACACACACATGCAACACTAAAAGTTTATATGCCTTTTTTTTGTGGCATTTTCTTGCTCACAAACACATTGTGAACTACACAGTCATTACTTGTCATTACTACAATTAAAATATCTGTTTTATATTTAAGTATATTTAAAAACAATTAATTATTGCGATGACAAAACAGAAATTCGACATCGTTAATTAATCCATAAATTATTCAAATATGCTGATTTTGTGCTCAAGAAACATTTCTTAAGATTATCAACGTTGTGTTGCTTAACATTTTTGTTGAAAACCTGATACACATAAAAGAAATAAAATAATAGTGTTCTTTTGTTACATTATAAATGTCTACACTGTCAATTTTGATCAATATAATGTATTCTTTCTATCATTCTATACATAACTGACCCTGAATGTTTGAATGGGAATATACTTCAGTAAAATGGGCAAAATGCCCTACATCTCGACTTTAATATATAACACACCTAAATACTTAAAGTTGGAAATGGCGTTTGAGTGTCAACGACTGACCTTTCCACAGAGTACCTCCCTCATTGCTCTTTTCTTCCTATTTTTAAGGCTGCAATGTCTTTATTTGCCATTATTCTTTGATAGAAAGGCGCTGAGATTGACCACTCAGTGCTTGGCTGGAAGGATACAGTCAAACACAGAGTTGTACGGATACAGCTCTTGTTCTGATTTTATCTCCTGCTGGGTTCCTGGCCACAGGCCCATCACCAGGCGCACTGACCTGAAAGGAAATCCCTCATTTAACAGTCGCCTGGAGAACTATCACATAGCACCGGGGCCAATACATTCAGCCACAGAACAGTCACACCTAACCAAGGGTCATCTATCCCACAGAGCTTTGCATTCATTAGCAAAATCTTCTCCCAAGAGATGTTGGTTTTTCAAAAGCTCTGCTCATAATAATCCTTTCAGTTTAGTTCCATAGACTGATTATCCACCTTAGATTCGATGAATGTAATAAGTTGCACCATGAACATTAATGTATATCATGCTGTGGCAGTGATTTTGTTTAAAATCTGTATTTAATATTGGATGAAGAGATTTGCAGACACATGCTGCATTCAGCTATGCTTGCATGACTACATGCATTAAAGAAACACATCAAGTCTAAATGAATGAGCTGTGATGTTTTGGCCATGTTTGTGTGGATTTAAATGAAAGAAATAGTGCACCCCAAAATTAAAAATCTCTCAGATGTGTTTGTGTCTTCATCACTCCTGTGCAGTCAATGGGTGCCATCTGAATGAGTGTCCGAACAGCTGATCAAAAACATCATGATAATACAAAAGTAAAACACAGGACTCCAGTCCATCAGTTAACGTCTTGTGAAGTGAAAAAAAAAAAATAAAACAACAAATATAGTGCCCAAAATACCATATCAATAATAAAGCTTCCTCCATCCTCTCTTGTCCTCTCACATTAAAATCCTTAAACATATGGATATAATTATTTTGGATGCTTCCGTGCATATTTCTTTACTAATTTAGATGAGATAATTTAAAACAATATTGTGGATAGATGATTCATATTTTATATGGAAGCAATGGTTTGAAGTTAAAAATCGAATTTGTTTCTTACAAACGTGCAGTTTTTCAATTCAGAAGACATCATTAATGGACTTGTTGTGGATTATTGTGATGTTTTTATTAGCTGTTTGGACTCTCATTCTGACGGCACCCATTCACTGCAGAGAGTCCATTAACAAGAAAGTGATGTAATGCTAAATTTATCAAAATCTGTTCTCATGAAGAAACAAAGTCACCTACATCTGGGACGTACTTAGTCTGGAGAATATTTTTAGGAACTTTTAGTTTTTAGTGACCTATTCCTTTAAGAGTAAAAAAACTGCTGCCTAAATCAAAGTGATGCAGAAGATTCAATCTTACAGAAACCCAAATTAGACCATTCACATCGGAGCTGATTATGATTATACTGCACCGTATTAGAATAAAGCAACAAGTCACTCGAGGCCAGAGATTTTATTAGTGCATGTTCTTAGGTTTTATAAAAGGTTGGCAAGAGCAAAATGATAAAACAACAAATGTCATATAATGATATAATCAGAATAATTCTAATGGCAAGTAATGTAGTTAATTAGTCTGTTTGGTTGCCAAACAACGCAGCGATTAGCAGCTTTAATTTAGAGCTTGCAGCTTCAGATGCAACTCATCCAATCAGAATTTAGATTTTTCATTAGATTTCTAATTGCAAAAAGCTTGCTTTCCAATAAAAATATCTAAATATCAGAACAAAAAGATAAATTTACTTGAGAAAAAATTATAAGAGATTAAGATTTGCTTTCATAGATTTTATCTTATAAATTATTGTAAATTATTTTAAGAGAATAAATATTTAAATTTATATTTAGGTATAAATACATTTCTCTCACTTCAGGATTTTAGAAATTTTAACTGGAAAACAAAGCTAACCCTAACAGGATTTGCAGTGCTGTATAAAGTGTTTACATGCTGTAAAATAGCCTTTTTGTGTCTGGTAATCTATTTTGAGTTGCATTATGATATGGGAAACTGTTTGCAGGGTAAAAAACCATATCTTGAATGTTATGCTCTGAGCTTCACCCGGCTGGCAATGGTTTATCATACTTCTATCTTTACTGGAAGAAAAGTAATTTTCATAGCAGACCTATTATTATTAATCTTATTTGGGCTTTGGACAAGAAAATATGCTTTCTGCACTGCCAGTGGACTCTTTTTGTCCTGTGTACACTAGCAGGGTCTTTCTCAGCATAAGAAGAGCATCTCAAGGGTTTGCTCTTTCACTTCTTAGCTCCAACGGAACAGACCTTTCATCTGTCTATCTGGTTTGCTTCCAGTGAAATGCTGGCACAAACATTCACACAGTTTCACATGCATTCACAGACTTACATACACAAGCAGGTGTGAGAAATATGAAATTATTTTCCGCAGCAAATTGTGAAATCCACTTAAACAGACTGTTTTCACAGCTGTGTGATAGGCGCCAGTACTTAGGGCCAGACGGAGCACAAAATTAAAAAAAAAAAAAGTTATGTCAAGCCTTAGGGAAAGATACACTCTTGGAGAATGTTTTATATTGCAATGCTTCATTATGGTGGCTGAGACAGCGACCAGTAAGGAAGTGGCATGTTTCGTGGTTAGTGCAGATGCATTATTTCCATTGCTCTGGTTGTCCATAGCTATGTAAAGTACACATAGCTCATGTATACTTTTAGGCAAGCAACAAAACATGTAAATAAGCCTAAAAGAAGCCAAGACTAGGTCGCAATGAACTGGCTGAACTGGCTGACTATACATTACCTCGAAAATAAATAAATAAGTAAAGAAGTGGACATTAAATATTGAATTTTCATTATTTTGTAATTTCACTTGTACTCTATGTTATTGCAATGCCTCTGTTAAAAAAATCTAAACAACAAAACAGAATAGATAGATAGATAGATAGATAGATAGATAGATAGATAGATAGATAGGTAATTTGCTGGAGATATCTTTGTAGAATTACAAATTTACAAAATAAAAATTGAAATAATGTGGGCTGATGGCTTCAGCAAAATCATATGTCATCAGTTAACATTCTCGTAGCTCACACTAGGGCTAGTAAAAGTCAACATTAAAAATCACTTTGCCTAAGGAGAAAATCAATGGGATTTTTACTTCTGGGACCCAGCTGTTCTTTATAGCTCTCTACACACTAATATTTATATGACATATTAAAGAAGACATTATCTGCAAACATATCTCAGAAATTGTTCACAAGATATGTATTCATTTGCTGTGTTTATTTTTATTATTATTTTTTTGCATCTGTACTGAGTGAGTTACATGACATTCAGCCAAGTAAGGTGACCCATACTCAGAATTCGTGCTCTGCATTTAACTCATCCAAAGTGAACACACACCCGGAGCAGTGGGCAGCCATTTATGCTGCGGCGCCTAGGGAGCAGTTTGGGGTTCGATGCCTTGCTCAAGGGCACCTAAGTCGTGGTATTGCCGGCCCAAGACTTGAACCCACAAGGTTAGGAGTCAAACTCTCTAACCACTAGGCCACGACTTCCCTGGTACCATATTCTGTACCAGCCCAATTCATGTACTGATGTTTGCAATATTCAGTAGCACACAGAATTTTGTTTCCAAAAAAAAAAGAAATGTACTGTGCCAACCAAGATGAAGGGACTGATTCACTTTCTCATTCACTCTGTGTCTGCTTGTGGCCCAGTCAACATGTCAGCGGTGTCCAGGCTTACCGGCTGATGTAAGTCACGGTGTGGTCTGCCCCTGCTGACTCAGAGGAACAAAAGGGAAATAATAATGAAAGCCACATCTTACAGTCCTGCCCACCCAGTAGAGAGAGGGGTTCAGACCGATGCCCTTTCTGCAGCAACACTCATATCCCATGAGTCTTAGTCAGTTAGACTGGGCAAAACCAATGTTTGGAATGAATAATTGGTTGGTTAGTCAACGATCTTTCATTTGGTCTGCACAAAGTTGAATGGTTTCTGTGTTTATTATATTCAGAAATGTTGTAAAGTGGATGAAATGTTTATATTTTACATGTGGTTTGTTTTCAGTGCCACACACCAAAAAATGACAAATGAGGAAGTTGTTTATTTAAAATAGCCTGGGCGTTAAACTGTACAGCCAGCCATTCATTTTTACAACATATATCCAGACAGGGTGTAATTTTGTTTTTAAAATCGCTGGAGGCTTACCAAATAAATAAATACATTACATATTCTGTATATCTACACATATTTATACATAAATTCTCATAAAACTATATGGAGCTGTAGATATTTGACCATATTATTTTTGTAACCAACTTTTAACATCTTACTTTTATTAAAGTACAAAATGTTTTCTTACCATTTGGAGTTGTTGTAGTTCAGTGGGTTGAGCTCATTGTCTTGTAAACAGGGCAGATGTCTCTCTTTGCACATGATATTTTAACTGTTTTCTTTCTACTACAGCTGTTTTTATTGGGTAACACTTTGTTCATAACTTAAAGGGAAATTTTCTTCCAGAAAGACTAAATGAGGAGCATATTATTAGTAAACTTAATATAGAAATGTGTATTTATTATAGAAGGGTGTCTGTATATTTTTATGTGTCTATATGTTCTTGTGCTCTTGTGACACAATCTAAATTGATTGAAATGTAACAGAACTGTTACGGGCACTACTTTATTAAACTCAGACCATGCCCAGTCTTTATGAGTCTGACATCAAAATATACACATTCGCAAACCTGACAAAGACTTTTCCATTGTCAGCACAGATCAGCGATGTCTGGAGTTGATATAATGGGATGACATAATGGAAGTCTTCCATGAAGGGTGAAAACATCACAGCAAAAGAACTCACTGGTTCTGCATATAGATGTGGTGTGACTGGGTTTTTAAAGAAATAAACGCCCTTGAGCATAAGTTTATGAAAGCATGGTCTTTAGTTTTCATAAAACATCTGAGACAGAGCAGTACCTCCTGATGCCTCAATAGCCCTAAAATTTATATAAACCATTAGAATTAGTTTGCAATATAAAGGAAATGAACGTGCTTAACAACACTTCATAAGAGAACTAGTTGAAATGTCTGCAGTTACCCTGAAAAAGACCATTCGTGTCCTGGATGAACTGGCAAACGCTAACAAGATTTCCCTCAATTTGGGGAAAATAACTCTTAAGTGCTTCTTGAAAGCTCTTCAAAGGTCTATGTTAGTTAGGCGATGTAAATAATGGATCCCAATTCTGAATGTTTTTGGGCTGAATGCCTCTGAGGGGGAAAATTATGAAAGTTGAACATTCCAAGTTCTTGAGAGACGGAAGGTCGTTATTCTTTCTTAGCTAAAATAAACGGAGTGTGTATTAATCACTTTATCCTCATGCCGGTTTTCATCAATACAGTACCTGCCCTAAATAAATTTGATTAAAGACACTAAATGAAACACATAGCAGCAGGCATGAATTGGTATGCATGAAGAGCTTTGAGTTTTCAGATTCTGATGAAGGTTGAACATTTAAAGAATATAGATGTGTCATGATTCTGCCCTCATGTCCTGACTTTTCTCTAGTCTTGAGGCAGGATCATGACAGACCCGTTTTGTATACAAGCACATGGCCTTGTCTTTGGGCCATGTGCTTGTGTTGTCTCGTCCCCTTGCCCCGCCCCCTTGTTATCCTAGTTTTGTCGTGATTGCCTTACCTGTGCCACCTGTTGTGTCTTAATTAGTTCTCCTATTTATATCCCCTAGTGTGGTCGGTCTTTTGTCGGTTCATTGTTTCTATATGCTTCCTGTGGTTGTTTCTACATATGTGTTCCTTCATGTCAGCTTGTGAGATATTGTATCATTGTCACCCCTTGAAGAAGTCGTTGTATAACCGTGAGTGTTTTTGTAGTTAGTGTTTAGAGTCTTTGTTTATCTTGTCAACCCAGTCCTGTTTGGTTATTTAGTCTCTAGCCTTGTCATCGTTTTCCCCTTTTTTGTACATAATAAACCGTTGTGTTGTACCTCCTGTCTGCAAGTGAGTTCCTCCTTCCCCTCCACATAACAAGATGTACCACTTTGTTGTGTATCTTTGAATCAAGAGTTTTCTTATAACATTCTTATCCAAATTCAATGCTGCAATGTTTTGTGAACAAGATGCAATCTATAATAAACCCAATTTACATTAAAAGCAGGCATTTTTAGTTTAATTTGTTTTGTGTTAGCACATGCAGAGCCTGTTCAACTTGTCCACGCTGGTTAGTCAATAAGATGCAGATTTTTATTTTCAAGTACTGCACACAAAAGTGTCGAGGGAATTCGTCTCAAAAGCAGTTCCACATGTTTAAACACATCGAAAAGCTCTTTCTCTCTTTTCAATAAGGTCATATTAAGATTTGTGCAAAACAGAAAATGCTTTGAATCTTGTTTAGCATCTCTGTCAATCAAGTGATTCAGAACATGCAGCAATTTTGCTGCACAGAATTGTGGGATTAGCAGTGATCCTTCTTTCTATGAGCTAATAATCCAGCCGAGCTTTCATCCACTTAGTTGCATCATTCATTTTACACTCGTCAGTGGCACAATGAAAGTATCTATTTCTTGCAAATTAGAAATCTATCAAGACAAACTGTAAGTGAGAGCCATCTGATATTTACAGCAGGATGCCAATCTAAATTCAATTTGCATCATCTGAATGCAGTGGGTGAAACACGAGTAAAGTGAAAGCCTCTATTTTTTTTCTCCCGTTACTGTATTTCTCGTATCCTGGGGATGAAATCATACACTTCTGTCCCACCAGCCTGCTCACACTCCCCAGTCTCAGCAGGCTCCTGATAGCAGCATTTATCTTCATTAAACAAATGATTTCACCTTCTATTAAAGATCTCTACCCTTTAGGACCACCAGAGAGCCCATCAGAGTTCATTTGAAGAAGCTGAGACAATAATTTCACACACACACACACATATACACACACACCAAATGATCAATAAGATGTGATAATTTACTTGATAATTTAAAGTTATATTAGATCCATTTTCTCAGTGCTGTAAGTCATAAATAGAATTCATTATGTCTTCTGCAAGTTTTAGTGATTTTTCTATGTTTCTATGTTTGCAATATACGTCTTTGTAACAAATATGTCATCCCTTACACATGGCAGTGACTTACCGGGAGTTACAAGCTATCCAGTATGTCAGAATCCGGGAAGACCTCTATTTTTGTCTGGCAGACTAGTGTGGAGATGGTTTCTGGTTTATGTTGAACACTTGCAGTTGTTCATATTCAGGTTTTCCACCAGACCTTTTCAGAAGGTGTTTGATTACTGTGTCACGTCACAGGACAGTTTGATTTCATGCAAACAAATGGAGCTCATCTTACTGGAATGTATCACCACTGAGTGTGGTGAATCTGACCTGTCTACCACAGAAGAAAATCCATAGAAATTAACATGCAGCTGATCCAGGTGAATCTGGTTCTCCTCATCAACTTGCCGAATGAATAGTGTCTGGCTCGATCTTGCCTGGTCCACAATAACTTGTTAATTTGAACAAAAAACACTCCATAATTAAAAACAAGCATGCTTAGCGGAAACTGACAGCTTTCTTTACGATCCATAAATGTTTCCTCTAAAGAATGAAGTCTCAGCAGAAATCTAAACAACAAAACAGTCTGTCATTTACTCTCACTCATGCCGTTCCAAACAGCTCCAAAAATAAAATAAAAAAATAGCTCAGTGACAGTAGCATAATAGTGATCTATAAGACGTGCAAACTATATTCCAAATCTTCTGAAGCCATATGATCATTTTGTTAGTTTTCTAACACAAAAGGTAGTTCTGTATAGTTCTGGTAGTTATTTATTTGCTTAAAACTGTCCTCTTAGCTGTAGTTCTCAAATCTCTTTGGCACTTAACATGCTGAAATGTTTAGTATAATAGGGAAAGGCTGTTTAACAAACAGAAATGCTGTTTTTCCATGTGATCAAAAGTAGACCGACTGGCATAAAACTGGGAACGAGTGTAAATTAATCACGCTAACACTTCCCACATTTTATCTATTGGATTATGTCATCCTAAAATGCCTCTCAAATTGTAGATTTACTGTTCATATATGTGCTTTGCCAGACCCAGCATGTACTTTCTTTCTTAAAATTCCCCAACATTTTTGTTTTCCGAGTGTTTATGAGGTATGGAAAACCGTATACAGTGGTGGGGGACAAACATCTGTTGCACTCGAACATCCCACTGGAGACATTTAATTTTGCCATGAATGGAGAAAATTATAGCTTCTTATGTTGACAGGGACTAAATCCCAATTATCAATTTCGACCCAGACCACAAGCTGACATGAAAAATACAGCAAACTCTGTGAATTTATAACTTTTAATGAGAGAGTTGCTGTAAGTTATAGAGGATTAATGGAAGCCATAGTATTGGCTTTGAGCTACGCACTGTGCATACATCAGACAAGGTCAATGGGGTTTGCATATCAACGCTCATCATATGCGTGAAATGTTGCCCTGTCTGTCTCCACTCTCTCCTTTTCTCGCTCTACCCAGCCAGCACAGCAGCTGTTTGTTCTGTGATGCCATCTGGACTTTGTCAAGGTGGAACGATATAGAAACAGATAGAAAGACAAGGGCCAGAAGCCTGGAGAGCCAAGCCAGCTACTTTATCAAACTGTGCATGCCTTTATATTTATAGTAAACAAAGTGTTCAGAAGGATTAATGATCTGTGATGTTAGATTCACAGCATATTCACACAAAGCCTAGACCTTAGAAATAGGTTAGCCTTGTTCTACCTATGCAATACTGGAAAATAGTAGACTGGAAGGAGATATTATTTGAATAAATGGCTTGTATTTTCAAAAATGCTAAAACAAAATTTAAACAGAGGTTTTTGCTGCATACTGTAAAATTGTCTGGATTCATTGCCACGTCAAGAGGTCACAATAACATCAAAATGAGATGAGATATATATATATCTCATATATATCTCTTTTATATATATATATATATATATATATATATATATATATATATATATATATATATATATATATATATATATATATATATATATATATATATATATAAAATGATATAATATATATATATATATATATATATATATATATATATATATATATATATATATATATACAGTATATACACACAGTACATATAAAAATAATATTAATATTAAAGAAATATATTCAAAATAATATTAAATGTTAAAAATAAAAGAATATTTTATGATCATAAGAATAGTTAAAAAATCAGAAGGCCTATTTTCCTTGTTTTTCCAAAATTTGCAAAACTGTGGAACACATTTTTATTTTATGAGACGCTGTTTTACGTGAGAGATTATACCAGTGGGTTGGTTGACATTTCAAGATTGCACTGCCGCTGAGTTTTACAAATGTTTTAGACAAAGCCTTTTTTTTTTTTTGCTGTTGAAAAGCTCTACCACTGGAGATGACGACTACTGTAATTATAGTTATATTAAATTCCATTATGTAATGCTCTGTTCCATGTTATTAGCTGTATGAGAATGAAATATATAACTTTTCTTTAGCTCCCTGAGAGCTCTGTCACACTTTCAGCTTGACAGGAAAACATACATTTAGGCACAGCATGTGAAATCCATGAAATAGTCAGTGTAGAGTCGTTTTGATTTATGGCATCATCATATTTACTTTTTAAAGCCTCTTCTGAAGACCATTTACATTTGGTCATAGAATACAATGCACTCAGAAAAAAATATATATATTGTAAAGTATTCAGACGATATTTTGGAATCCCATTCTGTTTTTTATTATAGCATCATAAAAGTAAAATGAATGAGTTTAATGTCTGAAAAAAAAAAAAAAAGCAGACGGGAGGCATTTATTACAATAAACTGCAAATGAAACATGAAAACAATGACAAGATCTAACTGCATATCTTAAGAAACAGTGAGCACAACTCAGCAGTGCTTCTCTGCAAGAGTCTACTGACTGGTGGTGAGTTATACATTTCATAAATTATGGATCAGAGAGTCTTTGCTTCAGTCTGGAATACAGAATAAGAGAGTGGAGGATGGAGTGGGAACCTGGAGTGGATTATTCTTAGGTCAACCAAATAATAAAACACATTATAACATGTTTAGAAAAGGTAGAAATTGGATCAAAATGTTGATATATCAATAACATTACCATGTGCAAGTGAGATATTGAGGATAATGTGTAAAATAATATGCCAAATGTCATATGAAGTGGACTGTTTTTAAGTTAGACTAATCGTTAACATTTATTCAGCAAACGTTTTTATCCAAGTGACTTACTTTTGAAAAGAAATTAATAATACTATTAACATTCACAAGATAAAAACAACTTTCAGTCTTTGCATTATTGGTGGAGATTTTGAAATGACTTTAAAATTAAATGACTTTTGAAATATTTGCAGTATTATCAAACTTCCAAGAAACATGTCTTAAAGCAGGCTGTAATTTGCGCTGCTCTTGGTAAATTGTAATTTTGGTAAAAGTTATTTTATTAATTTAGTTATTTTACCAAGTGCACCTTGTCAGTAAATCACTCCCAGTATTTTCCTCTCCCATCGGCGCTTTTACGGAATTGTGCTCAAACGCTAATTCATTTGCCGTTTAGTAGGCTAAATCTGGCCCTTAGCCTCCAAAAAATATATGTTTTTAATAAAGAACACTTGACTTTAGCCATATGCACACCTCAAATATGTCTGAGATTCAACACTACTAAAGTAAAATCAACTCTGCAACCTGTGCTCACAGTGAACTACTGTCTCACCATTTGAACTATCCAGACTGAATGAGACCCAGATTGCCTCTCCTAACCGCTGAGCATTTGCAAAAAGATCAGAGCCAAAGGACATACAGCATAGTCTCCTGTAGAATTAACTATATTTTTATCCTTCTCAGGGTAACATTCCCATTTCCCATTACTTTTCCACCACACTGAGTAGAAACATGTTGGTGGAATTTTCCACATTCTTGTTAGCATCCCAGTTTCTTTGGTCAAAACCCTCAAATATTCTCATTTTGCCAGAAGTTTTACTATTCCTGTTTAAGCTTTAAATGACTGTTTCTTCCTCTTAAAGGGAGGCTACGTATTCGTCCCATTTGGTTTCCCAAATGTAATCTTTTGTGATGTTGTGTATATTAAGATGACATTATGGTAAATAAATTGGGCAAGGCACTGAACCCCCAACTGCTCCCCGGGCGCTGCAGAATAAATGGCTGACCACTGCCCTGTGTGTGTGTGTATATGTGTGTGAGTGTGTTCACTGCTGTGTGTGTGCACTTTGGATGGGTTAAATGTAGAGCACGAATTCTGAGTATGGATCACCATTCTTGGCTGAATGTCACTTAAGTAAATTATTGAGAAGAAGCATCATGTAGTCGCCAGGAAAACCAGGCAAATGAAGGGCACCATGCTTGGGTGGGTTCCATAATTGAAAACAGACATCTAAGTGGCATGCTGGAGACTTCATTTTCAACCTTTTTTCAACAATTTCATCTCTAGTCTTTTGTTTGGAATGGCTTCTCAGGCAAGATTTAGAGTAGCATCCAGAGGTCATTCTCTGAATGCCTTTTTGGCTCCTCAACCAGCATCTTTGCTCATTCTAACTGAGGGGCATAAAGACATACTGTATCTAAAAATAAATAAAAAAAAATAAATTTATTATATACACAAATATATACAATAAATCCATAAAATATTTATGTAATTTATAATATATATTTACAATTATATTTTGGCATTTTTGTATATTTTAAAACTGATTTTGTTCAAGTCATATTGTATCTAAAACGCATTTGATGGACAGGTACATTTTAAAATATGTCCCTATGGGTAAATGTGATTAAAGATTAAAACTGTCACATGTGAGTTCTAAAAACACGTTTTAGGAAGAAAAATATTGTAGTACTTTGTGTGTAAACATAAATACATACATACATACATATATAATTATTTATTTTTTCAGGTATGAGTCATTTTAATTCATATTTAGACTAGAAAGTAGAGCACTTAAATGTTTCTACTACTTCATGCAAAGTGAATCAGGAACCAGGCCCAGGTGTTAGAAGTTAACTCCTAAAACTTATATCACAAGCACATATTGTTCTATGGCTCGACTGCCTGCTGCTAAATGTTCCTCTGCTAGGATAGATACATCTGGCAGCGAAAACTGCATTGGATTAAAAGTTCAAAAGACTTACTGGCTTTATCCAGCTGCCTTTGCGGCCTTGTACGGAGAGTAAGCACAGTGAAAACACATTGTTTCCATGATAAGGTAACTGACAGTAAGGTCAGAGCATGATAAATCTTGGCTGAGAAACCCGCGTAAACCTTTTGACTTGGCCTACTATGTTGCCCTGTCTGCTTCACAGTTTCTGGTTCTAATGTGGTTCAGTCACAGCTCTAAAGCACATGACATTGAACAAAGTTTTAACTTTGATTAACTTTTTTATTTTAAGAGTCAAACTCGGTATCACCCGACACCATAAAAGTGACAGATCATACCAAGGTCAAGACAGAATCTGAAGATTTTTTTTAGCCTTTTCTATGGTGTTTTGGAGATTCTCTGAGATACTGTGTGAGCCTGAACACACTCAAACTTCACACAGCTGACATTCACTTCTCATTACATTGCTGGACCTCTCCCTAAATATCATCATGGATATAAAATATGCAGAAAATTATGTGTAAACCACACAGGAATAATAAACGGGTCCAAAAACAAGCAAAGTCACGGAGCAAAGCCTCAAATCACTTAACAGTATCAAACAGGAAGTTTTCCTTCATTTTATTTGACTTTTATAGGACTGTAAAAATTTTTACTTTTGAGTTAAAAAAATATGTTGCAACATTCAATGTGAAACCCATCTAAGTTCCATATTTATGTAACAAAATGTGTAGGTATTCTATGGTAAACAGCTTGCGCCATAAATGTTTTATATTTATCTTTCATCGATTTCTTTACTCATAAAAATAAAAGTTCATTCCAGTATGTTGCATGCATTAAATCACACAGATTCATTTAAAAAGCAACTTTCCTGGGCCAATTTAAAATACACTTTACACAAAAAAGCACTACACAGCTGTTTCCATAAGTATCCTTAACAATTGCGAGAATTTAAATTGAGAAGTGAAAATACGCCAAACAGAAACACAGAAAAAAACACCCACATATAACAAAAGGTTTTTCCTTACATGAGGAGGTTTTTACGAATTTGCCACCTCAAAAAATAAGAATTGCTGTAGTTCGGGTTGAAAAATCTTATCATTATTCTTTCAAATCCTCCAAGAAACACCTCATACGTGGCCACTCTCCAGTATAAAGGGCCTTTCTCATAAATGTTTGGATAACCCCTTATTTACACTGCACACGTCTGCGGCACATTACATCTCCAATGCGGCCACCATAGCTGATCATAGTCACTCTAGTCAGTGCTTGCATTTATACCAGCCGCGCCACTCCAATTCTTGAAAAATCAAATAGAACATATTATGGTTTAGTCATTTGCTGCGATCACAGTTGGGTAAAGTATAGTTCACCCCAAAAATGCGATTTTGCTAAAAAATGTACTTACTCTCAGGCCATACAAGATGCAGATGAGTTTGTTTCTTCAACAGAACAGATTTGAAGAAATTTGTTATGACACTTGCACACCAATATATCCTCTGCAGTGAATGGGTGCCATCAGAATGAGAGTCCAAACGTACCTCACATGACTCCAGTCCATCAAATCATGACTTGTGAAGTGAAAAGTTGAATGTTTGTAAAAAACTAATGGATCATCAAGATGTTTTTAACTTCAAACAATTGTTTCCTTTGTTATGCAAAGATCAAGCACTGTTTACAAGAGAAAAAAAGTCCAAAATTAGTTTTTTTTAAAACTCTTTTTGAAGTTAAAAACATCTTTATAATGGATTAATTTATTATAAACTCTTAGATTTTTGCTTCATAAGACTGTTTGAACTCTCATTCTGATGGCGCCCATTGACTGCATTGGTGAGCAAGTGATGTAACGCTAAATTTCTCAATTGTGATGAAGAATCAAACTCATCTTTATCTTGGATAGCCTTAGGGCGATTAAATTTAAGGTAACACTTTAGAATAAGGTTCCATTAGTTAATGTTAGTTAATGTATTAATTAACATGAACTAAGCAAGAACAATCCTTCTACAGCATTTATAAGTCTTAGTTCATTTTAATTTCAACATTTACTAATGCATTATTTAAATCAAAAGTTGTGCTTGTTAACATTAGTTAATGCACTGTGAATTACCATGAACTAACAATGAATAACTGTATTTTCATTAACTAACATTAACGAAGATGAATAAATACAGTAATAAATGTATTATTCATTGTTTGTTCATGTTAATTAACACATTAACTAACATTAACTAATGGAACCTTATTCTAAAGTGTTACCAAATTTAAATATGTGGCGAACTATTCCTTTAATAAAGGACAGATGTACCTTGTATGTTACGGAGTATGAAGAGCCAAGGACCAATCAATGTGCTTGGTGCAGGTTGGTTGGTTATGTGGGATACTTTCCAGGTCTTTCAGCATCTGTAGATAACCACGTAACCTTTCAAAGAGATGGAAAAATGTAACTGGGGAGATCATGGCCAAAAGGACGAGAAGCCGTATTGGAGCTGAGCTTGAAGTGATGAGCTGCCATCTAAATGTCAGTGCATCCAAGATCTTAAAGGTTAAGAAAGTTGAAGGTTATGAGTTTTGAAGTGTTGAGTTGAGGGTTACAAGCATGCGTTTACAAATAAAACCAGGAGCGGGTTTTCCATGCCATATGGATTCAGTATACAGTCATTAATCACCTCTCTGGTAAGGCCACAGTATAAGGCTTTTATTTGCATTCAGTGTTGTGTGCGCAATGTCAGCGCTAAATGAATGGGACTTGATTGCGTCTGGTACGTCCAGCGGCTTTATGGTCACGGTGGCCATGTGAGATCAATGCTGTAGCCAGCATGTTATGGGTTTTGAGGTGGACCATAAATGTGGCTGAAGCTTCCTCTTTCCCTATTCCATCCTTAATTGAGACAGCTGGATTAAATTATGCTTTTGAGAAGCAGAAATTTCTCAGCCGGCTCGTGTCTTTTGAGTTCCGCACACAACATAAGAGAACATATTTTGCCTGCCAAACAGGTAAAAACTATGTGAATTGTTTGATCTATGTGGTTAAAATCTTGTAAAGGTCATAGATTGGTTGAATTTTTTGTCTCAATATAATATGGCAGTTAATAATCAAAGTTTGCATATGAAAATGAATGCAAAGTGGATGTATTTTAAAAGGCAGCAGTTGAATAATTTAGTAAGGCTCTGTTCCCAGTCTGCAGCATGTCAGGGAGCGCTTGACAAATGGCTCCATTTCATTAATTATCCTTTCATAATCCCAGAGTTTCCCCATAATCTTATCCTGTATTCGTCCCAAAAAGGCCCGGCTTTCTTTTAGTTGGCATGATGGGCGAACAGCTGCTTGGAGTGGAATGGCCACCAAAGAGCAATTACCATGACAAAAAAAGGCACACAACCATTTTCCCATCAGTCCGTGCTGCTCAGACATCAAACAGAGCCATTAAGGTTCTTGTGAAAGTGAAGATTCATGTGCCGTTTAAAACCTGGTGAGTAATAAGTCTGCCGTTCCTTTCTGTGAAAAGTTTTCTCGGCCCCTGAGGGGTGCCTCAGACAGGACATCCTGGGAGCCGAGCTCTAGAAATAGTCCATGGTTCCCCTTTCTGAAAATGAGTAGTTTTAACAGCACAAGTCATTAGGATGAATAATGAGGCAGATATGACAGCACGGGTTGTTCGCTTCACCTACACTTATTTGCCCATGGGCCCTCGCTCTGGGTTTCCATTGCACAGTGTGTGAACTTTAAACCTGTACAGTATGTTCTGTTGTCTAAACTAACAGGTCTACACTTATGGTAAAATCTGTTGATATTAATTAATCATCAATGAATCAACAAAAGGTCCCCATACAGCAAAAGAAAAGAGAGACGTTTTTATTCTATATTATGTCTAATGCGATTATATTTTTAATGCTCTTTTAATGGTTAAAATGTATCAGGAATATATTAAAAAGTACAATTAAAAAGTTTGGGGTTATTAATTATTTTAATATCTTTGAAATAAGTTTTGAAATAATGCTCATCAAGGCTACATTTATTTGATCAACAAGTAAACTATTAATATTGTAAAATATTATTTCAATTTCTGCATATATATATATATATATATATATATATATATATATAAAATTTTAATTCATTCCTGTGAAGGCAAAGTTATAATCAATGTTAAAAACAGATGTTCTGCTTAATGTTTTTGTGGAAACTGCAATGCATGATTATTAAATTGATGAATATATTATTCAGAATAACAGCATTTATTTGAAATATAATTTTTTTGGTAAAAATATAGAAGTTATTGTCATCACTTTTGATTCATTTAATGCCATTTGATTTATTTTAGTGAATTTAATTTGATTTTAATTTTAAAACAGTTTTTTTTCACCATTACATTTACTGAATATGCTCACATAAAATTATTTTAATATTTTATATTTCATATTTAAAAATGTATTTTAATATTTTGGACATATATACACATATGTTCATAAAATATATTTTTAAAATTAAATAAAATATTTTCAACATATATTTACAAAATTGTAAAATATTTTGTGAAGTTCTAAAAATGTATTATTTATTTATTATGGTATGAGTTATTTTAACATACCCGTAATCCCTCAAATAAAAACAGGTAGTCAAATAAACGCCGGGCCTCTCATAGTGGCCGGGAGCGTTGTCAACATGGACAAATAAAGGAAAATTGGTGCAACCTGCCGGAGCGTTTCTCGTTCTCGAGTCAAGAACCGTTGCATCGGTTTTCGGATCACCAGTACACTGAACCGAGAACCGTTTAAGCATGCATGATTCAGCTTGAAGCACACAAAGCGTCTGAATCGAACTGATTCTTTTGGTGATTGATTATGAACTGATTCTGTGCTAAGGTTATGATCTCTGTCCAGTGGAACGCTATCACTTTTAATTTAAAACGGGTTATTTAAAACACTTATCAAACAGATGGAATTAGAAATAAAGGCCTGCCTCTAAAAAAAGCCTGTTAGCTTCTGCAGTTCAGGTAAATAAAGGCCTCAGCTTTTATTTGAGGAATTACGGTATATTCATTCATATACTTAGATAAAGTAGAATCTTTTATTACAATATTCCTGCTGGCTGAACTTAATGGAGCACTACAACATGATCTAACCTCATTCCCACAAGTCTTTCCAGCTTCGGCTACGCCACTCTTCCATGCCATACATGCAAAAGTGCATTTCCTTTAGACTATTGCCACAGCTGCTACCGATTTCCTCCATCTGGATTCTGCCAGCACAGTATCAGTCCCTCTCCCTGGCACATTTGGATCTGCATTGGCTTCAAAGGTAACACAGTGGAGAAAGCAACAGTTTAGCCAATTCAAGCACTTTGTGGGGTAACAGAAAAATTGATTTTTGTAGAACCGCTGATTTACACACGAACCATGCCAGCGGTGGAAGAGAGCGTGCAGCAAATGTATTTAGGACAAATTCGCAGTCTTTTATGTGTGCGCAGCTAGGGGTAAATATTAAAATACTCCAGCAAAACGCCCCAATGCAATCCCGCTGCTTTATTTGACTGTATTGTTTCACCAACACTTTCAATGAACTGTATGCTGTTCACTACACAACCTGAGGGAGTGCAAGTGCTGAATAGCTCATTAATCATGTAGATGAATCTGTTATACCCATTCTGATGGCACATGCTGTGGAGATGTCTGTAAACTGTCGGATGTTTGGCTGAAAAAATCCGTCGAGGTCTCGTGACTTCACAGTGAGGTTTGTGGCTGAGTTTAACCCTCTGAGTCCTCACACTGGTTCTTTGATTAGTGGCACTGGTGTGTCATTGCAGGCCCGCTGTGCCCCGCACGAGACAGATGGTACTAATGCGGTTAACATCTGTGTGTGCCCAGTACTGCAGTTGATCCGAGGGTTTTGAGAGATGCCGTTGTCTGCAGCAGGTTTTTATTGGTGTACTTGAATGTCTGTGAAGTACATCAAGACTTTCTGTGGTATTAGGATGATTTTAATAACATAGAAAAGTGGGTGGGCTGACTTTTAGGACGGGCCATAATGCTGCTCTGGTTTTCTACACCAGAATCTGGAAATGCACAGTCAAGCTAAGACTCCATGCCAAGGTGAATGACACATGACGAAACCAATGTACTTCGAGTGTAAACAAAACTGCTGTAGGACCCCATCCTAAAGTACAATCTAAATATTGAATTGGTTGTGCTTGCTATTTGAACAAACCCCTAATGGTACTGTATGTATTAAATTGGGAGAGAGGTGTGCTGTACTTTTCTAAGTGTTCAGACATTTATTTCATAAACTGAGAAACTTGAGTCATATCTAGAGACTACAGCATTATAGAAACCTATGTATGTGTATATTCATAACTGTGAGTGTATATACACTGCCGTTCAAAAGTTTGGGATCAGTAAGACTTGTAATGTTTTTTAAAGACGCCTCTTATGCTCATCAAGGTTACATTTATTTGATCAAAAATACAGCAAAAATGTTATTACAATATAAAATAATGCTTTCTATTTAAATATCCTTTAAAATATAATTTATTTCAGTGTATTGTAAAAGTATTACAGGTTTAAAAAAAGCGGCACAACGGTCTCCAGCATTGATAATAAATCAGCATATTACAATGATTTCTGAAGGATCATGCGACACTGAATACTTGAGTAATGATGCTGAAAATTCAGGTTTGCATCTGATAAACACGCATACATAATTGTGCAGTATGTAAATGAGTTAATCTATAAAAGAGGGAAAAAAAAATAAATAAAATAAAACTAAAACGTAGCTTTGCAGTGCAGTTGAAATGATAATAGGACATATTAGGACTGTTCTGTAACCTCGTTGTTGTTTAATGCACAGTATTATATATTCCGCTCATAGTGTTGGTCTGTCTCCTACAATGATTTCATAAAGTTTTCCATGTATCCATAAAAACCACTTGGCTATGTTTGTTACCTTAGATATTTTAAGTTTTCATTTCCGATTCAGTTGATTTCTCTTTGTCTGGTTTCAGTGTATTGCTGGTCTTTGTTAAATGAAAAATGACTAACAGCCTTCTGTACACAATTAGCTGGAAGAAACCAACACTTAAAGATCTTAAAACAATAAGCCACCAGTGGCTGAACATGCTGCAATGTGGAGCCAATAGAGACTATGGGGAAACAAATTCACTGCTAGAATGAAGCCTGAAACACATTGACTTCTCATCACAACACCTGAAGAAAAGAGCAGACTCGCATATTAACATTACAACTGTCAATCATCAGCCTCAAACTTAAATATGGTTTAAGTCAGCTTCATTCTAAATTATATTTTGCTCAAAAGCATAAAATGACAAAAGGCAAATTTTTGGTAAGTCTTGGAGCTTTTTGCCTTTTTTCAACCAAATTTTGAAAGGAATCTAACAACATTGTTAATCGAATATGCATTCTGATTGGTTAATATTCTTAAAGTGCCCCTATTATGGGTCATAAAAGGTTAATACATATTCTGGTTTTGGGATTCCCCAAAAACAAGTTTACATGCATGCAAGGTCAAAAAAACTCTTTCATTGTCTTATAATATGCATTTATTTTGTACCTTATTTGCTCAAAGACTCCTAAACGATTCGCTCAAGGATTAATTTTTCTAAACCCCTCATTTGCGTGACGCTAATCTGCGGTGATTGGTCAATTGGTCTCATTTTCAATACATCATGTCTGTAATGCCTGATAAAGCAGTGTTTGTGAGCGCAGTGCTGCTTTGTTTACAGCCGTTACAAGGGAAACAGCTATTTTTTTGCTCCAAAAGCACACCTAGTGGCAAAGAATGAATTCGCATTTTCATTCATACTAACACAAAAAGACCAACAAGTGGGCGGGCAATATGCTAATGTATCATGATGTCAACATGAAACAGCTTAGGGCTCCTTTTAAAAATGACTCATTTCTTTTGAGAGACAATAACTATATACACGGTGCAATCTCAGATTTAAAACTTTGCTGAATGTTTTCATTCACTTAGAGCTGTATTACACATGGCAGGTCATTAAAAAAAATCCATAACAGAGGCACTTTAAAGACAGTAGCATTTGTACATAAAGCCTTCTTTCATATTCTTGCAGTGATTAAATCTATCTATCCTGTGTTTCTGCATTATGAAAGAAATATAAATAAATAAAATATATGATAAATAAAATATATGTAATGTGAATGCTTGAACTGAATCTGGAATTCTTATTCATATCACCGACAGTGACATTTAGAATTTTTTTTTGCATTGTTAGGGTAATTAAAATGGGTAATAATGGGTAATAATGGAAAAGATACAGCATTCTTTTTGGCCTTTCCAAGGAAATGTCACCAGTAGCAGTGAAAGGAAGGCTATCTCCATCCAGCTGGCTAATAATGAAACTGATTTAGGCCATGCAACAAACTCAACAAGCCTCAGAGGAACTGTAACTTCATAAATGAACTGATGTATTGAACTTGAAAGGCTTTTTTACAACTCAGTATTATTTTGCATCCAAGTTTAGATGAGCAGAAAATGATGTGTGTTTGCATGCTATAAACCAAGACCGTTTAATAAAGTACTGAGTTGTTTATTGCTGTAAGAGAAAAAGAAAGACCTCAAATTAATTTTATGTGGATTTAATATGGCTCAGATCTAAAAGTCCAAGTTTTCCCTCCAACTTGTAACATTAATTACACTGTACTCAAACATTCCTATTGAGTCATTCAGACATTTTCCTGTCATCATTCCTGTTACAGTCAATGTGTAATTTTATGGTGCAAAAATCCCAACGTTCCTTTTAAATACGGCACAGAAATCATTTAGCCGAGTAATTCTTGACCCCTGACCTGTCCGGTGAGAGGAGATGGCACTGAGGCGTGCTAGAACAGGATGTGAGCGCATGACGGAAATGAGCTGTGCTGGTTGGTCAAAAGCTTCAGGATATAATGGATTTCCAGGATGTGATTCGGTCAAGTGTTTGACCATCTTCTCTGGTGATACTTCACACAAAATGCAATGGATGAGAAAAGGGAGTTTTCTAGTGGCCAGTAAGATGTTTTTATAAGACTTTTTCAAACATACATAAACCAAACATATCTGAACTGAATGTTTAAATGAATGGTAAAATGTCTTCAGTTAACATCTTATGTCTTTTGTAAAGAAATAAGGTCATACAGGTTTGGAATAACCAATGTTTTATTTTTTGGGTGAACTATGCCTTTAAATACTAAATTGGGCATCGCAGTAAATCTCAGCATCTCTTTGTGTCTAGATAAAGCTCAACCTTGTACAAAGATTTTAGTGCAGAGCTTTTTGTTTGAGCCACTGGCGTGCTTTACAGTTTCCCCATCAGTCTCTGTCATTCTTTTCATCTTCTCCCAATGCTCGGGCTCTATGACCTTACAGACTCGCAGGATGCAGATAAACACAGATGTGCGTGAAAGGACTGAGTCCCTTCTTGTTTTATTGGTCAAAGCAGCATTGAAATAAACTTTGCCAAAGGAGACCAAGATAACAGATGTTTTCATATTTACATGAAATAGAACTTAGTAAAAAAAACACAAGCCCTCAAACATATTATATCAATTGTTCAGCCCCAAAAGTGATGTACTGTGGCCCCAAAATGATACATAAATCACACTTAGAATGAATATACATACATACATACATTCTCACAATGTTAAATCAAGCTATTTTTAATAAAACAGTTTAATACTGTCTACCTTTTATAACAACATACACATACACATAGTTTAATATGAAAAAACACTACATATATATTATTAAAAAGAGCTTGGTGTTATTTTGTGTAGTCTTATTCAGTGACATTCATGCATTTCAAAATGTGGTTTAAATGCAAATTACTTTTGGTGGGGTGCTGGATTTCATTTTTATTTAAAAATTTCTGCTCCAAATTCATATATTCAGGTTCATGGTAGGATAAGACCAATGTGTGGCCAGGCAGACAAGACACACCTGAAGCTTTGGCAATGTCTCAAAAAAAAAAAAAAAAATCTGCAAAATGTGGCCATTTTTACATCCGCAGGTGTGCAAAGACCATTACAGAACAGAAATGCAACACAGCTCTGAGCAGCCATCTGAGGCCAGTGAAAAGAACAAATTATATATATATATTTTATTATTATTTATTTTGTTTCAGATTTGGGAATACAAGGCATATTTAAATCCAGGTGTGCCAACCCTTTTAGCTCACAAAAACTCACATAATTACAGACCTTATACTTTAATTATTCTTTAAATCCCAGAAGCACTATTTTCATTAAAATGCTAATTTGTACAGACAAATTAAAGGCTGGCGTAGTGCTGAAATTTTCTTTTTACATGTACTGGCAAAACGTGCAAATCTCATACCCACTTACCACTGTATTCTCTGCACTGTGCACAACACAAATTTAATGCAACACAGATTTCAAGCACATGGGAAAGGGTGTAGCGTTCAGCAATAATGGAACTTTGGGAGGAATTTTACTCTTAAGAACACCAAAGTAAGTTGGATCCTGCAACACAAGCTATTATTCATAATTTAAAATGATGAATGTAGAATGTGCTGAAAATGATTGCATTACATTTGGTGTATGAATTATATCAACAGCCCATAACATCAATGGGTCTATAAAAGTGTATATTAACAAGTCGAAAACAATACTCCACACATCGCATTGTAAGTCTGATAGCCTATTAGATTTTGCATCATGGGTAATCTTAAAATAAATATATTTTACAAGGTTAAAAGCATGTTGCAATTGGCATTTGACATGCTGAGCTAATGCATTTAGTTCAGGGGCTAAATCAGGAAATACAAGCACTGTGCAGAATTAAATGGAAACTATCCGCTGTCGAAGAGAGTCAGACCGCTCTTAGTGGCCACTGAGGGAGCCAATGAAAACATGTATCTCTGTCTCAGCTTGACTGTGAGACCACTGCTGTGGAAACCTGAAGAAACACAATAGTTGTCTGAAATTCATTATACTGAGATCTGTCACCATGGAATGGTGTGAAGTGCTCTGTGTTATAAAAAGGGTTGTCAGTCAAACTCTCGTAGTGCTTGCCGCAAACACAAAACATTAGCACTGAGAATTAGAACTGTACTTAAAGGGATAGTTCACCCAAAAATCTGAAAATTCTGTCATCTATTCACCTTCATGCAATTCCAAAACCATCTTTCATTTTTTTCTTCTTCTGCAGAACACACACACACACACACACACAAACATCTGAAGAAATTTAAAGGGACATTTCACCCAAAAATATGAAAATTCTGTCATATATTCACCTTCATGCAATTCCAAAGCCGACTTTTTCTTCTTCTGCAGAACACAAAAAAAGACCATCTGAAGAAACTTTTTGGTCATACAATGAAAATCAGTCTGGTCCAAGACAAAAAAATTTATTTTAATGTAAAAATACTGAATAGTACAGTATATATTCTGTGTTCCATAGAACAAAAAAGTAAGATTTGGAAGTACTGACTGAATATTTTTGGGTGGTCAACCTTTAAATTACCTTAAAATGTGCATTTTTGAAATGGGGTAGTGTATTGAAATTATAGACAAAAAAAAAAATACAAAAAAAAAAAATTCAGTAGCATATCATATCGTACTAATATAAAACGATAAAACACTTCAGTTTTATTCACAGGCTCAAACTGAGAAAAAATATGCAATTTGGTGCCGTTGCTGATATCTATATGGCCAAAAAGTAAAATTACATTCAGGAGGCTTGTGATGTAAATCAATGGGATCTTCACTTACATAAAATGCATATAAATATCAGTTATAATCCAATAAATGCTTACATTCTTAAACTCTAAAGTCTTAAATGCTTAGATTTATCATAGCTCTGCAATTATTTTATATATGTAAAAAATAAAATGCAATGCAATAAAATAATAAACAAATAAACATTTCTTAAAAACCTGATGGGTCATTTGATACTCACATTCTATTATAATTTCATAGTCACATAATCAAGTAAACCTAAGTTGCTTCAGTCCACATGCATATACCAAAACCTGAAGGTAGACATTTTTATAATTATGCTACAAAGCCATTTATTTGCTAAAAAAGTATAAACTACCAATCAGATGACAGAAGGCATGAAGAAGATTTGATCATGTTTTATTATTTTGGAAATGTAAATATGATACATTAGGCTTTAACAGGGTTAAGATGCATGCTCACTGGCTTATGCTAAGATTGTCATTGCTATGTAAATCAAATCTGACAAGAACTCTCTGTAACAAGTGAACTGAAACAAAAGCTGAATCTAAAATTAAGCTCCATAATGGAAAATGGGGTTGATATTGTCATTTCTTGTACATTTTCTATGCTCATTAAATGGATTCTCCTGGGCAAGCATGAATTTACAGTGTGCCTTCAGCTCTGAGAGCTCACAGTGAAGGTAACGGTTCCTCTGCTAGGCATTCTTTATTTTAATGGATGCTCGAAACTAGCAGCAAACAAACTGCTATAGGACTGAATTTGCATAACTGGGTCATTAACTGTCAGCTGTTGTTCTCTCTTTAGGGAATAACTGTCAGTAGGAGGGTGAGCCTTCCTTTGCTGCCTTGCAAAAAGTGTGGGAAAGATAACTTAATTCACAGTGAGGAAATAAGACTTCTTTCTATTTCTGTTGTAAATGATAACGCATTAGGGGAGACTGGGGATTGTTGTCACACAGGGAAGATGTCACTTTAACAAGGTACATAGAGAGACAGAAGAGTAAAAAAGTGTATACAATTACCCTTTTGTTTTTTAATAAGAATAACTTTTTATTACAGCTTTATGGATGTATTCAGGATACATAATGACTACAAATTAAACGAGGTCAAACGTGGATTCAGGGAATTCGGAAGATTTCCTGTGTACACTCATAAGCAATATTCAAACGTAATTGCACTGAACCAAAGAGCTTTGATACTGTAGCCTTTGACTTGAAATACCTCAACAGTTTGCCTGCCCTCCGATGTTTTTCATTCCAACAAAAGCTGTTCCGCTAAACATTGACACACTGTAATAAATCAGAGTGATTTTGTTGTCAAAGCTGATGGCGAACTGGAAAGTAGTCAAGTCTTGATTTTTCAGAATCATCCCATTAAGATCCATTTATGCAACAGTTTCCTTAATTTTAGAAAGGATCACAGACCTTTAGAGATTGATGCAGATGAGATGACAAATGTTGCTCCAGCACATCTGGGAACAGTGCGATAAGAATGATGCCCAGTTGATTTCAATGGCTGGGATTTGCACAGATGTCACTCAGGCCAGGGGTAGTTTTAATCATTGGGCATCAGAACAGTTCAAAAGACCTGAAACCAAAGATGACAAATAGAGTGAAGAAGAAGAAGAAGAAAAATCTAAAGAATGCCAAAAGATCGTTTTTATTTGAGCAACAGGTTCTCATGGAAGTGTGACAGACATCAGTTTACCAGTGTAATGTGCCATTCTAATGTAAAATAAGGCAATATAATGTACTTTAAAACATACTTTTTTGTAGTAATAATGGACAATCAACATTACCTTTACAAAAAATTTTAGATGTATTTTTTTATGTAACAGAATTCTGTACAGACACATAGAAAAACTTTTATAATGAATACCACATTTTCACCTATACTATGCACATTTAGTATCTAGGATTCAAGTGCTTGATGCCATCTATGACTAAAGCCACTTGGGATTGTTGGACATATGCACGTGGAAAGCTAAACACATTTAAAGGGCTTGGTTTTGCTTGTTTTGGACGGAGTCTTTAACAGAGTAGCACTGATATTTCACAGGTGTTTAACCACCCATGTACAGACTGACATTAGCGAAACCTTTCTTACAAAACACTTAGGAGTATGATTAATTTCACATAATTTCCTATGTTATGAAATATGCCAGTATAGTAGTGACTGACATGAAGACAATGACAAATGTAGTTTTCTCAATCACTCACTGCCACGTAATTTAACAATCTGTATTTATAAATCATCTAGATATAAATATGCATGAAGAAATGGATGTACATCCTCTACAGTGGAGTCCAAAAGTCCGAGAACAGCAGTAAAAATGCTACTGTATTGCTTTTTTTTTTAAATAAAATAATATACTATACAGTAATTTATTTATTTATTTTTTAAATCTAAAACATTGCTTATTTTTTCACTGCTTACGTAATTAGCATCATTGTTAAATATTAGTTTGACAGAGGGAAGTTTGGTATGAACAAGATTTAAAGTGGCTTATTGTTTTGATTTTGTGTGTCAGCATGCAGTGCCAATTCCAGATTTAATACTCGGCGTGATGATTGGTCAGTGTCCTCTGGGAGATTTGTGTCAGTTACCTCACCGCTGTACATCAAGGCCATCAGCCACATGCAGAAAGCTTTTACACATCCAAAAATCTGCCAGAAATCTCACACACATATTCAGTGCCAATGAGTCACAGATTTGTAAACAGTTTTTCAGTAGGGATACAGTTTCAAAATAATCGGAGGCATTTACGTTATTAGTAAAACATATGATCTAATTTTCATGTGCTCAGTGCATGTTTTGGTTATTCTGCTGTTTCATTACTGAGGTAGATCTTGTGTAATATAATGTTAATATTTGTTAATATAATGCAGGTTTCATGAAGGTAAAAAGAAAATGATGATAAATCTTCAATTTAACATTATGCTTCACTAATATATATATATATATATATATATATATATATATATATATATATATATATATATATATATATATATATATGCAATAAATATGCAAAAGTAAATAAATAAAAAAAGTTGTGCAAAATAAAACTAAAACTAATTTTTTAAATTTTCTGACTGTCAAAATAAATAAAAAATTGTGCAAAATGAAATGAAATAAAAATATTTTAACCATCTTTTTATTCCATTTTCTTCTTTCTTCTCTTAAAGGGGGGTGAAATGCTCATTTCCACTCAATATCCTGTCAATCTTGTGTACCTATAGAGTAGTACTGAATCCTTCATAACTCCAAAAAGTCTTTAGTTTTATTATATTCATAAGAGAAAGATAGTCTGTACCGATTTTTCCCGGAAAAACACAACCGACTGGAGGCGTGACGTGTGGGCGGAGCTAAAGAATCACGAGCGCGAGTAGGCTTTTGCGTTGAGAGCATGTGGAAGCTGTGACATTACCGTGAGGAAAAAAACATCATACAAAACAAACCATGGCTAACAGTCAGATTCAGCCATTTATTTATGATCCAGAATCAGATCCCGAGGCTGAAATTGAACGAGAGCAGCAGCAGCAACGACTCGCTCCGAGCCGGGCTCGAACCCGGGTCTCCGGCATGGGAGGGGACCCACTAACAAGGAGGCAGAGATATTTGAAGCAGTTTTACTCACCGCCTGCGGTTCCAACACACGATCGTGACCCTTTTTCGTTGGGATTGCATCATCCTTAAGAAATAAACGATACGTCCGTCATCAAACTAGGCCTTGTTTTCTTCTAAATGCAGGGAACAAACAAAAACACTTGCACAACTCCGTTGATGCTCTGTAAAAATAAACTCCATCCACTGGTCCCTTAATGCTGTTTTTTTTTTTGGTAATCTGTGCAGGGTTGTCTTGCCCTGGCAACCAAAAACACACTTCTTTTGTGACTTTTCGCGACGCTCTCGCTCTGATCAGTGAATGTCTCTGCTCTCAGTGCTCTGCTATACGGCAACGCGCTCTTCCGGGAGAAGTGCCCTCAGGACCCATATAAGGAAATTCCGCTCCATCTAACGTCACACAGAGCCATACTCGAAAAAAACGTTCAGAAACTTGTGACAAACCGGAAGGAGTATTTTGGGAACAAAAATACTCCTTCAAACGTACAACTTAATTTTTGAAACTTTGTCCATGTTTAGTATGGGAATCCAACTCTTTAACAGTGTAAAAAACTCAGTATGCATGAAATAGCATTTCACCCCCCCTTTAAATGTAATGCCATGCTCCACTGTATGCAAAATAAATATAACTGTCAAAAGAAATAAAAAAAGCTGAAAAAGAAAAATCCCAATTCACCCAAGGTGCATACTTACCACTATAGAATAAAAATATTTTTTTGTCACACTACTGCCTCCTCAAACCAATCTTTTTAATGAATGCCAGCCTCTCCATGGAAACAATGACTCATTTATTTTTAGCTTTGAGCTGTTTTTCTTTTATATTCTTTTACACAACTCCTCTGGGTTACACACAGCGCACCTCTCAGCATTCTCCACCTTCAGGCTGTAGACTCATACAAATGGCTTTGCAAAGTGAATAGCAATTACCTTAATTTGAAAAAAAAAATTATTTAACAACCTATTACTCATGGAAAATAGATACAAACATGTTGAAGAGCGTTTATTTCAGGCAGCAATCCAGTCCAAGTGCACTCAAGTCTTTTATGTTTATAACTGGTCTCACTCCTTCTGTTTTGGTTGCATTGAGTTGCATGCTTCATTCAAGAATAGAATATTAATACTATGCACTGGCATAATGAATAAAATAATAATGAAATCTAAATATGAAACATAATCAGTGCATAAAAGACATCATTGGGCTTGTAGTACAAGTTGGCAGATTTTCGTCAGATGTTCGGCTCAATCATCCTCTCAGAACAAAACATCCTGAGATTGTAAGTAAATATTTACTGACAGTTCAGCAGTAAATAAGATTCAATATATTCAGGATGTTTTTAATTTCCGAAGACATGAAGACTTTGATGGTAAACATTCAAATAAACTTCAAACCCATGCTGTAACTGTTTGAGAGGCTTGATATTTATCAATTGTAAGCCAATAATGCAAACTATGCAAAGACATGGGGTATGAATGAAATCATGGGCTGATGTTTTTAGCAAGTGGTGCCCACATGTTTCAGTCATTAATGTGCCTTCCATGTGTGAAACACAAGTCTTTGGCCTAATGGGGAGGTCTTGGCTTTATGGTACACAGATGTGTGTTTGGAGGGTCATTTGCTGTGGGTGTTGTATTAACTCAAGTGATTTAAGTAACTAACCTCACGATTATTTACAATTCCGTGACTTCCGAGAACTGAAGACTGTGTATAATAAAAGGGAAACTTTAGTTCCAGTTGTAAACACACATGCACAGACTATAATATGGGTATTTCAGAGTGAATATCACTATTACAATAAAGGGAAAATATAAATAAACTGTTTTCATGATGCTGTCATACCATTTGCAATAACAAGCAACAAGCTCATTTTTGGCAGATTAGAATGTTACATTAATTACATTAAAAACATACATAATGTTTATTGTAATTTATGTTTTTTTTATACATTTATTTGCTGTGGGGCTTAAAGTAAACAAAAAATCTAGCTGGTGTAACAGAAATTGCATGCAGATAAAATAAATACAGGAATCAAAATTTTTTTTTCGAACATAATCAGTAAAGCAAATTTGTTTAAGAATATTAATATTTGAAAAGCGGTGTGGTGTAACCAACTTGTTATGTTACAAGAGAACCATAAAACACAAAAGACCCCATTAGACCCCTCATGACTGTGTGTCAGGGTTTTTTTTTTTTTTAGCACATTTGCCATTTACACATGTTGATTTGCTATATAATGCCACTGATTTACTTCTGCAGCAAATCTTTTATGAGTGTGTGGATGTGTTTCACCTGGTTCTTGTGAAGTCTTTGTACTCAGCCGCCTTCTTGAGTCCTCCAAAGGATGTAGAGAGACTTTGATGTAGATCAAACCAGCCCGTATGATTTTATGTTCCCACACCACCTCTATCAGGTGTCACATCTGTTACATGACAATCACATTTCAAATAAATGATTAGCCTACTAATGAAGCATAGCACCTTTTAATACTAAGCCCCAGTAGAGTTCAAACGAGCACGATTTCAAATAATTTGAAGAACAAACACTTTATATATGGAGTCAAAACATTTCAAAATAAGAGTACTACAATTCACATACCTTATCTTCTGTCATGCAATGCATTGTAGAGCAGGTTCAGACTGTTGACAGGGAACGTTGAAGGAGCCATCACAGAAATATACTGCGTTTATGGACACATGCTTGAGTGCTTCTGATGTTCAGCCGTCGCAGGTGAAAAAAAGACTCCTGCTGTGCAAGCAAAACACAAGTTACGTTTATATCTCCGAAAACCTGTGTGGAATTTATATGCACTGTAATTCAATTGCGGACATAAAACATAGAGCATGTTTTCGCAGATATTATACTTCAGATGTCTTGTCTGTTATGAATTTCGCTACAGCTGCGTAGAAGTGGAATATTTCAGCATGTATAACTCAAGTCTGAGAATGTATTATTTGAGGAGACTGGTAAACAGATGACGCCAGTGCAGCGTACTGATTAAATTCTGAGATATCATTGACAGTGAATTAAGCCATAACCTTATATATATATATATATATATATATATATATATATATATATATATATAAAATATATAATATAATAGCCAGAGATAGAAATTATAACTGCATTTTGTCGTAAATTAACACGTTAATGTTTAGACTGGAATCTGTGAATTCCATTTTTCACATAGACCTGAAATTAAAATATACAGTATATCATGATGTTCCACTGCTGTTGGGTTGTGAAATATACATTTTGGAAAACCTCTGTAGATATCTGGCTTGGTTTCGACATGGAGAAACAAACCATATAGTGTTGTGGCTTGAACAGTAGGTCAGATGTTTGACAACTGCTATTAGTGGTCGGTCATATTTTATTTTTTTTTCTGTGGGAGCCAAGCATTAGCAGGCACAAATGTGTGACTGTGTTTTGGAAATAAGCCTAAAAAATGCAACCCACGTCTGCTTGTATTAATAAAGCATTTTAGAAATAAGTTGCTTATAAAAAGTGGGCAACACCAATTACTCCTTTCCTCCCGTCACCTATTTTAATTATTTTGAACGGCGAGCCACTTTCTGGTTGGTTCTGTCAGATCAAGCTGCTTGATCTTCTAGAAAGATTTGGCAACCTCTTGAGTGGAGCAGGAGGAACAATCTTTGGTGGGCCTTTTTAATGACATTGAAAGGTTGTTTAAGCCTACAGCTGATATTTGTGCCAAGCACTTGATTGATGGGTGTACGATTAGGGAATTTATGTTCTGCCTGAGGTCAATACTGTTCTTCAAGTTGTTTTTCAGGCTTCATAAGGCCGCTTTGGCCTATCTGCTAATGGTATGGGATCTCATTGTTATTGTGTATGAGTCAAATAATAGTTAGATATAAAATTATAATGAAGGAATGTGGTCTGTTGGTCTCTGAGACAATTTCAGGTTGTATGATTTATAGTTAAATTGGATCTTAAGAGCCAACAGAATTTCCCAACCTAATAAAGAAAATCGCTTGTTTTACATTGACAACTTAATGGTTACCTACGGAGCAGGCCACCAAATTTAAACTATATATTTTAATAAAGGAAATGGATTTTATATTTACAAAAAAAAAAAAAAAAAAAAAAAGCTTGTAGATATTACTTAGATATAGCTTCCATCCTGAAATGATTAAATTCATCATTTTTTTTTTTTTTACAGCCACATACTGTACAGCATTTGAGTTTGCTATTTGGTGAGTTCATAAGTAAAAGAGAAATTCCGAAGAGTTAGAAAAGTGATTAAAAAACAGTAACATGGATGTTAAACTTAGATTTAAAAACAGTACAGTGTCAGTTATGGTAGGGTGACAGCATTAAGTTGAGTATAAATTTCTGCTATAATAAAAAAAAAAAAATAGAACTTTAAAATATATAAATGTCTGAATGAAAAGCAAGATAATAAACAACATTTTACTTATATATATATAAGTTGATTTAGGATAAATAAACCAATTCAAAAATAATTTACTATATATATATATATATATATATATATATATATATATATATATATATATATATATATATATATATATATATATAGTAAATTATTTTTGAATTGGTTTATTTATCCTAAATCAACTTATTGATTCAAACTATATTATAGAGAAAAGTGTTTGATTAATCCCAGTTTGCTTGTGTGCAACCCTAGCATTTTGTCTTGCTAAAACACAACCTGAGCTGAAAAATTATCATTAGTTACTCCCCAACGGTGATAATATATTGGTGTTAATAAATATACACTGCTCTTTGTGTATACGTTTGAATCATTGTTTAAATGTTCATCCAAAAAGATGTCACAGCAGTGTTGAACACCAACTGTTGCTTCACATCTGAAGAAGTGCTGCACTTCTTCACTGCTCCTAATGTTTAGAAAGCCAGACTTTTGGCACATTAATCAAATCCTAATGGAACTTAAAGTCTATTGTGTTTGAGACAACTGGCAAAATAGCTTCTAGGTGAAAGATTATTCAAGTTTATGTCCAAACAATACATTTAAGGATCCAAATTGTGGGGGAAAAGCTCCAAATAAAGCAGACATGCATGTCAATTTGAAGACACTTTAGCAGGGTTAAGAATGTCAACAACTTAGGTGGTTTCTTCCCTTGCATTTTTTAAATCCATTCAAATCTCTGGGAAAATATTCACTTTCATATCAGTCAGAAATCACTCTAAACCACTAACCTTCTAAAACTCTTGGTATTCTTCCAAACCGCAAGTCTGAGCACCTTCCATCGGGATTCGTATCATAACTGTCAGAAACTTCAGAAACACACTGGCCCCCACTCACTTACGCCATTTGTAAATAGGGTCCCTAACCTTAGCAAAGTATCGAATTACTGGAAAGAGCCTGCCAGGATGAGAGCTACACAGGTCAGCTACTGCAAAGGACCTGTGTGTCCTGAGCAAAGCCAACAGTGTCAAAACAAGGTAAGACAAAACTCTCCAATATAGGTTGTGTTGCACCTATCCATCCGCCCACCGGAGTCCCATTTCTAACATGTAAATTTTTGTCCCCTATGAGCGTCCAAACCTATTAGGAACATTTTGCACTCCCTATCGTCACGTCGCCGCAGCGCCACAGATTCTGTGGGACCTACCGAGGGTGTACACAGCCTGCCAGCGCTCCAGTTTTGCATGATGGATGAATCTGGTGGCTGGTTGGGACAGATCGTCTGCTGTAATGTTTCCCTAAGGACCCCAATCAGCAACGACTGGAGCTCAGTGGATAAATAATGAGCCACAGGGTCCTGCTAGACCGACTCTGGGGGTCCGACAAGGTACCAGCAGCACCTTGTGGTACAGAGTCAGCAGTCTGTTTTCAGCAAGATGATATTCAAAGCATTAAGAGAGAGAAAGTCAGTTATATATACTCCAAACATATGCTCTGTTATGGAAATATAGGCTTACGTGTCACTCTGTATGCCAGGTAGCAAAATCCATCCTGAAGGGTAGTGTAAGGTGTGTTGGCTGCACTTCAAACATCACGTTGAAATTCTGATGGTTTGTGTTGCTCCAAAAGCCTCTGAAGGCTCCACTGAGACATTTTTGTAAGGTAAGAAAGCAGTTCTGTGCCATGAGGCATTGAGTGCTACGTTGACATATACCTTCAGTCTAAAAAAAACAGGTGTTGCAATGTTAAACCTGTTGGAAAATCCAACTTAAAGTTGGTATGAAATGGAAATTCATCCTATCTATTATCTAATGCTACATCTACATTAATCTGGATATATTTATAAACAGCATTTTTGTTTCAAAACACTCTCTGTTCTGAAATTTTTTTCTTACGAATACGTCAATTTTTACTTTACGATGCGAAAATTTCCAGTGTGGAAAAGAAGGACAAAATATTTAGTTTTATACCGATTAACGTGGATGTAGCCTAAACGCATTTTATTGGTTCATTCATGCATGGATTAAATTTTTTGGGACTTCGTAACTTTTAAACAAAACATCAAACTCAATCTTCTGCTAGAACAACATACTTCTCTCTAGTGATGTATGCTAGACTTCTCGAAATAATTTAGTCCCCTTTAGATCCCGGCCCTTTCTAACAACCAACTGCAAGCTTGTGTCAGTTTCTGCCTCCATCCAATCATCAACCAATGACTACGATTTTTCTTTGTCTATAATTTATATTTGTCACAATATGGTAGATCTGTCGCTATTCTTTTACATTACATTTTTGGATGATAGCTGTGTTTTGGAACATACTGTAGTAGCTGGTCATTCGCTGGTACAAAATGTTTATTTGACTAGCCAACCATGTTCCCAAAAACAGTCGGACCACCTGAAGCTGGTTATATAAGCTGGTAGCAGCTTTTTTGCCGGTCCAAGATGGTATACCAGCTACCACATTCCAAAACACAGTTACCATCTCAAGCTTGATTTTCCAGCAGTATAAACTAATTTTAAATGGAGTGACGATGGCAGAAGGATGAATTTCGCATTTATGTTTAGTGTAAGCACATTTCTTGTGGCCATTCAGGAAATGAGACCGATTCCTATACAGTACATCTTGGCAAAAGTTTCAACTGTTACACTTAACAGATGGTTGGGAACGAAAGGAACCAACCAAAGTCGCTGATGATGCCAGCATCCACATGCCAGTATTCCTCTGAGCAACGATCCTTAAATGGAGCATGAAAACCAACAATATTTACGAAGAAAAAAGCAATGCAAAGCATATTCGGATGGTGACATACAAAATGGAGCTAAATGCTAAGTGTTGAAATGTTAATGCCCTTTTTTCATTAAAAAAGCTTTTGTAGAGCATAATGCATGATCAAATTCTTAGCTGTGTTGTTTTGTTAAAAAAAGATCTTGCAATAATCCGTCTTTTCTCAGGGGCTGCTAATAGTTTTTCTGTCAGCAATTCATCTGGGACGCTAAACATCACAGCACAAGAAAAATGACTCTTCCTACTATCATTATTTTGAGTAATCCTACATTTTACCATTAACACAAGTGCATTTTATATTCACCATTTTTCATTTCTTAAATGAACTCAAATTTAGACCCTATAAAGAATGTTTTGTTTCCTAACAAGCCTTGCTCCAGAGTTGACGTCTTTCAGCTGCTGCTCACTGAGAAAATGGATAATAGTGCTTTACAGTGTGATCACATAAACAGTGATTACTCCTTGATGAAGCTTTCACAGAAAAAAACAAAAAAAA
Source organism: Carassius gibelio (assembly GCF_023724105.1). Classification (NCBI taxonomy): domain Eukaryota; kingdom Metazoa; phylum Chordata; class Actinopteri; order Cypriniformes; family Cyprinidae; genus Carassius; species Carassius gibelio. The sequence continues at coordinate 5,856,325 of NC_068413.1, read as the reverse complement.
ATCTATTCGCATGTGTCAAGTCAGACAATAAATAATGCTTTACTGCAAGATATTAAAGATCGCATAGTGGATGTACATTTAAAGTAGGAACATTATGTAGATGTTCAATATGCAATAAGAAATCCTTCCTTGTCAAAAGTGGGACAGTGAAAGGTCAGGAGAGTCAGGATAGAAATAAAAAGCCGCATTATGATGCAGGTGATTCATTATACTGTCTTGAGACCTGTGTTTTAATATTTTATAGCAACATAATGAATCATTGTTATAGGAGTATGCACTGTAACCTGTTTTACAGTAATTTAGTAATATTTAATTCACCGTGTACTGTAAATCCAAATATTGCAGAAATACAGTACTTATACTGTATGCATAAAAACATGACAAACATTTTTACCCTAAAATATGAGGAGATACAAAATTGTTAGTTTGAGGGAGGAGACCATACAGTATATTATATTTGTATTGTACCTTATCAATCAAGCTGTAGCACTACAGGTAGCAATTACTTTTTATAATCTAGAAAAATAGAAAACAGTTATTTTAAATTGCAACAATATTTTTACAAAAGTCCTGTTTTTACTGCATTTTTGATCAAATATATATGCAGCTCTGTGAGAGATTTCTTAAATTTTTACTATTACGCATCAATTCTTATTCAGATATTTTTACAAATGTGTAATATGTGAACCAAGGACATTAATGTAAAATATTACCACATTAGAAAATATATTACTCTGTTTCGCAACACATCTATCTGTGTATATTCCTAATTCTGATTTCTATAGATGTCTTATTTCTACAATAATAGGAATAATATATATCTAACCTTGAAGAAAGGCACAGGTGCTATAGCTCTCTACCTTATTTTTATCCAATTTACTGTCAATACTCGTTGAAAACCTCATTATATTGTGCACCGAGATTGGATTGAAAGGTTAATAAGCAGTGTGTGTCCAAGGACAAATCCATCTCAGCAGTGTCCCTGGACTACATCCAATCTTTCTTTGAATTGGTCTCCACCTGTCTTGTTGAGATATCTGCATCCGTTTGTAGGCCGTAACTAATTAAACCCAAAAACATGCACAACATACCCACCTGCCCACACAAACACTGTGGTGAACAGATGCAAAGCATCCCAGCTGTGAGACCCAGAGATAAGATGACACAGAGAGAGTGTGAGGCTGCAAACAGCAATTTAGTTTGACAAGGTTGTCATTCCTCCTTTTTTGTCCTTGCCCACTATGTCAACTGATTATAACTTATTGAAAAGGAGTCTCCAGTTTTGGCAGGATGGCTGTTTGCTATAATTTAGATGGACGTTGTGGGATGACAGTGGTCTGGGTTGTATCGCTCACTCCTCATTTCACACCCAGTGTGATTACACCGTCCAACACCATTCAGGCCGACTGCCAGTGTGGGGCATTAAGATGTGACATATAGCCATTCTACCCTTGGGATATTCAGTTTGTTACCGTAATAGGGTGTTAGACAAGCCTTACTGACAGCTGAGACATGCTCTGCAGCAGTATCTCTCAGAATCAGCTGTGCAGTATAACTTACTCAAGTCCTGGCCATAATAACCATCACATCACATCTCAAGAGTGTGTTAAGTTTAGAAATCAAAGCAGAATTTCAAGGGACAGTTCACCCAAAAATGAAAAAGGTGATGATTTGCTTTTTTATAATCTTTGTATATTTCCGACCCTGTAACCATTTTTTCCAACAATGAAAGTCAATGGGCTCCAAAAGTGTTGGAAGTGCAAACATTCCTCGAAATATCTTTTTCCTTGCTTTCCATCAAAGACAAAGTCATACAGGTTTAAAATGACATCACATCTATAGGGAGCCTAAAAACATTACAAATGCTTTACTGTAAACCAATCGTCAATTTCAGCACAGTGCTTCAGTCTTTAATGGTGAAAGATAGGGAGGTAAAATTTAAGTACTGTAGCCAGACATTTGACAGCTTTTTTTTTTACAATAGAAATCTTAAACAACCATCTGTAATATCCAGTGATGCATTCTACTCAAAATTTCAATGCTCGGAATTGAAAATACAGATCGTCTTATATATGATTCATGAACTTAAGAATTATTGAGAGCATGTTATTTACGAACAGTTAATTGATTGCTTTTTATTCTTGTTCTTTTACTTTTCTTCTATCTTTTGATTTATTCCCCTAAATCAATTCAAATCATTTATTTCTTTAATTTCTTCAAATGAAGATCATTACCTTTGGGGTTTGTTCTTTAATTTATTCCTTGCTTTCAAGAGAGGTTCCAAATTATATTTGGTGCACTTTGGAAGGTCATATAGACCCAAAAATGTCCAATTCTTTATAAAAACAACATTACAACACCTGAATCAATATTCTATTGGCCACCAAACCTGGTAATTTTTGCCAAACTGCATTTAATATGTGGAGATTATCTTGGTGGATCAAGTTTATGATTAATACTGGTGCACAGGAGAAAACATTATCATACAGTCAAATCAGATTAGCATTGCTGTGCCGTTGCTTGCTTAAATGTTACATCATATATTCAGGTGGGGAGAAAAATTACATGTGCATCAAGACGTCAACTTGATGAATTGCAGACCACTGGAGCTGCTTATGTGACTTCCATGTTAAACATGCAGCCAGTGGACAGACAGTCATATTTACACTGATGAGCTGCAATAATACATCAAAAAGACAAGCTGCTTTGAAAGAATTTATATTGTATAAAGTGTTATAAAAATGTAATAAACCAACAGAAAACAAAAACATGCAATATTTGATACGCTTAGCCTTGGTTTCGATTTCGAGGGACAAAACAAGAATAAGCAATAATAATAGTCATGCTTGCTTCAGCCATTTTTCTAGTTTATATATGTATGAAACCTGGATGCAATCTAATGCATAATGAAAAACTTTCCTATTTTCTTGTATTATGAGATTGTATGTATACTATCAGTCACACCTTGACTCTTCCAATATACAGCCCCGCTTCTACATACCTGTCATCTCCAACAGAAAGTGAAGGAAAATCTAATTTCCTTCACGCTTCAGAAAACTCTATGAAAGGCCTGAAAGAGCTGATACCACATTGTTGAATTTATGCACATTTTGTGCACAATCCCTTTCCTAATACCCCATCTGTCATGCAATAACATCAGCTATTGGGTCCAGAGATGAAGACTTCCACTCGTCACGCACCGCGTTGCCCTCAAAAGATACCGCGGTTCTGCCCGAGGCTGCTGGAAGCGGCCAGCCAGATCAAAGGCCCAATAGGTTGTCTGCACATTCCTAACAGTATTTGCTTGATAACAGCTGGCAGATTTTCTATATAACAACATAATAAGAAAAAGGCACTCGTGAGGAAACTCTAAGCTCCTCTCCTTTACCAAAGGGTTCTCTTTGTGCAAAAGGCAATATTGTAATGACGAAGTGGGTCAGGAAAACAAGATACAGATGTTTTGATTTCCTCCATCGCTGGACATGGTGGATCGGAGACTTAATGCCTAATCAAAGAGATCAAAATGTGCACTTACTGATAGAGGGACAGGAAATCATATTGCATGTGATGGATGCCTGTGCTGTATGAGATTTTGGGTGAGATTTATCCCAGTATTCAGATCACTGAACCTGGGTCAGGGCTAGGAGCCAGATGAACTGTCGAAAAAGGTGAATGCTCACAGTCGTGCTTTAATAGGTGTGGATGGGAAAGGAGAGACAATATTCATATTTTGGTATTTTAATTGCAATTAAGTGAAAATTTATTCAAATGTAAATTTATATTAAACATAATAAGCTCAATTTTAGAATGCTTTTTTTTGACCCAAAGAAGGACATATAAGAAGTATAAGAAGTGTATAAATTTCAAATATCTTTAAAATATAGTAAAAGTTTACTGTTGAATGTATTGACACGCATTTGTGGTAAATTAATGTAACTTTGTGACATGTAATTTGTTTGTCACATTTTTAAATATATTTGTTATTACACCTTACTAATGATGGAGTTGCAATTTAGCATAAATTGTAGTAAAAACAGTAAAAATGTTAACATTAAATGTAATCTTGAATAACACATGGAAGTTAAAACTTACAGCACTTCACATGTGCTTTATAGGTTAGTCAACAGATTAAAATAAGTCTACTTCTTAAAAGGACATTTAAAAAAAAATGTACTGTAAAGTAAAACTTCATTAACTTCAAATTTTCATTAACATGTAACCAGCCAGTATAGTTTTTTAAAACATACTTTTAATGATTATTTTAACAATTAAGCACACTTCTTTTTCACAAAGGTAAGTAAACATCAACAAGCATATTTCTCTCAGTTAAAGTTACATTAATGCATATAATATGCACCATTCACAAATGTGTTCAACTGTGCTCAAGGCTGTCGAAAACATACCTGCAACATTTTAGAAATAAATTAGTAACCTAAATGTACCCTGCAAAACAGTTCTGTGCATGCTTTCATGAGGCTTGTCCTGACTGCAACCAGAAACATTTATATTCATTTGTGTTCATGAATATCACAGACTTCCCTGTAATGAATCTTATTAGTACATTAATTGAAGCTGGTTTGTGGCTAATTATTACGATGATTAGTTGAGCAGACACAGCTGCAAAACAAAAGCCTGCAGAGGAATTATGGAAAGACAAAACTAAATCTGCAAACCCTTTAAGCAGTTGTTTAGAAAAACTGTAACTATTTTTTTGCAGAGCAAATTAAGTATACAACATGCATAACAGCAGTATGATATGTTTTTAAAACAGCACTATGCTACATTTTTGTCACATATCCAATGACACATTTTTTTTTCATATGCATTTAAATATTAGTATGCAAAACGTTTTAAACCGTAGTATGCTGCATTATTGTCACACAAACAAGAGACAAGTTTTGAGTCAAGCTTTATGAAAAAGTGTCATTTTGTATTTCTAATTTGTGTAAAAACTTGCTTTACTTTCTTATACATTTTTGTAAAAGATGACTTTTACTAATGGTTGTATGCAAAACTTTTTTCAAACAATAGTATGCTTAAATGTTGTCATCTAAGCATTACAAAACAAGTTAATAAAACAAGGGGGGAAAACAACAAAAATGTTTCTGTAAATATGTGCAACTTTCCAATAAACTGTGATAGTGACTTTTCCATACTAAAAATAGCATGCAACACTTTTTGTCAAAAAAAACATTACAGGAGAATTTAAGTAAAAATATTATTTAAAAAAAGTGCCACATTGAATTTTTTTTTTAAATCTAAGTTTTGTGTAAAAGTGTGCCAGCTTTCCAATAACTTTGTGACTAATGGTGTTATGCAAACCTTTTTAAACCATAGCATGCAATGTTATAAAATATAATCATTATGAGAAGTTTTTTTTAGCATTTTTAATCCAAGTTTTTGCTAAATTTGTGAACTTTCCAATAAAATGGTTTTGAAAATTGTAGTTGACATGAATTAGTGTTTATTAGTCACACTGGACATGGAAGGTCAATTTAAATGCATTACAATGCAGGAAAAAGTACCTATATGTTTAGTATACTGTACATGCAGAAATATTAGAAGTATGCTATTCTCAACATAACTTTAATTTTAAGACTACATAACCCATAAGATAAATCTTAAATGCTTAAGAACACAGAGCGAGACTGCTGAGTAAACGTATTAAATATATATCTTGTGAAGTAGCTGAAGGCATAAATCATTGGCTTTCTGGAAAAATCCTGAAATCCTGGCTGGAAAGAATAGCAATGTGTAAGAAAACACAGTTGTGTGGTTCAAAGACTGTACTGTTTCAGCTGAAGCACTTTTCACACCAGTCTTCTGTCTGACTGTCACTCGCTGAGATACGAGACACCTGTGTTTTGTAAAGGAGATGAGAAACATGTAGCGGACATGCACACAAACGCCTCACACATTTTAAATCAACAAGGCCCCATAGTGTGATCAGACGTGAGAAAGGGCCATGGAGAAGAACATGTGAGATACAACACATGGCTTAGTTTCTTTCCAGGGTGGACGGCTTCTGGCTGTCAACAGGATAGTGTGTGTGGAGGAGGGGCGAAACACACGTCCCAGATGTGAATGGGAATATTTACATTACATAGTTAATATAGCAGATATGAATAACAGATCCAAAACATTTGCAGGTTAAACTTCTACCTTCACATTTTCAAAAACAAATTGCGAAAGGATCTTGGTCGTGCAATGTGAAAAGGAAATTGTAAGTGTGATCACTTTAAGCAGCACAGTATGAGATATCTGATATCTGAGATATATGTCTTCAGCACAAACAATGTTGAATATGCATAGATATCTGAACAACCCAAAATATAAACTATAAGCAATAATAACAACAACGAAACTTGTGCAAACACCAACAATAAAGTGGTGTGAACACACTATTGGCTGGTTATGAAGAGAACTGCAGTTGCATTTCTGGACACAAAAGTGACATGACATAACTTTAAAACTAAATATTAAAAAAGTTAGTAGAATTAATATATCAGTAAACACACAACCACTCAAAAGTTTGGGTTTGGTAAGATTTTTTTAATGTTTTTGGAAAAAGACTAATATCTACTTTTAATTTATTCCTGTGATGGTAAAGCTGAATTTTCCAAACATAACCAATGATTTGGTGCTAAGGAACATCTCTTTTTTTTACCATTCTTGTTGAAAACAGTGCTCACTAATATTTTTGTTGAAATTCTGATACTCCGGATTCTTTGATAAGGAAAAGCATTTATCTTAAATATGTTTTTGGTAACAATGTCTTTACTGTCACTTTTGATCATTTCTACCACGTTTGAAGTATCACTAAAAGTCTACATTTTATTACATAATAATTATGATAACAATAATAATACTTACTGTCCCAAAATATTTGAATGTAGGTGCAAGTCTGTAAAATGCATTAAAATACCATGAACTAAAAACCAACAATTATGTTTTACAGCATTTGTAACTTTGTACATATATTAACACATTTCTAGTGGTTTAATTAAACATTACTGTGTTATAAGCAAGCACAATTTAATAAACAAAACAGCAACTAGGAAATTAACTTTATTTTAAAGTGATGCCAATAATTCCCCTACATTAAACACCCACTTCCAGACCGTTTCTATGGAGATCATGAATTCTTGGTTCTATTTTAAAGCATTTATATAACCATAAGATTTGCAGCAATGACACTCAATGCTACCCGCTATATAGTCTCTGTATAAAGCATTACCGGAGCCCAACATTTAAGATAAATGATGTTGAATGTAAACAAAATGAAAGGGAATGGATCACAGTCCTTAAAATATGTTTGCATTTCAATGATACAGAGTCTGGAGAAGAGAGCAGAACACCGGGTACTTTATTATGGAAAAACGTGACATTGAGAAAAGTCTTATCTGGCACATACGTCAGTCTTAATACAAAAACAGAAGAAAGAAAGGCTACAAATCTTGATAATTTACACATATGCAACACTGTTCAGAAAAAAAAAAAAAACCTTTTTAGAGTAAACTCTTTCTCTGCTCTGAGAGCACCAACGTCGATATCACCACCTCTCTAAATCCCTGAGGAAAGACTTCAACACTCACGTCTACAGTACAGGTGCAGGTGTCTTAGACATGTAAGTCTGCATCGTGTGAGTCCATGTGAACATCTTAACAGACACACTGGGTACAGCTAAGAATGCAGTAGCAACTAATACCACTAGAAACTACGCCGATAACTTACACTGTGGAGGACAGACAAGACACAATCACTTATGACTGAGACTGAATACAATTACAAATGGTTTGCTATGGTAATGTGCTAACTATGAGGAACTATGGGAGGTCTGTTATTCCTGTCTTATGCTATTTCAGTGGTGTTTTTGTGCATTAAAAGGAATATTTCAGAATATCCGACTGAAAATGTATTTGTTTTGAAGTTAAAAGCCTCTTAATAAAGGCTTTGCTTTTAACAAACATGCAAACTTTTGCTTCACGAGATGTTAATTGACGGACTGTGGATTACTTTAATTCTGACAGAACTTCATTCTGAAGTGATTCAATGCTAAATTTCTCCTACTCGCTCTCATGTTGTCACAAAGCTGTTCTTTAAAATCTTATTCAGTGTTCTGCGGATAAAAAAAAGTCAGCTTTGAATGACATAAGGGCGAGTAAATAATTGCCAGATTTTAAAGTGGGCGAACTATTCTTTTAATTTACTGCATGATTATGTCATAATGTCCAGTTCTAGTTTAGAAATGCTATTGGCAATTGTTTGCATTTCGATTCATTAACTTTGGGATGAAATAGAAGACAATGGAAGTACAGAAATGTGAAGAAACCGGTTTGTCTGAGAGACTGTCTAGACAAATGCATCACAAATTCTGGGTTTATTCCCTTGAAAATGCTTCCATTACAGAGGCCTCATTGAAACAAATTGATTAATTAATTCAGCTTAAAAATATATTTAAAAAGGGCATCTTAAATCAGAAATATTTTATACACTTGACATATAATACAGAGCCAGCTGCTTTTTTTTTGTTCCCATCAAGACCACACAAAATGGAATAAGTTAATACTGACTCAGCCATCTGACTGTAAAGGGATCATTCACCCAAAAATGTAAATTCTGTAATTTTGTCACCCTCGGTTGCTCATTTCCATGCTATTGCAATGAACTAGGGACTGAAATTTAGCTAAAGAATCAAATAAGAAGTTTATAAGACATTCTAATTTATCACACAAAGCTATAGCATAGCTTCAGAAAATATGGAGTATTGTACATGACAGACAGGTTTATTAAAGTTAACTGAAAACTTAAGTTAAAATAAAAACCACTATGAATTACTTTAAATAAAACTTTTATGGCGCTTTTTTTTTTTGTTCTTTTTGAAGATTGAAAACTTCCACTGTAATTGAATTGAACAGATCCACCATTTTTTTCTTAACTTTTTAGTTTTTCTTGTGTTCAACAGAATGGGTTTGAGGGCGAGAAACAACAGAATTTCATTTTTTGGGTCAAAACAGTTCATTATTTGACGTGATCGTGACATGGCTCATATCACAAAATATCCTTCTTAAAAAAAAAATTACAAATTGATTGGTGGGATCACCAATTATTCCTACTCACTACATATACAAAGTTGGAAATCAGAAACAATTAAGGATGAGCAAAGACAATTATGAAGTAATTGCAGAATGAACCAAACAATTCTAAACAAGTAATTGTATATAATGATTCTGACTCACTTTTTTCTGTGTTTGAGCAACAACATCACACTGTGTAACGTGTCATTTTATATATTAGGTTCCATTTACACACTCGAACATAGAAGAAAAATATTAAACCAACATTACATATAAACAATCCCTTACAAAACTATAGCTGTATATTGTTAGATGAGTGCAATAAGTGAGAGGATTTGTATTTGGTTAGAAGTTACCAGTCTGTTGAACCAATTCAGTCAAAGGACACTGCCAGCAGAACGGATCAATGTCCCCGATCCTAAAGTTCAGATCTAATAAACACACTACCTTTCAAAAATTTGGGATTTTATTGAAAAAAAAAAGGTCTCCTGTGCCCACAAAGGCTGCATTTATTTGATCAAAAATACAGTAAAAACACAGTAATTAAGTGAAATATTATTAAAATGTAAAATAAATTTGATGCTGACCCGACTGATTACTCCAGTCTTCAGTGTCACATGATCTTTTAGAAATCATTCTAATATGCTGATTTGGTGCTCAAGAAGCATTTCTTATTATTAACGATCTTGAAAACAGTATTTTATTTCTATGAAAACAGTGTTACATTTTTAAATGACGAATAAAAAGCACAGCATTTATTTTTATAGAAATCTTTCCAGTCTTTACTGTCATTTTCAACCAGTTTAAATCATCCTTGCTGAATAAAAGTAATAATTTCTTAAAAAATAAAAATAATAATTCTTACCGACCCCAAGTTTTTGAATGGTAGTGTACTGTAACTGTGAATTAACACACTGCTGAATGTGATTTTATAACAAGTGAACATTTTCCATCCCCATCTTATATTAGCAATGCAACAAGTAACAGATTTTCGCAAAGTAAGGCAAAGAGAGCTTGCAAGTTCAATTTCTAACATTTCCTTCAGGCTATATATAGCTTATCGAATGTTCCTTTCCTGTTTTCCTATCATTTTTGGCAAGATTAATCAAAAGGATCCAATTTCTTGAACCCAAAAAATGATCTAGTGTCGTGAGCAGGCGTGTCTGGATCGATGGAACGTTGATGGAACGTGCAAATGCATTCGCAAAAAATACCGCAAACTTCACATATCATCCGTGCTACTATGTACAGTGTCATTAAGTCTACAACCTCACAAATCGATCATTTTGACACAAAGAATGCTTGTATTTTACAGTGAGAAATGTTTATTTCATGTTTGGTCTATTTCTCTCATTATTTTGTTGATGTTTCGATGATATGATTTTTTGTTTCCGCGTTTCCACCAGCCATGATGTGCTCATTAAATATTAATGATTCCAATCATATGAATGAAGAAATGTACTGTACATGCAGAGTATAGCCTCATGGGGGTTGTAGCACTCTCATTCCTTCGCAATTTCATACAGCCTAAGGGCAAATATTGCCCTTCAAGACTATTAAGCATTGACTAACTCATTAAAATCGAATTTATCATGAGACTTCAAGTATGTATCTATGGGCAACTTCAAGTTAAGAACTTCTGACACGTCTGGGGAGCTCCACAGTTCTAGATTATTGGTTTTACCAGACGTAGTTGCTCGTCCCGTGAGGTAACCCAGGATTGAAGCCCTATGATGCTGATTACCTCTCATTAGCGAGAGCTCAGAGAAAACAAGCTCAGTGAAGGTGCTCCATCAAATATGTCCAAGTCAAGGAGCCATGGTCCTCAAGCCCTGTTTTTCCATGATGTTCCACAGCTTCCGCAGGTTGGACTGAGTGATGGTGTCATCCGGCTTCAGCTGCAAGGCTCGCAGATAATTGGCCTCCGCTTCTTGGAGTTTGCCGTTGAGATGGAGAATGGCTCCGAGGTTCATGAGGGCTGCGGGATACTGTGGAAGAAAAACACCAAACAGTCACTTTAAGGAAGCAAATAATGTCTTTTGCATGCTTCTTCTCAAGCAAACCAGGTTCCAGCGAATCACTGGCATTTCTGAAATGTTTTCGGGTTCACATGTCGATAAATTTAACCAGAATCTCGCTGTCATTCTACAGTCTATAACTCTCCCGGACGCACATCATCTGTTTTACTTATGTCAGGCTTACATGAGTGATGTTGAATGCATCAGGCTTCAATGGAAACAATATGTTGACTACGCTGATTCTTCTCACATAAGGAGATTTCAATAGATGCGTAAATCAAACTGAACCTAAACTAAACCCAACATTCCAAGAGTCCCGAGATGGACGTACAAAACATATTTGCTGCAGCACTTGGGGCTAAAACACAGGCTGGCATGACTGAATTTAATATATAAAAAATATTTCATTGCAAGAAGGTGATGTGATTTCAATTAAAAGCCTTTTTTGGACATGCTTCATGCTTTGCTCTGCCACCTCTGAAGGGAGAGAGTCGTATATTATCCAACACTCACGAGAGTAAAACTAACACTAACTGACTTTTTAGGCCAGCTGCCATTGTTTTCCCACACGGAAATGTAGAAGGAGACGATCGTTGTGGAATTACACAACGCATAAGAAAGACATTAGCACTATTTGACCCAACACGGCGATATCAAACCTCAAAACGAGACTGAGGGACAAATGAACTGCAAACTGTGGCATTAACTGTGCTCAAGTGACACATATACCTTCCTCTCAAAACCAAATATATTCTAGGCTATAATCGGCTGTTTCTTTTTACTAGCTTCAAGTATCCAAGTAAAAAAATAAAAATCAATTAATCAATAGAAAAATGGAAAATCTACTTCTGTTAGGACATTTTCAGTTTACAGATTGTTTTCTGTAATCCTAAAGCCCTACATAAAACAATATATAATTCAAGATAGCAAACACCTGTGAAAAATCAATATCTTCATATCAACAGTACACAGGACCCTAATTTGACTGACTTTTTAAAATTATGAAAAATTGGGGTTTGATATGACCCCAAAAGTCCTAAAATAATGGTATAATTTATTTGAAATCCCTAAAGTGGTATTGTAAATCATAATATAGGTATTTTTCCTTCATTAATAAATAAATGCATTTGTTTTTAAATTGTAATAGGATTACCCAGTTAAATTCTTTAATGAAAGTAACTCACCTAAATTGTATATAATTGTATATCAAAATGTAAAAAAAATATATAAATACATATAAAAATATAATAAAAAAAAGTCTAAAAAGCAGTGTAAAACAGCTTCACATTACAGCATGCAACACCTGAATTAAAAAAAAAAATTTTTTTTTGTTTTAAACTATATCGAAAAGTCAAGCCCTGCAATTCATATTCGTTTTCATATATTTGTGTTTGTATACTATTCAGACGGGTGTAACGTTTAAATTGTTGTCCAGATGTTTGTAGAGACCCACCACTTTAGATTCCTGTAGAGTAAGTCCTTGTGCCTTTACCAGCCAAAAACTATGAATAACCGTCACCACAACATAGAGCCTTTCTAGATAGTGTCAGGTGAGAGGAAGTCAGCAGCGAGGGGAATCTACCCTGCTGTGGCCTCAAGAAGTTTCCTGACCCCCCTGCTTCCTCTTCACCCTTCACTCTAACCGCACAGTATCCCTTCACAACACCACCCTGGCATGCAGACACAGCATCAGCGGTACCAGATGTGGATAGGATCTTGGGACTTTTGTTGAAACAGCTGCTAAGGAGACAAACATCCCTGAAGACAAAATGTCCAGGCACTGTACAACACTGAAATAAAGGCAGCATTTAGAAAAAAAGGAAGGTTTACTACTAGTATCAAATAACTTGATAAGTAATGTTTCTGAGTCCACTTCAAAGTAATAATGTAAAAGGAAATAATCATACATAGGCATCACTAAGAGATTTATTATTTTATTATATAAAATAAGGAAATCATAATAAATAAATGAATAATGTATAGTAATTAGCAATTAATAATTTATTTGAAATAATAATTATTATTATATTTTCTATTTAAATGTAATTATATTCTTATAATTCTAAATTAACAAATAAATTTAATTAATTTGAAACTGATTCCACTCATGTTTTAATGAAGGTTAATTAAACATTCCACAAAACAAAAAACACAAACAACAAAACAAAACAAAAACACAACACAACAAAACCACTTTCTTAATCTTAAACTGACTTCACCTAACAGGTTTGAGCCTCATATCAGCCATCCAACATATTGCCAATTTTCTACATTTCCATTTGTTCATTTTGCTCTTCTGTTTGCTCTTCTGTTCCCCATTCAGGCAGCTGCAAACTGAACATCAAACGCATCCACATATTCCAAAGAAATCAAACAACTGTGTGTTTTGCTAACTTCACAGTACACTTCCCTGACACACTGCGTCTCTTTAAAGTTTGAGACTGATGCTATTTTTGTTTGGTTTTTTTTTTATGCAAACCCCAAAACTGCCAACAGAGCATGTACAGTTGGTCACTGATACAACTTATGGGGAGCAGTTGAGTCACACCAATCATTTAAAGTCAACTACCATGTGTGTGCATGGCAGACGTCCCATGTGTAGCAGCACGGCTTAGGTACTTACATTGGGTCTCAGGTTGGCTGCTTGTCTGTAGTACTTCTCAGCAGCACCATTGAGGCTGGCTTGCCTGAAAGAGCAAATAAACATAGTTACTTCATCCTGTTGCACAAGTTTATCGCTGGCCATTAAACCATGGACTATTTGTTAACCAACTTTAAGGCCATGGAAAACTAGGCAGAAGCCAAACAGGGTTATAAAAATGCCTGACTTCACAATTTTTGAGCAGAAAATGTGCCCTCATTTCTTAGGTCATGACCTACAACCTACTGGACGCTCTTTGAAGATCTTTAGCTTCTTTACAACTCAAAGGTTTTATTTTTCCATGGGAAAAAAACCCATCCTCTAGCTGCTTGTACCTGCTGGTAGCAATATCTTCTTTTTGAAGAGAGTTCAATATGGAGACAATGACTGTCGGCCAAGAAAGGCTGGGTTGTAATGATGAAAGAGAGCTGAAGATTTCCTTTATTTATGATAAATGACCACTTTCTCTATACTGGCCGGTTTTATAAACCCTCCTTCATCCTCAGCAAGACTCTTTGCTGAAAAAAGCTAAGGTTAAACGTTTCAAGAAATAGTTTTTAATTAAGGGAAAATATGTATGTACTGTACTTGAAATATTCAAGCAGTGAGATGAGGGATAAATGATATGTGTGGAAAACATTCCAGTTTCTTAACCTTGACAGAGAGATGAATGAGGAAGAAGATAAATTAAGACATCGGACTGAAATACAATTTAGGAGGACATTTTTACAAGCAGAGCTGAAGATATCAAAAGTTGCGTTTAGGACACATGCAATAGCTGACAAGTTTGAATTCGGCTTGTAACATCTACCAATCCCATTTTCTACATCCTGTTTGGGACCGTGGTGAACTTCGAACAGCTAAACATGGAGTTATCCTTTCCTTTGTACAGTAACAGATGACACTTTTGGGTCATTTTTTCAAGTTAGTTTGTGAAAAATCAGCTGTTATAGAAGTAGGTTACAATGTCCTTATACAGTACAAAGCCGGATGGTGAACCAACTCCAAGGTAAGGCTAAAAGCAGCCAAATTTATTAAACATCATAAACCTGTCCTTGTAGGCAAGAGCCAGACATGGGTGTCATGTAGGTTAAAAATTTTTTTTAATGGGGCTGAATTTGTATTTAACGTGATTACAATTGAATAAAAATTTCAGAAATTTATCATTAGGTTATATAATGTTTCCTTTTCCATGGTTATCCAAACAGCGATTAAGTTATATATAGAAAGTGACATTATCACTAAAATTGATCTAATGCAAGTGTAAGCACTGTCAAAAAAAAACAAAAAACGAAACTATCGTTATAATCATGAAGCTCTATACACTGCGAAAATGAATATATTTCTTACATTGAACATACATCTGTGCTTTGTTGTTTATGATGACAGAATTCACAAGCGTCCGTAATTCAGTCAGCGAATGCGCGCGCTCTTAACAAAACTGATGAGTTTCAGCGATGACTCATCTGAATGCTTTTGATTGGCCATTGCATTCCTAAGCTCAACAGAATTGTGTGTAATTGGTTAAAATGCGCAACTCTTTAGAACGCCTAAATAAATACGGTGCCACATGAGAAGATCTTAATTTAATGCTGCAATCGACACTATTCATATTCACTTTGTTAGCAACAGACATAATAGATTAAATTTGTTTGTGCAGGGGCATTTTTGTCCAATTTAGTGGCATTTTCCCCCAAGTCCCTATGGCCAGGGGAAGGCAAATGCCGGTGTTATACTTTCCACATGAGCAATTCGGACGAGTACATGGACGCGGACTACTTGTATTTATACTACCGAAAGTGTACGATAATGGTCTGCTCCACAACAAACATGTGAACAAATAATTGCACATCTGGCTGTCTTTATATCGTTTTATTGACAGATTGTACAGGTTTGAGTATCAACTAGAGATGTTCCGATACCCTTTTTCTCTTCCCGATACCGATTCCGATACCTGGGCTCAGGGTATCGGCCGATACCGAGTACTGATCCGATACCTGGGTGTATATCTGTATATACAGCTGTATATACTACTAGCCCTGTGTAAATTGCTAGAATTTTTTTATGGTGTGCTTCAGACAGATCCCTCAATAAAACATGAACAAATACATGGTGAACTACTGTATTTATTACAGTATTTTTATTATCTAACATGAATTTGACAGTATTATTTATTTTCTTATGCAAAAAAGAACTTCAAATGCAGCCAAAAATCTAACACCGCAAACTAAAAAAGGTATTTAAGTTTTACAATATAACTGTATAAAAAAACTGCAACAAATAAGTCTAGGAATATAAAAAAATATCTATTAATCAGATAATCTCTAACAAGTAAAAAACAAGTAAAAAACAAGCAACCATCTAGGCATAATTATTATTATTATAGAGATGTATTATTATTACTGTAGGCTACAACAGTAGCTTTATATATTGTCAATTTACTCATGTAAACCAAACATTTATTTTAATGGGCTGCCATGAAGATCTTTGAGTGTCTGTGTTTATGATATGACAGTATTCTCAAATGAAACGGTAAATTCTCATGAAGTGACGGTTTATGCGTTCGTGTCCTCATGACACACAGCAGAGACTACAAAACAGCGAGCTCTCGCGCATCTGTGCCAGTCACCCACAGAGATGTAGATTTTGCGGGAGTAATATTTAAATAGTATTTTGCAGTTTAATATTCACAGACACTAGTATATATTCGGCTACTGTCTGGAGCCCTGCGTTTTGACTTACACGGAAGCGACTGAACGCAGTTGCCGGTACTGAATATACTCGAGAGTCTGTAACTACCGGTACTACAGAGACATACTGCTAACCACTGATCTATAATATAGTAGCGGCTTCACTGTCTTTTGGCAGTTTAGAATGTGATGAGTGATCCAGTCATATATAGATAAGGGCTGCTAACGCGTTTTCATTTCTTCTTCGCTGCTCTAAACAGGGGTTGCTTGTGGCAACACAGCACAACTTCCTGTGTTTTCAATGCATTTTGAGCAGCGAAGAAGAACCGTGCAGCGGTTAGGCAAAGCTTGCGGTCATAACTAGGTCTTTTTTAAGAAAATGGTATCGGATCGGTATATGGGTTCATGTACTCGCCGATGCCGATGCCAGAATTTGTTGTGGTATCGGAGATATTTCCGATACTAGTATCGGAATCGGAACAACTCTAGTATCAACGGGCTACCTCAGACAGCCTGCGCATGTGCAATGGTGCTTTTGAAGCCTACTGACCACATGCATTGTCCGCACACTCTCCGAGGACGATCTTTATGTCACGCCTACCTAGTGGTCCATAGTGGACTTGCGGATGTGGAAAGTATAACATAGGCTTAAGCCTTCCCCAGCCTTACACACACGCTGCCTATGTCCTTACAGTTTATCCACTACAAATAAAAAACAGAATAATAATTAAAATATTTAAGGAAACAATAAGAATAACTTTTAAAGCAGAAGGAGCATCCAAAACCGTTATGTTCTTTGATTCTAATTGTAGAATAAAAATGTGACTTGACAAATCTGCATGGTGTGCATGCCTATATTTACAAATTAATAAAAAAAAAAACAGCTCATCTGGATCAGTGACTTTTTTTTTTTGTCTATTTGATGCCCAGTTGGTTTCTGGGTTAGTAAAAAATAAAGCAAAATAATAAAACAATGTAATAAAGTAAAACAAATAAAGAAAACTTACTAATTAAAATGAATAAAATGAGAATAACAATGGTTGCTTTTAAAAATATTTGAAACATTACTCAATATTTTAAATAATGATATTCACTAATTTAATGTATTCAATTTAGTAGAATGACATTATAAAGATAACATATTGCGTGTGACATTTACTTTCTCTCTCTCTCTCTCTCTCATGCAATATGAATGAGCAAAAAAAGTTTGAAAATCCCTCATTTAAATGATTTGTCTTCCTGAATTAACTGGCCCGACCTTTTCTGAATATGCACATGGCTAAAAATGACCTGTTAACTTTTAAACTTGTTTAAAAAAAAGAAACAGAAGAAAAAAGTTACATTAAATCCTATGGGGTGACTGGTTCTTAACAGTGGACTTAAGCATTTAACCAAAACCATGTGTTACTGTTCACCCTCCACAATTCTGTTTTACAATCCTTTCCTCCTGAACGATGAGTCTGTGTAATTTTCACATTCATGTGCACGTAATAAAATGGGGCTTGATCGTGACCACAATTGTCTTCAGGGACAAAAGATTCTGTTAAAATCAACAGTGGGAAAGTGACCACCCTTAACACCGAGTCAAAACTGTGCTAGGACTGTGTTGGTCTTCATGACCACAACTGCAATATATGGTGAAAATCTAAAAGACAGCACCAACTGGACCTCCCTAAGTCAGATATAAACCTCCAAAATACAATAAACCAAATGTTTAATTTTTGGCAACCAAACTTTTCCTCCAACCCACCACAGTCTACTCGTTATTTCATTCCAAAGTGGTCACCAACCTTCCGAGAAAAAGCATAAAATAATTCATGACCCGTTGATGTAACCATGTACAACTACATTACATGAAAGCTTCAAATAAGCTATAGAACTCCTCACAAATAAACGGAGAGCTATGGATTAAAAACATGAGCAACATTGGCTGAAAGCAATTTATCTGAAGTCTGACAGCAATTGTCTTGAAATTTATTTGTATAAGAAGGAGAATTACAAAAGAGATACTTTAAAGGAGATTTGCTCACCAATGGATCCTGTGCAGTGAATTGGTGCCATCAGAATGAGAGTCCAAGCAGCTGATAAAAACATCAAAATAATCCACACGACTCCAGTCCATCAGTTAACATCTTGTGAAGTAATTGTAAGAAACAAATCCACCATTAAGCCGTTTTAACTTCAAATTGTAGCTTTTGGCCAAAATACATGTCCATAACGCTTCCTCCAGTGAAAAAGTCCATCTCTGTTGTCCTCTCACATGACAAACCACCAACATATTTGATTAGAAGTGTTTAGGACTGTGCCTCATCTGAGCATATTTCACTCCTGATTCAGAAATGTATACAGGACTCTTACTTAAGCTAGAAGCAATAGCTAGAGGTTAAAATGTCTTGATGGATTTTTTTTGGTACAAACACAGCATACATTTCTATTAATTGATGGACAGGAGTCTTGTAGATTACTGTGATCTTTTATTAGCTGTCTGAACTCTCATTCTGATGGCACCCATTCACTGCAGAGGATCGAAGTGTTGTAATGCCAAATTAATGCAAGTGATAAAATAAAAAAAATTGTCAATGTTTTCATATAAAGAAACATTCTTCAACATCTTGCCTGAGGGTAAGAACATTTTCAGCAAATTCTCTTTTTTGGGTGAACTATTCCTTTAAAGTACTGCAGCTTAGCATACTAGAAAAACACAACAAAAAGGGCAAACTTGTTTTGAAGTAGTAAAAGTGGCGTTTTACTTTGCGTGGCAGTGACACGATTTGGCCGGGGTTTGAAAAAAAATCACTGCTCGTTTGAAGAGGGCAAGGAAACTGATAGTAAGGAAGCAAACTTGTCGGTGCAGACAGGCCACTGAGAGCCGCACATCTGAAGCAGCCTCGTACTTCCCCACCCCACTCAAATCCACCCCCCACCCGAGACCCTTCTGCAAGTCCTTCCAAGACAAACACACCAGGAACCCGATCTTCAAATGAGTCGGACCGCAAGCTAGCAAGAAGGCAGGGGACACAGCCTAAGACTACAATTAACAACCAAGTGTTCTTGTAGCAAAAAGCACCATGCAAAATCTGCAGTAGGACTGGGATACTTTTTAGGAAGTGCGTAACTGTATACACCATGTAAACTCCATGTAGCAATTATGAGAAGCGTATTCAAAAGAAACCTTGAGGCAAGGGTATTAATGCAGGGTTTCCATTACATGTGCTGCGGAGGACTGCAACAGAACGCAAGCATCCATGCAAATGGGGAGGAGGAAGAATTAAAAAACATCCTTGAGTGCAGCATGTATTGCTTCAGGATCCAGACTTCATATTGGACATTAAGGTGATAACTCAATATAGTAATTACTGTATCTACAAAACAAACAAACAAACAAACAAACAAACAAACAAACAAAAAACCCTGCCCCATTCTTTATCGAAATTGAATAAAGTCCAGTTGAATTTCTGGATTTGCACTGATAAAAAAAAAAAAAAAAAAAAAATTATATATATATATGTATAATTTTTTTTTGCTGGCTGCAACCCTGTAAAAACAAAACATTTTTGGTTTGCAAACCACCAGTTGAAAACCAATATGGCTGCTATGTGCTACAAAAATCTTTATGCTTTGTCCGGAAATATGGGTATTTAATCATAGGGAGAAAAAAAAAAGTCTGTATGGATTTAGCGTGTCCTCCTCACCTGAGCATGTGAGCTGCACTGAAAACCACATCAAATTCTTCACTGTCCAACTGGGCCGCTTTCTCTGCCATTTCAGCGGCCTCCAAAAGCCGTGACTCCTCCAGCAAAAACTGACCTGAGGGGAAAAAAAAGCAGGGGAATTTCATATTATATTTGCTTTTACTCCCTCGGAAAGACAAATGTGAAATATTTCCTTTGGCTGTGGGATGGATAGTTTGGTCTGCCCTCTCAATGATTCTGTGAAACACGAGATAGCAAGGCCGCTGCACGCCGCGCGAACCATCTGACAGACCATTTGTCCAATTGAGATTTCTACGATAGGCATGTTTCCATGACAAATTAAATGCTTACTCCTGTAAGGTTGTGGAAAGGGGACTGAGTGGGATCTCAAACCTCTGCAGTATCGTTGCTAGAGGCATCAGTCAAGACTGAAGTGGAATAAATAGCCTGTTGCTATTTGCAGAAAAGGCTCTCCACACTTCTGAACACTACTGGGCCAAAACCAAACATTTTTTCCCAAAGAGAAATGACCAAAATAGAAACCTAAGAAGCGATGTAATCCAAAGTGAAGATAGTGGGAAACAAACCTATTTGCATACACAAATTGCATTATGAAAATATTACAAAATCTGCACTAAGCAGAGTCTTTCTCCCCATGGTAAATGAGAGTGGTGGTCTATCACGCGAAACGGAAAATCCAAAGAAGAAGCCACGTTCTCTGATACACTGGTTATGCACTAAAGAACAATAGAAGGAAATACAAGATCATCTTTATGGCCTTTGGATAGTACGTGTTCTGAAGATGTCTGATCAGACACGTACTAAATTATATTACGCAGATGCCTTGGCAGCGATTGAGTGGAAAACATATTGTTGGGGTTAGCCTGTGATGCTGTGTTTATCTGGACTAAGTCCATGCATGGGAGCATCCAGGGACAGGTCAACCATAAAAACCTAGGATCTGAAGAAAAGCACGGAAGACTCATTTGTCGAGACCAAAACAATATAAAAAAATATTAGGATTATAATATATTAATAACTTTTACTTAAACTTTTACTTTAAATTTTAAAATGTACTTATATTTCAAAAATGAAAAAAAAAAGTTGATAAATATGAGAGTATACTGTACAATAATATAATAACGCATGTAAAATATTGTTAGATATTAAAAGAAAATTGGCTATTACAGTATCAGAGTTTTGTTTTAGTCATTTTTCACATTTCAATTAAAAAAAAAATCACATGCATTGAAGAGAAGAAATCATTTAATAAAGTCATTATTTTTGTTTTGTTTTTACGCACAAAAAGTATTCTCATAGCTTCATAAAATTACAGTTGAAGCACTGATGTCACATGGACTATTTCAACAATGTCCTTACTACCTTTCTGGGCCTTGAATGTGTCGGATGTGTAGCTGTCTCTGCACAGTCAGAAAGCTCTCGGATTTCATCATCAAAAAAAATAAAAAATAAAATCTTAATGTGTGTTCCGAAGAGGTTTTACAGGTTTGGAACCACATGAGGGTGAGTAATTAATGACAGAATGGTAATTATTGGGTGAACTATCCCTTTAACATTGAAAATAATGGTGCGATGCACAGAAATAATTGTTTTTAGAAAAAGTGTTCTTTATATATATATATATATATATATATATATATATATATATATATATATATATATATATATATAAAGTCCCTGGGAAGGAAACTGAGCTCCAATAATCTGAGTCTCAGTTGGAGAAAATGGCCACAGGCTATAATTTGGTTAAATCAAATTCATGCAGACACACATGAAAACTCGTATGCTTTATCCTTTGAGAAATAAGGCCTCGTTATCTCTCTCTGCTCGCTGAGGCGTGGGTGGTTTCGTCTCACTGGAATAACGTCTGTATACCAGGTACGCTTCAGAAAATGCCGAAACAATGACTTCCTGCACGGTACCATCTATCTTGCTGTGAAAAAGCCTAGAACTGTAACCTCAATTACAAGACAAATGGCAGCTAAAGAGCTAAACGCGAACAATTATGGTCAATATGGAGTTGAGGAGAAACTGCACAAGACGTTGTGGAGTATTTCATGAATTTCACTATGCCAGCCAAACTAGAGTAGATGCAATGTGCGGATACATAACTTCATTATCTTTGCATAACTGGATGACTATCTAATGTCGTTTCAGCCCGTGTGTGCAAGTTGAGAAGAAATAAAATAAAGTAATACCAACCATAATGCATATAGCAGTTCCCTTTAGTGGGATCGAGCTCGATCGCCTTGAGAAAGAACTTCTCCGCTTCCGTTTTCTGACCCTGAAATGAAAACAAACAAAGCATATCAGGAATTTCTTCAGGGCGAGGTTTTCATGGAAATGTTCATTTTTCATTTCTAACCTTTGGCCTGATATATAATGTTCACTAGAGCAACAGGAAATGTGTTCAGCTGCTATAATTGCACACTTTGACTATATTATTCCAAGAGTTATCTTTAAATAAAAAAATAAATAACAGACAAAATCAACAACATGAAAAAGTTTTCCATTATAGTTAATATAGCACACATAGCTCATAATATAATATGATATTTTATATTTAATTAAATGGGACTGCATGCATGCATGATAACTGTATATTATGCAACTGAATAAATAAATAAACATTTTGATTTAAAAAAATAATTATATTAGGGAAAAAGAAAGAAACGGCTAAATGATGATTGATATATATATGTAGATGTATATATATATATGTATATGTATATATATGTATATGTATATGTATATGTGTGTGTGTATATATATATATATATATATATATATATATATATATATATATATATGTATATGTATATGTATATGTGTGTGTGTATATATATATATATATATATATATATATATATATATAGTGATCATTACATAAAAATATTCCAGAGAACAGAGCGATAGAAACTGAATACTGAATATATGAATATGAATATATCTTAAAACCTGAAGAATTCATACTGGTTCCAGTCTGAGATGTATTATCATACCGTGTTCTCACTTGATTAACTGTGCATGGATTTATCTGCAGACCAGACGCAAAACAGTGATGTATTTTTATTTACACTGTAGAATGTAAATCCCCAGCGCAGCGATGTGTAACTTTAAATCAATGCATTGCACTCACAGCGATGCCTACACTTGATAGAGCCAGTGCTGTTTAATGTTAGACATGGATGTTTGCAAACTTACACCATGTCAAGAGTGTGAGAAAAATAGAGAAACCGTCACTTGGAACACTTCACCTGTATAGTTTATATGCCATGAGGGGAAAAAGGTCAGAGTAAAGTTCAGTCTGAAGATTTTTGTAATGTTTTTAAAGAAGGGTCTTATGCTCACCAAAGCTACATTTATTTGATAAAAAAACACAGTAAAAACATTGTGAAAAATTACATTTTAAAATAACTTAGTATTTAAATATATTTTACATTTATTGTATTAAAACTGAATTCACTCCAATTTCTTCATTAGAAATCATTTTAATATGCTGTTTTTCTGCTCAAAAAACATTTCCTATCAATATCAAACAGTTCTGCTGCTTAATAATTTTATTGGATTTTTTTCCAAGAACGAAATAGACATCTTTACTGTCTAAATATTTAGATCCATTTGACATACTTGCTGAATAATGTAGTGATTTCTATAAAAATCATTTATTGACTGTAGTCTTTTGAACGGTAGTGAATACCAAAATATTTATACTTTGGGGTATGTTGCACATGAAACAAAGCATGTCTTCACTCCAGTAAGCAAAGATTCAGCACAAGGATAAGCTTGGTCAATTCCTGACAAACACATCTCAGTGTCATCCGCCGAGGTCGTGTTATCATTCTAAAGCAATATCCTGCTTTACCCCTCTGAACACACACACACACACACGCACACACACACACACCCCTATGCTGGACCCCCGACCCCTTAATCTAAGCATGACATCAGAGAGACAACAGACACACTGCTGTTCCTACGTCTCTGTGGTGTTCGTCAACGGATTCTGAGCCTGATTAGCGATGGAAATGAGAGAATTCGGTTACGCAGCTGAAACACTCACACACACACTCACACACAGACTCGCATCCCTGGGGTTGGGCTCTTTGACCCGGTGAGTTTGTGGAGGGAGGTCAGGGAAGGTCAGCACAGCGGGGGAAAGGACTGAGTTTCATCATGTGTCCTCTCGTTTGACCCCTGACCGTGAAGATTTCCCTGTTCCCCACCTGGAAATGATGCCAGGACAATGCGATGCTGACATGAAGAACATTTCCTCATCATTAATTTACATTTTTAGATGAATTAACAACATTAAGATGACAGCAGAGCCTTTTTTATTAATCATTTTATTTCAAATAAATGCTGTTCTTTTGAACTTTCCATTGATCAAATAATCTTAAAAAATGATTCTAAAAAAATAAAAAAAATAATAGTAATAATTTTAAACTAAAATTAAATAATCTTGAGCACCAAATCTGCAAATTAGTAAGATTTCTGCACTGAAGAGTAGAGTAATGATGCTGAAAAATCAGCTTTGCCTTCACAGAAGTTTTTTTTCAAATAAATAATAAATCACATGTTAAAATATATTACAATAGAAATATATTATCTTAAATTAGAACAACATTTCTGTTTTTAACAAGACCGACAGCAATGGGATGGAAATATGTTGTTTTATGTAAAGCAATTTTAAAAAGATATTACAACTAGGGTTGTCAATTTAACACTTTAAATGTTATATAATTAATTGTATATAACATCTTTCATTTCTGATGGGAATTCTTTTAACAAACAATGATACATGTTTAATTAAATTAATTGGAATATTACAACATTAAAAACCATTCAAAGTTTAATTTGACTGACAACCCAAATAATGAATGTTGCCATGCAAATAAACTACAAAGTCTACCGTACCTACAAACGCACATCATTCACGAAACAACGTCGATGGAACTGACAAACAAATACTCGCTACACTTGAGCAAATTCACAGAAGTGCACAAAACGTTTTCCTTTCTTTCATTCAAATTTATTCACATCACTGCTCAGGCCCCCTCAATCCCAAAGGATTATGGGTACTCATGTTTTACTCTGTTTCTGCATAAAGCAAGCAGAAACTGTAAGAACCTGGCAGATTTGAGCTGGAAACTTTCTCCAAAATCAGTACGGCTCTGAAGTGAAGACAACACCTTTTGAATTGGCTCTCACTTGAGTGAGTTTCATCACAGCAGTATGGCTCTGTGATGGATTGACTTCGTCTCTGGTGGACTGACTTGTTCTGGCCTCTTCCAATGGCTTCATTCAGGAAGTTTGCGTAGTGCTTTCTTTGGTTACAGTGCGAGTCCCTGGATTGAGATGTTTGAGGACAGTGTGTCTTGGGGTTTTAGATAACTGAGACAAAGAAAGAGAGGGACACGGAACCCTTTCATCTAACATTGCTTATTCTTGGCTGTGTGAAATGATGTAACTGGCAGAAATGTGTGGTTATTATAAACTGTTTATGAAGAGTATGCTATAAATACTACACTGTTTTTGTTACTTGCACCAAGGTTTACGACACTGTCAAGAACACCTAAACAAACTAAATTAAAAAAATAAAAGGTTTATAAAAATAGCTTTAGAAGAGTCTTTCATTGGTGATCATTTCAAAATTGACCGATACGAGTGCGTGTGAGTCATAAATGCATTAATACGGATGCATTACTTCGAATAAATGCAGATCTTAAGATCCTAAAAAAAACTATTTATCAGAAATATTTCACAAAAATCTGAAAAACTGCTTTCAACATTGAATTTATAAATGTTCTTGAGCACCAAACCAGCATATTATACACTGAAGACTGCAGTAATGATCAATGAGTAAAAAATCAGCTTTGCTATAAAAGGAATAAATATTTAAAAATATATATATATATATATATATAAATAAATAAATAACACTTTATTTTAATGTATTTCTGATCAAATAAATGCAGTTACAGTAAGTGTCTTCTGAAAACAATTCAAAAAATTATTTATGATTTTAAATATTTTAGATTTTCTAACCCTGTAGACATATTTTTTCTCTTTGATAGCTTACCAAAAAGCCATAAATTTAGATGCTCTGATATTCTGCTAATACATTTAAATATAGTATATAGATATTTTAGCTACTGCTACAATTTTTTTTTTTGTGACAGCAACAGATAAAGGACATTTTCTACATGAGCACGTCAAACTGCTACTTCACAGTAAGATTATAAAAATAACTTTCGTCTTTAGAATGGCGAGCATTGATGAATCATTCACAATGAAAACAGGAACCTGTATTAAGAAAGTAAATGGACAATGTTGCCTTTAAATGATACTGCTATGAAGCTGAGATTCCATCACACTTCTCATTTGATTTTCATCATCCTAGCTTAATCATAAAGCTCCATTTCTACCAGAAACACAGACCCTCTGTCAAAAACACACTGCTTTCCTTGTGCTGTCTGCTGAGCTTTCAAAGATGGTAAATTAAGACGGTCTGTATTTTCTTTACATAATCAGCTGGTGGTGGCCACATGAATAAGGAAGGCCTGAAGAGGACCATATGGTCAGAGTGGAAATGAAAAGAGACAGACACAGGTAAACCTGAGACAATACGCTTGGCCGCAGAGCAGGAACTCTCAGAGCCATCGCCTCCTCTCAACACATCTTCTCTCTTATCTGTCCACACGGATTTCTGCTGAGTGAATTCAGACCCAGGGCATCCGTGCGAGTAATTCAGCCTTCTGTTTTTAGCTGGTTCATTTTTTCAGTTTTAAGTTTCAAGATCAGAGAGAAAGAAAGAATGCGTCTGGTCTTGAGGGACGACTTCTCCGTTTAGATTTATGGATAGAAAAGGTTTCTTTATACTGTATAATGGTAGCTTCTCTTAGACACAGACAGATAATGTGTTCTAAAGCTTTGTGATGCCTAAAGGGTATTTAACGTTCAAGAGAGATTTCTGACTTCCAGACAATCATGTTTGAGTTACTAATTAGTCAATTAGCTAACTTCTCTATGTTTTATATACATTCAAGACCCACGGCCTTTAATTACCGTATTTTTCGGACTATAAGTCACACCTGAGTATAAGTCGCATCAGTCCAAAAATACATCATGATGGGGAAAAAAAAACATATATAAGTCGCACTGGACTATAAGTCGCATTTATTTAGACCCAAGAACCAAGCATAGCATAGCAAAAAAGGGATCATAAGTTCCATTTAAGGATAAACTAATCACTGTTCTGACCTTGGGCATCATTTTCTTGTGTTGCAAACTTGAAACCTTTCGTTTACTAGCCAAAATATTTAGCAGCTGGCCAACTCAATCCCTTTTTCAGTCAGTGTCCATTAGAAAGTGAGTTTACCGTCATTGCCAGGAGCTTGCCGTAAGTGAGGTGTGCAGGTATATGGTCTGGTTTGGCTCGGAGGGATTCCTTATACCAGTGTTCTGCCTCGGTCAGTTTGTTCAGCCTCATGTAGGCTTCTCCTGTGAGGGAAGGAGACAGGGGTCAGGTCAAAAGGTCAGAAGTTAAGGAAGCACATAAGCACGCCCCTCGCCGTGGTTTATTCCTGTGATTCTCCGTCCGTTTATGCAAAATGAGCGAAGAGTGAAACCCATTTAGTTATTTAATTCCTTATTCAGTTTTATTTTATTAGATAAGCATTAATTTGTAGTTAATATTGCTAAAAACTAAAATGAATGGGAAGGGGTATATAAATGTGATTGAGAATTTAATATTTATTACAAAGTTTAATAAATGTTTCATTGTCATATTTTGCCATGTTCAGTGTGCATTATGTGTCCACCCCGTCATGTGCCGGTCCACCCTGTCATCTTAATATTTTACAATAATATTTTAAATAATAATTCAATCATATCTATATAATCCAGTGTGTTCAGTAGCTAAGTGTGGGGGAATAATATCCAAAAAAAAAAAAAAACTGCATCCAAATATCACAGTTTTCTCCAAATAATAATAAAAATACATGTATGAATTGTATGCGTTTTTTTTTTTTTTTAAACAAGGGGTTTACACAAATTATTTTTTGTATTTATAATAATAGCTTTATAATAATAGTATTTATAATAATAGCAGATAATAGCTTTCTAAATTCCTTAATTGTCTACTATTTATGACATGACAAAGAGAATAGGAAAAAAAAAAATTTGAGCACTGTGAGGGTTAAAAGGCACTTTACAGTGATAATGACCCATGTATACTACTCTAAAAAAAAATACTGTGCTCCAGTCTTCAGCTCAGCAATTCAAAGCCATGCCTGTCCCAGTGCCAACCCTACTCTTATAAATCCAGACATAAGAGCTGACTCCTTATGACACCAGTATAAACACACACTCCTATCCTTTAAACATCATCTAATACCTCCGCCAGCCTCCAGCTCCCCACCCACCTGCAATGAAACACACGCTCCTCTCAGACAGATTACAGAAGAGCCTATCACAGCTACTTCCCTGAGATAACCCAGCCTAAACAATGTTAATGTAATGTAATTAGAGCTAAAATAACATAAGCAGAGCATACGTGACTACACTGGGGTTTAACAAGACCCGCCAGTCTCAATAGACGTCTTGTCCACACCAATGTCAAATATAGGACACTTGGGTCATTAAAACAGCCTAAAGTCAAATAACGCTGGAATTTTCAGCTATTATTTTAAAGATAAAAAAAAATGACATACTGCAGATGGTTCACTAATGACAGCTGGGAATGATGATGTCACACAAAACTCGTGCCATGTTTGTAAATGAACATGAATATTGGTTTGGAAATGCAGATTTTGAAGAAATACAGAAAACACTGACTCGTTTACCGAATTTTAAACAAACACAATTCCTCATTCGTCACACATGTGTTTTGTGCAATAGAAAAACATTGTTTCTGTAGAGTCCTAACAGAAGAGATCATGAATTTAGCAATAAAAAAAAAAACTTTTATTCAGCAAGGATGCACTAAAGTAATCAAAAGTTACAGTAAAGACATTTATGTTACAAAAGATTTTGATTTTGAATAAATTCTATACTTTTGAATGTTCTATTTCTCAAAAATACCCTGAAAAATTATGTTTCTTGAGCTTCAAATCAGCATATTATAATGATTTCTGAAGGATCACGTGGCTAATGGCTGCCAAAAATTCAACTTCGCATCATGAAGGAATAAATTCCATTTTAAAGTATATTAAAATGATTTTATTTTATGATCAAATAAATCCAGCCTTGGTAAGATAATTATTACAAAAAAACAAAAAAACTCCTACCTACCCCAAATTTGAATGGTAGTGTACAAATCATCCACATGCTGGTATATTTAGCAGTTTCGAAGGATTGTTTAACAGATACAATCGGACCTTCTCAGTCAAGCTGTATTTGGCTCAGTTGGTCAGAGGAGACAGCTGTCGATTTTGGCTGTTAGAACGAGCTCAATACAGTTCAAACAGTGACAACAAACAAAAGAACACAAACCCGAACAATTAACAACAAATGCGCTTGGAAAGAAATGAACAAGGGGAAACGAAAAAAGTATTACAGAGAAAAACAGGCAAGAGATAATTGTGAGAAAATGAGATGGGAGGGAAAGGCTGAAGGCTGTGGGTTTGTAAATGTGTTGCATAAGATATTAAAATCTGACAGTCTGCTCCCATGCTCTAAATAAAACAGAACGATTCTCACGCTCTCTGTTTTGTACAAAGCCTCTAACTTATCTTGTGTGTGAAGCTGTTGTAAAATAAGACTGACAGTGAGGTCTTTTATCACCCTGAAGGGGTTTATTTTGCAAGAATGGCCTGTTGACTGTACATGATCCCACTTATTACACAACTGCTTACCAAATAAATATATAGACATAAATTATTGATTTGATTTGAAATTATTTTATGATCGTGTAGACAGCTTAACTAGCTTATCGTGTAAATTTTACTATCTTGTAGAGAGCTTAAAGTCTCTGCTAAGAAAAACAGTCCACTACATCACATAAAACAATCAGCATAAGAATAAAACAAAAAATGCAACAATATTAAAGTGCCCCAATTATGTATTTTTGAAAATGACCTTTCATGCCATGTGTAATATATCTGTAAATGAATTAAAAAAAAAAAAACATCCTGCAAAGTTTTACATCTGAAAGTGTAGCGTCTATAAAGTTATTGTCTCTCAAAAGAAACAGTCGACTCTGAATCATTAAAACGAGAGTCGTTTTTAAAACGAATCCCAAGTCGTTTCATGTTGACATCAACATGAAACATTAGCATATTGCCCACCCACTTGTAGGTCTTTTAGCATTAGTATGAATGAAAATGCAAATTCATTCTTTGCCACTAGGTGCCCTTTTTGGAGCATAAAAATAGGTGTTTCCCTGGTAACGGATGTAAACAAAGCAGCACTGCACTCACAAACACTGCTTTATCAGGCATTACAGGCATGATGTAATGAAAATGAGACCAATCGACCAATCACCGCAGATTAGCGTCAGCATGGGAGGGGTTTGGAAAAAACAATTGTTTGGGAGTCGTTAAGCAAATAAGGTAAAAGTAAATGCATATAAGACAATGAATGCGTTTTTGGACCTTGCATGTATGTCAACCTGTTGTTCGGGACACTCAAAACCAAAATATGAACCTTTCATAACCCATAATAGGGGCACTTTAAATTATTTTTATTTTTAATAATTGCAAATAATAGTTTTATTCATCTAGGATCAAAAGTTACTGTAATGACGTCACTTTACCAAAAAATAAAAAAATAAATAAATAACAAATAAAAAAATCATTTTCTTTTGAACTTTCTGTTCTTCAAAGAATCCTGAAAAACTGCATCACAAATCAGTATATTACAATGATTTCTGAAGGATCTTTTGACACTGTAATGGAGCAATGGCTTTTTTTATTTAAATCTTTTTACTAGTCATACAAAAATATATCTGACTCTGGAACAAAGCGTTCTAGACAGCGTCATACTTACCCATCATATTATAAAGGCTCTGAGGGGCAAACTGCCTGGGCATCTTCTGTATCGCTTCTTTATATACAGATATGGCCTCCTAAAAACAGAATTCACCATTAATTCAACAAAAGTATTCCGACGAAGTCTATTCAGTCCAAGCCTTAATTTTCACAAACAAAACAAGACAATTAAATCAAGTTCAAGAATCTGAAATGTAACATTTTGATGATCATTCTTTTCTCATTATATATATATATTTTTTTAAGGAACCCAGTTTGAAAACGGTCGGAAATGACACATTTCATGGTTAAAGCATTGGTTTGAAAAGCTGTGGTGTGAATCATAACCTCAGAATTGAAATCGAAAGGCTTTAACTGAGCTGGAGAGCGTCTCACCTCCTGGTGGCCCTGCTCATGAAGAAGCTTTCCCAGGTTATACAGGCAGCTGGTGACTGAGCTCTTATGAGCATGAGGATCCTTCAGGTTTTCATCTGGGATATCGGCACAAGTGACAAAAGTGCGCTTGGCCTCTTCTAGACGGCCCTGGTTCATCAGGACAATCCCTGTGTTCAAGTAGGCAGCTGAAAGAGAGAGGAAAGGGTGAATATCAGTGCAAAAGGTAATGAGGCTTATTGAGGCTCAGAGAAAGAGCTCCACTGGGGCTGCAGGAATGAACTAGTTGATTTATGCAGATCAGCAGCCTGCAGTCTAGTCGATAAGGTGCCAATACATATTCACTATTCAGCCAGCCAGAATCAAATCTAAATCAGCAGGGGAATATCCACTCCAGCTGCAGGCTCAATTCAGATGCTCTTAATAGACCAAAGATACACACAGAATCACAGATTTAAATGAGTTTATATCACAGGACGGGACAATCTATCAGAACTCCGGCAGCAGGGACTAGTAGACATCCATCGCTCTCCGCAGAGCCGCAATGTGTGCGTGCTCTGATCTCAAACGATTACAGATCTCTCACAGATGTCTCGACACATTAACATGGGAGGAAATGCTACTGCACTGAATTGGCATGTGAGGAAAGTAGAGAGTGAGTAGATATTTTTGCTCTGAAATTCAGGGGGGGGATTCTTTCAAGTTTTGCACCAATGCAAAAACATGACTCTTATCATAATTCTTTATTTAATGGGTTATTATTACTGTTTTATGTGTTGAGTACAAATGTTCTTATTTTTTCTTACATTTTCTTTATTTTCTTATTCTTTTTAATTTATTTTTTTCCTACCTTTTATATATTGCTCTGTAACATTTGTACGTTTTGTGGGCACTGTGTTTTCTGCCACCTTTATACTTTTTAATTTTGATATTTAATATTAAAACATTAATAGTAAAATATGTATACTATATAAATATGCGAAAAGTTTGGAACTATTTCTAATGTTTTAAAAAAAAAAGTCTCAACATTTAATGTACAGTAAAAGTAAAAATAGTAAAATTTATTATTAGTAATACAGTAAAATTGTGTCAGTTTTACAATTTAAAATATCTGTTTTCTATTTTAATATACTTTGATTATAATGTACTTTATTCCTATGATGGCAAATCCAAATTATCAGCAGCCATTACTTCAGTATTTAGTGTTACATAATCCTTCAGAAGTCATTCTAATACGCTTATTCACCCGTGTATTTATTAATAAATATATTTCGGAATATTAATATTTACTCTTTTGTATTATTAAAAATTTATTTCCTACAAAATTTGGTAGACTAGACAACCCTAAACCATGCTTATGACTAGTTAGTCGATCAGAGAATAGAGAATGTCCATTTGTAAAGCAGAATTTGACTTAAAAATCCCCAGACCCTGCTGCACACATCATGATAATTGTCTCCCTGGGCAAATCTAGTCATTCAAGCAGAGTAGCAATAATTTACTCCCATGACACTAAAAACAACATGGGAAATTCTATGTGAAACTTTAAAACAGCCAAAAATAGCACATGCATTTGCAAATGCCTCCACACTGGCTCAGATAATATAAAAGGATTTTGGCCTAGATTCTTTTTTTCTGTTGAAATTGAATCAAACGTCAATCACTCCTTGACAAGAGTGGAAACAGAGTGACTGTGTAGGCCTGTGAATCATCATTATTTCTTTAATGTTGGACTTAGTCCGAGCACACACACACACACACACACACACACACACAGAGACCTTTTAATCGTGTAGTTGCCTGGACACAGTGAAGACTGAGGCGGCTTGAAATTGTTCATAAAAAGAGGAGCTGTACTTACAAGCCAGCGTTGGCCTGCTCCCAATGGCCAGCTTATAGTAGTGGAGGGCCTCTGAGAATCTGTTGTTTTCCTGGAGCAACAGACCCCTGCAATCCAAAAGGAAGGAAACATGAGAAAAGAACAGTTACAAAGTATGGATAACAGACTTAATTCAAATTAATAAAAAGGAAAAAGAAAAAAACAAACCATTAAATTCATTCCATTTACTTTTTTCGGGATATTTAATGGAGTTAAATAACTATGAAATCAACTTCCAAAGAATAAAAAAACAAACTCAAAGCCATGAGTTTGTACTTCGTTTACAAATGTTAGTGGGAAGAAAAAATTTATTTCCCAAATGCCCTGTAAGATTTATTTATGAAATCATCTGGGCACATTTGAAATAGATGAACGAATATCCTACAGCATAAATAAAAGTCAAACCCGTTGTATTTTCAGAACAAAATATTCAGTAAGAAAAAGACACACTTAAAATAATATGGTAATAAAATGATATTCATTATATCCACTCTATTTGCATTCAACTGAACAATATTTAATTGTTAAATAACTATGAAATCAGCTACGAAACTATGAAATCCAGAGAATGAAAATGAAAAACTCAAAGCCCTGTGTTTGTATTAATTTTATAGAAGGCTTTCCATGCTAACTATTATTACTATTAATATAATGTTATTTGTTAAAAAAGCATATGCAGGAAAACATCCCATGTATGATGTATTGTGCAAAATCTATCACTCTAAACTCACTTACTGGATACGCTCTTGTTGAAAAAATTAGATGCAGCGAGAATCATTTTGTAATCACATCACAACTCCCTGAATTAAAATCGAATCGGATTGTGAAGTGCCTAAGGATTCCCATCCCCGTTTCTTATATGGATAACTGACTACAGCCCAAACGTGTGCGGTATATGAATTATGTATGAAGTGCCTTCATGCCCTGACTGTGGGGGTTAATGTGTCTAGTGGGTCCCTGACACCGTCCTCTGGAAGGCTGATGAATCTGGGGACAGTCATAGTCTGGCCTCTCAGGAGATTTGCTCAGCTTTACTAGGACAGATCAATAGAGTCAGCTGTCAGGAAGAAGTTCGCTCACTCACAGGTTATACAACATGTCAGCCATGTTCCTCCGGTAGTACAGAGCGTTCCTGTAGGCTCGCTCGGCCTCCACCACCTTTCCCTGGTTCTTGAGAACATTTCCCAAGTTACCCCAAGCTGAGAAAGGAGAATAATGTATTAACATTCTGAAAATACAAGAAATCTAGGAACATCTAAAAAATTTGGTAAAAAAAAAAGAGACTAAGATACAGTAAGTATGGTATCTTTGATATGGTCTGCAGAATGTTTTCATAAAATTTCACAATGTTGCATTTTGGTTGGTTAAGTTACATCATAGCACAACAATGTGAAACTTGGCAAACGTTTTGGGCTTCCAAGTCACATAGTAAACTGGATACAGAATCTGCAATTCAAAGGCTTATGAGAGGTACAAGCAAGGGGGGAAAAAAAGAAGTAAATTACATTACCATAATGCAATTTTAGATGCTACCCATGCATAGTATCTGTGCGATGAAAGGGGCGAGTGCACGGGAGGTGATACAAAGTCATATTGATGCAGTCTGGCTTGATAAACGATTTAAATTAAATTGTGATAATCAATTTGAGAGATTTAACAAATAAAGATAACTGGCTGTCGTTAATAGATGGATTTCAATAAGAGAGGATGATAATTTAACAGTTCAGTGGCTCTGCTACACACAAAGTGAAATTGATGCATCTAACAATGTCAAACTGGGGGAAATTCTAATGATCCTAATGCATTAATCATCATTTTTTGATTATGATTAACTAAGCAATATTTGCTGTGCTACTGGAAATTAGTACGGAATTTAGTAATTAGAAAGGAAATGTGTTTTTGTTTTTTATGTCAATGCACACTTCATAAATGTCTATATCACTTACTGAAAAATGATCGAAGTAAATGTTTCAGTTTTAAATGTAAATATTTGAGCCATAGACCAAATGAGTACAGAAATGAAGAGAAGCTGAGGAAACTTGATACATAAACCCTCAAAACTTTAATGATGAGCAACTTCAATTTTTGGTTTGCAGCAGCATTTGTTGGGGAATAAATGATTGCAACACATCCTGTTGTCACCCTTAAAGGTCCCCTTCTTCGTGATCCCATGTTTTAAACTTTAGTTTGTGTGTAATGTTGTTGTTAGAGTATAAATAATATCTGTAAAATTCTAAAGCTCAAAGTTCAATGCCAAGCGAGATATTTTATTTAACAGAATTCGCCTACAAAAAACGACCCGTTTGGACTACAGCCCTCTAGTTCCTGCAGTAATGACTTCACTAAAACAGTTTTTTGACTAACCTCCGCCCACGTGAATTCACAAACAGGGGGGCGTGGCCTTGTTGCGCTCCGACGTAGAAGAAGGAAGAGCTGCATTTGTGTTTGCCATGTTGTTGAAACGCAATCATCTTTGTTTGGCCTTCCCAGGGACGCTGTACTTGGAGATGAATGGTTACAATTTATGTTTAACTCGGTTCCCGAAAATGATAATCCACATGTAAAACTATGTGCAGCACATTTTGCTGAGGATAGCTTGTTGAGGACAACTTTCTCAATCTCAATCAGTTTAATGCCGGATTCGCACAAAGATTATTCTTGAAAGATGGAGCAGTTCCCTCTTTGTCTGGAGAAGGCGTTGTTTATGGACCACAGCCGGTAAGTGTATTTTATTATTTAAGTTGGTGCGTTTAACAGTTTCTGTAACTTACTACACAAAGGGCAACGCTGTTTAGCTTTGTTAACTAAATGTTAGCGCTGTGCAAAAAAATGAATGCGATTTTCATGCGCATCTCGTCAGTAAAAACTCCAGCACGTGTCTTCTATCCCTATCACGTTACCAGGAGGGCAGTGCGTGCTCAGCTGCTGACGAATCACAACACAGGAACCGCTGATCCAATCAGAACTCTTTACGTATTTCTGAAGGAGGGACTTTATAGAATAAGGAAGTCATCAGCCCGTTTTTCTGACTGTGAAAACAGCGGTATACAGATAGGTGAATTGTGTGAAAAATACTGTTTTTTTTTTTTTACATGTGAAACATGAACACATGTTATATTGTACACTGTAAACACAATCAAAGCTTCAAAAAAGCACGAATAACGGGACCTTTAAGTTCAGTAACACTTGAAGAGCAGGTCATTTTTTTAAAATATCAAATTTGCAGTTTATAACATAGCTATCCTTACATGAAAACAATCTGCAAAGTTGTTAATCAAAAAAGTGCATGATAAATAAAGATATTGTCTCTCAAAAGAGAGAGTCGACTCAGAGTTGCCTTAATACATCTTATTTTCGAATCTTTTTGTAGTGTGCATGTCATTTTATCAAGGACAGCTTCTCTCATCTTAGCTTTTATCTTCGCTGGCTTCTAATCTTTTTAATTTGGACTAGCAAGCTCTCCCAATCACTACCTGTAAGTAAGCTGGACACTTTATGTGTACATTTTCAACTGTGCTTAAAATATCAAGTTTTTGTGTTAATATGTGAAGCATATTACTGAAGTAGTTCTGATAATTTGCGGTGAACCCACTATTTCCTAAGAATGTGTATATTAATGTAGACTGATGTTATTCTAATTACTTTGTTTAACAATAAAGAATGTAGCACACAGACTTTATAATAATAGTGAAATTGCTGTTTATTTTGCTGCACTGGCAGTTATAGGGTTAATGTGGGAGCGACAAACGAGTGTTTTCAGCTGGTGCTCCTGTGATACAGCTGTTCTGCGTTCTGATTAAAAATTAAGACAGAGCGTTTTTGTCTGTTGTTCTTCAAACATTACAGTAGTGTATTTTATGTTGTTATTATAAGAATGGATTGGAGCACTATATTGTTTAATATAAAGGTGCTTTGTCACTACTAGCACTCGATAACTGGATCAAGGACTCTTCTCTGTACCAATCACAACAGACTTAGCCAGCTGACCAATCAGAGCAGAGTAGGATTGTGGAAGGGAGGGGTTTGCTCCAAACTTGCTTGGAATGAATAGTTTCCTTATCATTGGCAAATGACTCTAATATTAAATGTATATTCTGAAAAATTACAATGTTTTCTGACCTTAGATGCATTTAAACCTGTTGTAGGGGACTCTAACACATTAATAGGAAACTTACACTATGACCTGCTCTTTAACATCGCCTAGTTGTAGTGTAGATGAATGGGAATATGACTTTGGGTAACTAAATATTATAATATGGCTTCATAAACAAGAATTACACTACTTGTATCTTGCAGGGTTTTATAGTTTACTAAAACCAGAAAATAACATTGTTACCTGTAATAAAAATTGAAATAAAATATTAAATAAATATTAAATAATTTGTTTAATAAAATTGCACATTAAAATGACAAAACAAATTTACTAAAACAATTAATTATATGAAAAAGTGTTCAAAATATTACTAAAAATGTAAATATTATTTCAACTGTACTAAAATAACACTGGAAAATAGTTAAATATGTAATTCAATAGAGGGGAGGTAGAATCTCCTGAATTACTTGGACTATGTTAAATTTGATAAGTATCTGAAATAAGTACAAATGTGAAGTCATGTCAAAATATCTGAAGGGCCTAAAATCTCCTCAGACCCCAGAGTGTTAAAATTACCTTTAGCAGGGTTCACAGATATCCCTGACTTGTATAGCATCTCCTCATTCTGCCAGTCACGGTTCCTCAGCACCGTCTTAATCCCGAAAAGAAGGACCAGGGCTGTTGAGCAGCCTAGCACCAAAGTTTTGGAGGACTTCTTCCTCATTCTGACATATAAAGCTCTCATCCCCACTGCTACCAACAGGCAGAAGCCCATACTAGGGATGTACAGTACTCGCTCCGCCACCACAAAGCCTACGTAGAAGAATAGGTTGGTGGCAGGGATGAAGGGAATGGCCAGCAGACCCAAGGAGAAGACCACCAAACTCTCTGTGGTGGGCAAAGATGATGAATGGTGTTTTGCAGTACCATTTGATCCATTCATCTGCACTGAGTTTGAGTAAAAAGTTGAGTGTTCATAATCAGAGCTACAACTGTGTCCATTTGTGGACTTCCCGTTTGCTACATGATGTGCTTTCCCATTGGTCTCCTTGCTTTTGGTTGGGTAATGGCAAAGCCCAAACCATGCCAGCGCTAGAAGCGAGGTGTAGAAGGCCACGGTGTGGAGGTTTCGCCAATCTGCAAGGCTCCTCACAAGAGGCAGAGCATCCATTGACCAATCAAAACTTAGCATGTCAGGGCACAGGAAGAGCCAAATGTTCATTGCGGGGAGAAAAAAGAATGTTAGCATCCTAGTTAAGAAACAAGGACAGTCCGCTGCAGGGTTGTCAGAGTTGGAAAAGTTCGGAGGTTTGTTTCCCATCCAGTAAAGACGGCAAGCCAAAAGGATGACACCCCAGAAGCCCAGCAGAAAAACGCTCAACAGCAGGTGCAGGTTCTTCTTCTGAGAAACAAAAACAGAGAAGAACAACATCAATCAAAAGACAAAATGACTGGGATTTCAAAGAGGATTAAGCAGAATCCAACATATTCAAATTCACAAAATATATTATTCTGGCAAAATCCAACCTACTGTACATCACATAAAAATGGAACTTGATTTCATTTAGAAAAAAAAAAAGAAAAAAAAGATGGGAATTCAATTAAAAAAAAACTTTTTCTGAAAAAAAAAACGAAACCAGGGAAAACAACATGAGAACAAAATTTGGCTGGAAAATACCACAATGCGAACGCACTCGTTATCAAATGCTATCTTTTTGCTGTATGCCTTTCGTCTTTTCAAATCCTTGTGCTTACATCTGGACCAGGTTTATTACCAATACCAAGATTGACCAATACATTCCAACTGCACTAAATATTATTGTGACCTGATCTGGAGCACAATCTGGAACACAAGCAGCCTTCATTAGCAATTTGTTGGAGTCTAAAGAGTTATTCAATACATACTGTACCACATGCACATACTACGGTTTCATTGTGACATCAATCCTTGCCTGGCCTTTGATGGTAAATGACAATCAGCCCTTTTCATCTCCAGTCACTACAAACTATTTAAAACTCTTGGCCAAATGTAGACACACATTTTCCACATTTTTCAGAGAGGCCAGAATAATAAACGTAGCGTCACTGATGGCTGGTCAGTGAGTACATCTTGACATCACATCACAAGGCAGTGCCGCAATTCATCTCGGTCTCATAGAGCCGGCTTTCACAGACTTTATAAAATAAACAAGATATGGCCTCATAAAGGTGCCAATCCATCACACTGCAGTGCTGATATTAAACACTCCAGCATGAAAAGGATTTTAGAGTATTTATGGAGTGTTTGAATATTTTACACGTTAAGTAAAAGGAGGGAATCCTGACCAGTAGCTGGTAGAGCAGCTGCGGAGTTCAGTACGCCTTCCTTTTAGTGTTGTTTTTGGATCGTGGATACCCTCGAGCAAATTTAGGACTTCCTCCAAACACGGAACTCTTTCGGTACAGATGGCAAACAAAAACACAAATGATTACTTCAAGGCCTTCGTCAATCACCATTAAAGGGATAGTTTACCCAAAAATGAACATTTTGTAATCATTTTTTGTCGTTCCAAACCTTTCTGACTTTCCTCCTCCTGCAGAATACGAATGGAAATGTAAGGCAGGATGTTAACATTGCTTAAAAAGCAGAATAAAAGTGAAGGAAGTCAGAGATCTCATACATCTTATAGCATGTGTCCCTATTCACTTTAAATAAATGGAAATGAACGGGGAAAAAAAATTCTCACTTTGTATTCAACTGGTTTGAAACAATGCAAGTAAATCATGAAAATGTTCATTTTTATTTCATAACCCTTACAAGATGTTATGAACATTTGGAAAACATTCATATTAAAGATTGATGTTTGAAAGCATTCCCTAATCATTATTTGTGAACCATTTTGTCAGTCTATAACACCATTTATTGTAACTCACAGTGAAATACTCCTCTTCCCAGCTGACTCACTAACAGAATGACTGTGAGACAGTGAGTATGTGTTCTGCATTAATGTCCAGCTGCTTTATACAGTATAGATTTTTTGTCCTGGTTTTGGTCATCTCTGGTTTAGAAAAAGAGCATATTATTACTCACAGGGGAAATGTCTGTAACAGGCCACTTCCCATGTAATCATGTTATGTAGCACAGATGTATAGAGCATGTCCCGAACGACATGACCTTTACCGTAAGACACGACAGGCACACAGCTCTGAATCTGTGATATGACAGAAAGAGCCACATGCCACCAAGAGAAAAATAGAAATGTAAAAAAAAATTTTAACTTAAGGAATTCTTAAACAATAAAAATATATAATGACTTTTATAATTGTTATTTTGTACATTTTGTTTACATTCAAATTATTTTATCCTGTAAATTATTTTCTCCCTAAATGAATAAATAGACAAAAAAAGCTATTTAAAATATAAGCTTGTTCTTTTGTTTTGCAGCACACTTAAAGAAAACTATGTCTGTAAGGCATATCAGTCTGTCACCAATTAAAGTCTTGGACAACATCAAGTTAATAACCTGTGTCTCTCAGTTCCTGTGACATCTGTTTAAGTTTACTGACCGAAAGGCATGATGGGTGCATTAACGATTGCGAAAGATGAACACTACAGCAACAGAACTACAACAATAGCTTGAACACATATAAAATCAGTGCAGTTAGAAATGAACGTAATAAATATTGAAATAAATAAAAATGGTTTAAATGATAAATACTGATAATATCTGATGGTGTTTTGATTTCGTGCATACAGTACAGCTGGCTGTTTCAGGTGGAACTTGCACGTCCCAGCGGAGTGAACTGTAGGCTGAAGGGAAGAGGTCGTAAAGGGACCGTCCCACAGGGGTCCTGAAGCAGCAGGCTACAGAGGCCGAGCGGAACGGGCCGACTGAAGAGAAACACAGAAGTACTTTGAGGCAGGTCTAAACCGCATTGGTATGAAGGTCACAAATGCCCACATACTGTATCTCTCTAAAATGAAAATTAGTTTGAAGAAAATATTACAGTAAGTAGAGTTTTCCGATAATGTTCTTGCCTAATTCGGTAATGATTCTTAAACTACCAATATTGATAATGATATACAAAATAAAATGTAAATAAAGTCTAAGTTAGGTGTAAAGAACTCATATTAAAGCTTCACTTAAACTTTGTTTTGTAGTTAGTTGAAGTTGAGTATGCTTTTTTATTTTGTTGTTGCAAACAACAGTGTTGAGGTCAGTGTAATATCGGCACATAATTGCATAGACAATTGGAATGGGTCGTCTTATATTTACTCAACCATCATCACTACCATCATCACTACCGATTTTTCGGACTATAAGTCGCACCTGAGTATAAGTCGATCAGTCCAAAAAACGACGAGGAAAAAAAACTTATATAAGTCGCTATATAAGTTAAAAGTCGCTAATAACTATAAGTCGCATTTAGAACCAAGAACCAAGAGAAAACATTACCATCTCCAGCCGCGAGAGGGCGCTCTATGTTTTCAGTGCAGACTACAGGAGCACCGAGCAGCATAGAGCGCCCTCTGGTGTCTGTAGACGGTAATGTTTTCTCTTGGTTCATTTCTCTTGGTTCATGTCAAATTAATTTTGATAAATAAGTCGCACCTGACTATAGGTCGCAGGACCAGCCAATCTATGAAAAAAAGTGCGACTTATAGTCCGGAAAATACGGTAGTTATCTTCAAACAGAAAATACATTGTGATGATTCTCATGGACAGCTGACAACAAGATGCCTGCCTTGTTTCATAAAAACGTCAATGACGACTTTCACGCAGCATTCTTTTTTGGTAAAAAAAGCAAAGCTGTACGCTCAAAGCTAGCAAGCTCGGCTATTTCCTTTTGATTAAACTTGAAAGTCCACACATGCTTCTCTACATCTGTAGTACAGAGGCAGTTCCTGTCTCTTATTAGTGAACTACACCAGTAAAAGAGCGACGATCACACAGT
Source organism: Carassius gibelio (assembly GCF_023724105.1). Lineage (NCBI taxonomy): Eukaryota > Metazoa > Chordata > Actinopteri > Cypriniformes > Cyprinidae > Carassius > Carassius gibelio. The sequence continues at coordinate 5,813,916 of NC_068413.1, read as the reverse complement.
ATATACAGTCATAATTACATCCTTGTAATCAAAGAATTCATACCTTGAAAAAAGGCTTTTAAAATGTCTTCACATCTAATGACACTTCTTCCCTGAATGTTTCTCTTAATAGATATGGGATTTTCAAAGGGGCTAGAAGAGCTTTGGGGTGATGTATCAACATCTTCATCTAGCACTAAAGGATTGTGTAGTCAAACGGATTAATGTACGAGAGACATTCATACATTTCAACAGGTATAAATCTCTGCAAATAAGTGCGGTGATGTGGGCGCATCTGTCATTTTAGTGCACATACGAGAAAATGACTGAACTCCACATGACCCTGTCGGCCAATCTCACCAAAAGCCTGTAAATATAGGCTGTTTCTTGTGTGCACACACATATAAATATATAAATAAAAACTCCACTCTATACAAATTAGCGGCGGTCTAACGGAGCTTAAGCCCTGTGGGGGTGAGACGGCGCGAGTGAGACGGATTGTGGAGGCTGAAGATGTGTCAGTGAGGTCATGCGGGAGTGTGAATGCTTGCACACAGGATTCTCGCTGGATTTATGAGGCGGCTGCAGGTTTGGGACTGCACAGGCTCTCGAGAACCAGCAGGGGCTTTTAGCACTTGCAGGTTTGGAGCCAAAGCACATAGACCCCAGGATTTGTGTAGGTTTCAATCTGTGTGTGTGTGTGTGTGTGTGTGTGTGTGAATGCCATCTTTTGTTGTTTATGTCAAAGGGAAATCAAAATTGACCTCACATTTTTAACACACTGATCTTACTGAACACAACTTATGAGTACATAATTACATAAATCATCATACTTATGTACATAATCAGTACATAAAATCAAACTGTCTTCATAAGATTTAAGCAAAATAATAAACTTGATTTCCACTGAAATTTTCTTTTTCCACTTTCCTTTCTGTTCTCATACATACAAAAAAGCATGAACTACTGGAGAACGTTAACCAGTTTTTTGGCCTCTTGCAAATTGTTTCCACAAACCTACATTCAGGTATAGTGTGGAACACAAACGTTTCATGATTCCCAATTAATTTACTTATATAATTTAGTCCCAGTGGATAAAATCAAGGTTGACACCTTTTTGCCTCACTGAATATCCCATTTCACTCTGGAATAAGACACATTACTCAAGTTAAAACCTTCAAAAACACGGTTTCATGTTGACTTTTCTATTTGGCAAAAACCTTCCAATTCTCACAACAAGACACCGTATTTGAGAAAGCAGGAATGTGTTTGCCTCACTGTTTGAAGTGTACTGATGCACAATGCTGGACTAAATGTGGCAGCGTTTAACCAAGCAGAAATGTCCACGGGCTGTGTGGAAAAAAAAAAAAAAAACAGAAAAGAGAATTTAAGAACAAAAACACATAGTAAAACTCTCTTATTCACACTACCTGGCCATCAGACAAACAACAATTGTCACTTCTAGTCTGCCTAGTATCTGGCACCCTGTAAAACACTGTGGACTTAACCGCGTCCATGTGTGCACACTGAAGACGATGCTATTTGAATGTCTATGCAGAGACGTGTCACCATAAAAGAATGGATTCTAAATACTATGTTCATCTTCCTGAAGCAACATTCCCTTCTCTACAGCTCAAGCAAAAAAAAGACACAAAGACAGAAAACCAACTAGAAAGGCAGAACAAAATCTGATAACACCAGACCCTTAGAGAACCACCACCAGATGGAGAGAGATTTTAGTGCTTTGCTCTATCTCCATCAACTCCCACATAAACAAGAAGTGTCCATCTTTATAATACGGCCTACGTTTTCAAAGTCAGGTCTTCTGCAGCCCAATGTGGAATATAGCTTTTGTCTCTTTTGTGTGTGTGTGTGTGTGTGTGTGTGTCTATAATCCAGTTTGTCTCGAAATAAGTGGTTTAACACAAAACTGAGGCTTTTTCCATTGTCAGTCCTTCTCCATCAGTTTGAAATGAAACTACTAGAAACAGGCTTACGAGGATAACATCCGCGGAGATAAAGCACACAACAGACCAATTCAAAAGAAAAGTGAAAGAAAGAAAACCTTTTTTTGGCAGCAGTTCTTTTTTTCCAGGACATTTGGGGTAGAAAGAAGCTTGCCAAAAGTTCAATAAGCTCTGGATTCTGTCTAAAAAATGCATTTTTCTTCTATTTTATGAGATTAATTAAATGAGAAAGGTTAAAAAAAAAAAAAAAAAAAAAAAAAAAACTTTATATGTTCTGTGCTCCCAAAAAGTTTGATAATTTGTTGATATATATATATAATATTTATAATATTACCACTACTTCCATGGCTGCTATTAAAATTATTGTAAAATAAAATCATATATAATTTAAGATATTTTAATATATAAAAATAAATAAACGGCATAAATGATTTTTGGATAATAAATATACTAAGTTTTATATTTAAAAAAATTAAAAGAAATAACAAAATAAAATACAAACAAATTAAAATAAAGGCCCTACTGTGCATTTCTAGTCCTTGTGTGTCTCAACTATGATGCATGATTAATTTTCAGTTTGCATTTCTAATATTTTAAACAGATTATTGTTAATAAAAGATTTAACAGATTAAAATTCAAATGGAGAGTGTGCCTTGATAGCACTTAAATTATGCAAAAAAAAAAAAATTCTTGGAGGTTTAAATATGCTGCTATATGAAGGAGATACCGTACTTACAAAAACTAAATTTTAGAACTCTTATCTACTTCATCCACAAGTATGCTTCAAACCAAACCAAAATCCTGCAATACCCAGCCACTGATACAAATAACAAGCACATGACTGGACAACATCTAAGCCATTCTGCCAAGGCAAACACCCCGTGAGATTTGCGATCCAGCTTCAACGAGCTGAATATATACTCTGAAGCTGCTTTGAGCACGGATCAAGAAAAAACAGCCAAATAGCCAAGATGCCATATCCGGATTTAGCTTTTAAAATTCACTTAAACCAACAAGCTGCTCTCATATTATGTGCAGATTGCCCTCCTACCAGTATATTTTGACCTTTCCTCAAAGTTTCAGAGTAAGGACTTTTACTCAGAAGTCTGTCAGTATTTCCATCTCCTGAATGCTAACGTGTGCCTCATCACTCTCGGATTTAACCTTCATGACTGATAGAAGAGGGTGGTGTTAAATATTTGACTTTCCTTCGTGAGTAAATTGGCTGTAACCATGAGGGATTTGGGGAGAGCCGAGTCGACGGATAAAAGCCACCCGAGTCTGCACTTAGTAATCCGCTGCACTTAATGAGACTTTTCAAATGAATCTGCAACTTTGGGCCTGAAGACAAGTGCAGAGCTATAAAAGATGATTTACTTAGCTCAACCTCAGACGACAAACCTCCAAGCACTGCCATTAAAGATTCACGGAGCTTTAATGGCAACAACAAACCTTACAACAATTTCTACATTCAAATTTTCTATGTATACCATTTATAATCTTTAGGTAAAAACAGTTTCTGCCTGAGAGCTACTGTAAGTCTGGAAGATGTCTCCTTACCATTAAACAGCAGGTTTAATTTTAATTGACTAAATCAGATCAGTTTTGGAACAAATAGGCAAATGATATTTAGAATAAAAAGGTAAACATACTGGATTATGTGCACTGACCACTAGGCCACAGCTCTTTAAGTGTCTTTTTTCAAAATTGAGATTTATACATCATCTGAAAGCTGAATTAACAAGCTTTATTAGGATTGGACAATACTTGTCCATGATACAACTATTTGAAAATCTGGAATCTGAGGGTGCAAAAAAATAAATAAAATAATAATAATAATAAAAACACTGAGAAATTAGCCTTTGAAGTTGTCAAAATGAATTCTTAACAATGCATATTCCTAATCAAACATTAAGTTTTGATATATTAACAGTAGAAAAATTACAAAATATCTTCATGGAACATGATCTTTATTTAACATCCTAATGATTTTTGACATAAAAGAAAAATCAACAATGTTTTTTGGCTATTGCTAAACAATATATCCCAGCGACTTAAGTCTGGTTTTGTTCTCTAGGGTCACAAATTTGGCAAAGAAAGGCAGCAGCAAAGACAAACGCTCTGATAACATTTACTGGAGAAACATTTATTGCAGCAGAAGCTGAGATAACATAAAATAAATATGGAGGACCGAAATGTCACACAACACACAATAGACAGAAACTGAGAGAAAGCAAGCAAGAACGCAAGACGCTATCCAATTTTCCATTAAATCAGACGACCGATAACAATTTAAATGTTTTGTCTAATAAAAAAATATGATTATGGTGGGAAAACAGCCTTGGAATTGTCTTTAGGCACAAAGACAATTGCCAGAGCATTATTATACCTCGCTCTCAGCAAATTCTCTATGAGCCACACAAATGGAATCAGCAGAGAAACCCACACTCCAGCATTATCTTAGCCTGAAATGTAACAAAATAGACTTTTATAAGGCCTGTAATACTGTATTACTTCTACTGCTGCTCTACTTACAGGAACTAGGAAGCAAGATCTTAACTAAATAACCAAAAAACAAATGACAGCTACTACACCACAAACTTCCCACTTACACCATTTATATTGATTTACAACTTAACATTCTTCCAGTATCAGTTTGATCAAACTGATTGACACTTAACAAAACCCCTTCAATTCCTTAACATACCCTCTTTGATTAGTGTCTTAATTTAGATAAACATCAAATAAATGAAAAAAGTAATAGTAAATAAAATAAGATAGCAATGTTTGGCCTTGGTTTGTTGAGACGTTTCCATACTTGAAGATGTGCCAGTGTTCCAGATGGCTGCGGTCCTACAGTAATCATTCCAGCTCAAACGGGAATGTGCTCAGATAAGCTGGTACTACTGATACGCCACGCCAAGTGTAACAAACTCCATAATCAAACGGCAAACAGATATCTAAATTCTCAAGGTGGAGGTGCATTTTCGCCCTGCTATGAATGGCAAAGCAGGAAAGAAATGCAGTACTTGCAAAAGAATGAGAAAATAATAATGGATGATTAAGTTATGAAGATTTATCACAGGAAAGTAATAATCTTTCAATTGCAGGTGTAAAGTCAACCCTGAGCTCGCCTTTAAGCCGATGCGAATATGAAACTTTATATTTAACAAATAAAGAGAGACATTTATTACCTAGCAAGGCCATAACTGTGGAAAGCACAAAGCGGATCAGAAAGTTGAAAATGAAATTATTTTGGCCTTTGGTTTGCTTGCTTTCTAAACTGTTCTTGGTATTTCAGCCAGGTCAGCAGTCCGATTTGATTATAGATGAAGAAGAATGACATTTGAAGGATTTTTAGGCCTATGTGCCAATGTATTCGCGCTTTCCAGGCTAGCCAAAAGAAATGCCTTGCAGCTATGCATCACCATTTCCCAAATATATAAATCTTAACCACAAAAGAGGAAAATCTGAAATGTAAATAAAGTGATGAGATTGAGAAACCCCAATCTATTCAAACTCAAAACTGCTCCCTGTGAAAAATTTATTGAGTGCGGCCACAGAGAGACCTCCTAGCATAAACTTCTGCTTCCTAAATCGCTGCTGTTTATTTAGCCTGAATTGTTCGTTGAGCATGTGTGTGTCCACAATCCTCAGCAGCAGCTACAAGATACTGATTCATCCCTTTCAGAGGTCACTAAGGTCAAAGAGAACTTTCTGCAAAAAAACAAAAACAAATCAAATTAATGGACCATGTGACCCTAGTCCACTCTGAAAATGACAATTATAGCATTTTAATCCACATACTTTTTATCAAAAAGACATCTGTGATTTCATGAACTGATTTGAATGGGATTGATATTTCTATAGTCAATTTTTTTTTAAAGTGATGGTTCATCCAAAAAATTTAATTGTGAAGCATTTTCTTTCTTTTGCAGACAAAAAATATTGTTATGTTATTGAGGACCAATTTTGTTTGGACCCCTTTGACTTTATAAGTGTGAGTAAAAGAGATTAAAAGTTACATTTTTGGTAGGACTATTCTTTTCATGTGGGATTTATGAAAGGTCACATATTCCGAATACGAACATAAATGTGATTTAAAATAACTAAAACATCACATATTTTATTAAAAGTAGTATTAATTAAGATGATAAGACAACGAAGGTCAAAATTTATGAGAAGTGTAAAAAATACACACTGTATAAAGCAATCACACATAATCCTATCCGGATTAAATTAGATTTCTCAGAGGCACAGA